>NC_090941.1:252443873-252773870 GCF_040938575.1 Ambystoma mexicanum
GAAATTCTGTCATCAAGTCATTGAGCCCCGGTGCCTTCCAGGGTGTTATATCAGCTATGGCTTCCTTCATTTCAGCAGGCGCACACAGACTTCCACACCATTCCCTTTGTTTATCCTATATCCATATGATATCAATATCATTCAAGTATATGTGGATGTACTCCTGTTCCTCTCTGTTATAGGAAGAGTATAGGGATTTAAAATAATTGCTAAATTTCAAATGTATAACTTCATCCTCAAAATGTGTCACCTCTTCATTGTCTGTAATGTGATCTATGTGGGAGTTTTATCACCTCTGCCTCAGCATACAAAATGGATATTTCCTTGTTCAAACAGCTTCCCTGCATCTCCTACCTTTTGTGTGCCAAGACATGTATTTTATGTCTGGTTCTGATAAAAGTTGAACTATTAAGCCTCACTAACTATCATGCCTAGAATATCATCATCACATGATTGGACAAAATTAATTTCTTATTTATGAGGTGAGTCTTCGACAAAGGCTTATTCCTTTCTAATTGACTTACTTAAGCATACTACTTTATTTAGAGGTAAAAAATCCCTGTTAAATATACCTTGAATGTCTCTCATAGTATTTTCAGGACCTCTACTGAGTTTGTATTATATTGAGACAAGTATTTGATCTCATCAGTGAAATATTACCTTAATACTATTTAGAAAAGACAGCTTTTGTCATAAAGCACCAAGGGGGTCCATGGATACTCCTCTCAGAGAAGGCCAAAATAAGGAGTACCAGAGAGTGAGCAGATACACTTCAAAGTAAATGTCCCATGACCTCATGCAATGTATCAGCACAGCTGTAACAAGCCAGAAGGCTAGTCTCATAAATATGTCATTAGGGGTAGAATATAGATTATACTGTCTAGTGTTGTTGTGTTATGGATGCTGTATCTCTCACAAAGAATGAAATTCCACACACTCATAAATTATCTTAGTAGATTTCAACAAAGTCCATTCCGTGCTTGATGACCTATCCATTTGGATGTCTATTTGGTATTAACATCACCATCCATAAATATATTTGTATACTTATTTTCACACAAAAAATTAAATACTACACCAAGGAATTTGGGTGCTTCATAATTTGGAGCATAGACATTTAGAAGAGTAATCTGTTTACATTGCACCAAAAATAGCGGCCTGTTTGTGTTTTCCAGAAATATGTCAAATTGAAATCCAATTTGCTTCATCATGGCCACTCTTTCGATATTAGAGAAAGAGACAATCCTCCTATTGGGTCTGATTATGAGTATGCCGGTCTGGAATTAATAGTTCAACAGCACGTATCCAGACTGGCATACTGTGAGTTTTCCAGTGGGGTGGCCAGATTTACCTCCAGCCAAGAGCTGGAGGTATGTCAGGCACCCCACCAGCAAAAACAGACAGTATTACGGGCATCAGTATTACTGCTACTGGGCAATCCCCTATGAAGTCCTCCAGGACTCCATGGAATGAGGATAGACGTGCCCTTACTGGCACCTGCAATCTGCCAGTAATTTCATCAAAACAGGTGCCAATAACGGTAATTCTGTCTAGTGATATCCCACCGGATTTACTGGTGGGATACCACCAGTTGTGTAATGTCTCCATATTCCATGGCTCCTCCTAGATTAGGATTGTCTCCGAGGGCTGGAAACCTGGCATGTTTTCAGGATATCCCTCATTAATAATCATGAGAAAAAAATTGCTTACATTTGGAATCATCGTATGCAGATTTATCTCATGAATAATATTGAGGGGTATCCTAAAAATCTGACATGTTTTTACCCTTGAGGTCTGTAGTGTGACAACCTTGGTGTATGTCTCCTACAAAAATATAATCTTTACAGCATGTTGTTTATGATTTGCTAGGCCTTTCTGAGTTATAGACCAATTCTGAAGCCCCTAATATTCCAACTGGTACTTGTTTTACACCATTTCAATTACAATCATCAATGTGTATTTTGAACTACTGATATATGACTGTGAAACATATGAAAAGCAACACACTGGAACATGCATTTTACACACACAGTAGCGTTCTTTATGATCTTCCCTAAAAAGTGTCTATACCCACCCAAACAGGCCAGCTCAACTAGACAGTGTATTCATAGCATGCCCAATCACCCATTTCTGGTACTTTCCATGCATACACAGGGAATGCTGCACAGCAACATCCTCACAAGACAAATTAAATCAATAACCACCGAAACATAAAATACTAAGGGCCTCATCACACTTTATGCGGTAAACCATGGTGCTATTAGCACCATGGTTGCCGCCGGTACCACCATGGAGAAAAGGGGAATTACCACCCCATTCCAAGGTTGGCGGGGCGGTAATTCCCCCTTTCTCCATGGCCCTTCCCCATTCCCATTTTTGCCCCATAGGGCTCAATGGGAATGGGGAAGGAGCTAATTACGGTACCGCAAATTGGGGTACTGCACCAAGGTCCCTTTGTGGGTCCCAACTTTAACGGCTGGTCTACACCAGCCATTAAGGTCGGGTCCCGCAAAGGGACCTCGTAGTAAGGCGGTAAGGGTTTACCGGTACCGGTGCCCTTACTGGTACTGGTAAACCCTTACCGCCTACCGTGTAATGAGGCCCTAAGAGTTTTGCTTAAGGTGATTTAGGGAAGATACTCCTGTGCAGATAACACCCAGCCTCAACGTGCATCCCTATGTATGGGAGCACTAAGGACACTATCAATGGAAAGTGTGCAGGGCAACATATTATTCAATGTAGCATTGCGTTAAGCCACCTGAGTTCAGGCAGTTGTGTCTCCCTCAATTATGCGTATGTCGTTATGTCATTTTGGAGCTTTTATAGTAGGCTTACTTAGTTGCAACATGTTAGAAAAAACAAGCTGATGGAGAAAATTTGAGCAGTAAAACAAAACAAGAGGTGAAAGGTTACATTGAGAGTTACAGGGTTGCATTCAGCATTACATGAAAAGAGATTCACTGGTTCAGAGGAAGCAAGTTGAATCGAGTGTTATCCAGGGCTGATGGCGTTTGTGTCTGAATGTTGGAATGAGCTTTCTTTGGATGCAGAAAGAGGTGAGATGCATTATAGTGGATGATTTTTAGTTTTGATGGAAACAGCATCTCATTCATTATGTTACTGTCTAGTAGCATCATCTAGACATCTAGAAGGATTTGCACGGCCTTGGACTGATGAAACCAAGTCTGGGAATGTCAATAGAGTAGACACATCTTATTTCACAGTTCCCATTCCTGCACTGCTTTTAATGTCATGTAGCAATCTCTAAAATTGAAAGTCATGCTATCACAGACCTTGGGGTTGACTTTGCACTGGGACAGGTACTACGAAATGATGTTCCTGTTCGACCTTACAGGTAGGACAAACCGGTTTCCTCAGAATGGTGGCTAATGCTCTTTCCAGAAATGACCCATTGAGCCTGACATTACCTTTTCAGGCAGGACTAAACATTCTGATGTTGTACCACCACAATCTACTTTCTATGGCCCTCATTACAACCTTGGCGGAGGACCATGGTGCTAATAGCACCATGGTCCATGCCGCTAAGGTTACGATTCCGCCATGGTGGATGGCAGAATTACCGCCCCATTACAAGGTGAGTGGGGTGGTAATTCCCCATTCACCAATGGCCCCTTCCCCATTCCCATTTTTGCCCCATAGGGCATAATGGGAGTGGGGAAGGCGCTAATTACGGCACCGTAAATTACGGTGCCGTAATTAGCACTAAGGTGGCTAAGCGCCTTGCATTTTAACGCCTGCAAAAAGCAGGCGTTAAAATGTGAATCAGGCGTTAAGGGTTAACGGCGCCGACGGCGCCGTTAAACCCTTAACGCCTGAGTTGTAATGAGGGCCTATGTCTTCATTCCTATCTTTAACTTGTAGCGGCTCCTTATTTAGTAGTGTAATGTCGCTTGACATTCTGTGAAGCACATTCTCAATTTTGCCAATTCCTGGCTCGGCTGCACCCACCCTGGAGCACAATTGCTCTATCTTATTTTTTTAGGCTTCTTCATTGTTAACAATCCATTTTCAGGTTCAGAATCTGAACCAAGCCACTGCGTTCGAGTTGTAGTCCTTTCACTTAAGGATCTTGGGTTGGTTGACCCATATGTTATGTTTAAATAGATTTGGATGATTTGTTGCCAGTCAATGGGCCTCATTACACGGACAGCGGTGGACCAAGGTGCTATTAGCACCTTGGTCCATGACGGTAAAATACTGGCACCGCCTTGGTGGAAGGGGGAATTACCGCCCTATTCCAAGGTTGGTGGGGCGGTAATTCTCCCATCCTCCATTGCCCTTCCCCATTCCCATTTTTGCCCCTTAGGGCATAATGGGAATGGGGAAGGTGCTAATTACGGCACCGCAAATTGCAGTACCGTAATTAGCTCCCTGGTCCCTTTGCGGGTTGGTTTTTAATGCCTGCAAAAAGCAGGCGTTAAATTCTCCAACCCGCAACGGGACCTCGTAGTAAGGCGATAAGGGTTTACCGGTACCGGTAAAATACCGGTACCGGTAAACCCTTACCGCCTACCGTGTAATGAGGCCCAATATCACAGATTTCTTTAGAAATGTGTCTAGCTTGGTTTGCATTATTGAGCTTCCAGGCACCACTCAAAAAGCAGAAAACAGAAGCATGAGTTGGGGCCCTTGAAACCACTGACAGCTTAAAAAGTGTAATGGGTACAAATGTACTGCTCTTCCAAATGTGAGAAATGTGCCAGTATTTATTCCTTCAGGTATAAGTAACTTCTACCCAACCATGACTGATTTTTGGGTTTTTGGTAAAGCACACACAAATATTCCTTAAAGAACAACATGAGAGATGTCTTTTAAGGATGTAAAGTATGTTTCTGAGGTTTATTTTCCTCTTGTTATTAGTGGGCACACAGTATTGTACCCTTGTCTATCACCCGCTCTTTGCACAATAAAGTACTTTCAAGCATGTGTTATCCTGTCTGAATTAGGGTAAGCCAGTCATTGCGTGGTTTTAATTTCTATTTGTTTTTACTAATAGTTAACTGTTTGGAGTAATGGTGCCTGCCACAGTACTTCACTTTTGTTAGTGTGCACAATCGGGAGTTATAAATCCAGAACCTGTATAGTCACATCTAATTGCAGTGGTTGAAGGTGGACAAAACAAATAGTGAAAGGCCTTCCGTTTAGCAGACATCAACCTGTAAATGAAGTCATCACTCTTCAACAAGCTCCACCTTCTGCCCTTTCCCTCTGCCTTTCCCTCTGGCCTCCAAGAACTTTAATTCTCTAACTCTCGCTCTGGGCCAGCCAATCACTCTGGAAACAACTCACCAGTCCTGGGGCGTTCAACCACCACTCGGCCTCTCCAAAGTATACCAGGGGTTGCAGTGATTATGCAGAGTGTGGCACCATTTCCAGAGCCAAAGCCACAGTTCATGTGGGGTTTGACCCGATGGAGCTGCAGGAGTCTGATTGCTGACCCCTCCCACATCAGTGTTTTAGCTACCATTTGAGGTTAAATGCGTTAAGTCTGTTCACAGGTTTCATTGCTTGAGAAGAAGGGATTCCAAGCACCAACTAAAGTCTCCCCTGCAACAAGGCTTTTTTACAAATGTAATGGCCCACCTAGGTTTATAGTTGATACATAACAAATAGTCACACACATGAAAGGAACAGGTTTGCAATGAATGTATTACAGTGGCAATAATTTGAATAGTTTAAGTGATTTTGAAATCTGTTCCCTGTTAAGTAGGTCAACAAATCCAGGTCTAATTCCAGCCACTCAAGCAGTTTCCCTGTTCCCCTCTATGATGTGCTTGTCCTCCAGAAATGGTAAGCCCTTCAAAACAATGGGGCTCATATTATCTGTGGCTGGGGAAGTTCATACTTTGCTGTGGGAAGCCAAGTCTACACAAATAAATTACAAATCGTGCAATGTTTGTGCATTTTCTGCATGCAACGGCCAGGTGGTGTGGCAACCTCCCCCATCTTCTGTGGTTAATGACAATAACCACATTGGGCCTCATTACAACCCAGGCGGTAAGTTCCCTACTTTACCACCATGGTGTAAACTCCGTTTATACCATGGTGGATGGCTGATTTACCTCCCCATTCCAAGGTGAGTGGGGCGGTAAATCCCCATTCCCTATTTACCCTTCCCTATTCCCATTTTTGCCCCATAGGGCATAATAGGAGTGGGGAAGGCGCTAATTACGGCACTGTAAATTACGGTGCCGAAATTAGCACCAAGGCGGGTTAGCGCCTTGCATTTTAACGCCTACTAAAAGCAGGCGTTAAAATGGTAATCAGGCGTTAAGGGTTAACGGCGCCGACGGCGCCGTTAAACCCTTAACGCCTGGGTTGTAATGAGGCCCATTGACTCGAGGGTACTTTCTTATACAGCTAATCGGTAGCAATAGATAATTCTTAAGTGTGCCTTTCGACACTATCTCAAAAGGGCCCCCAGAGGGTTTTGGGCTGAGAAGGAATAACACATCAATCTATTTGGGTGAACTTCACATGTAAATATGGAAGTGACACATATTTATGCAATGATTGTAGTTATGTGTTTCAATCATAAGAGTGGGACCGGTGTGTCCCTGCCAGAAAGGCAAACATTACATGTATGTTTTGTCAGCAGCAACCCTTCTTTATAACAAAAACATTAAAAAGCATGTAGCAGGACACACACACTTGAGGTAAAATGCACTAAACATGTAGAAGAAAATGTCATGAATGAAGGCACAAAGCCAGAAAAACAAAGGAAGAAGTTCTTAGGGAAGTCACATTGTTACTTAAATAGGAAGGATTTCTTGCTCATACATATATCCAAGAAATACTAAGGGCCTCATTATGACCTTCGTGGAACGGGTTAACGGCTCCACTAATCGAGGTGGACCTGTTAAACCCGTTCCGCAAAATTACGAAGTCCCCTCGCGGGACTCGGTAAGGACGCCTGGAAAAACCAGGCGTCCTTACCGGGTCCCGCGAGGGGAAGAGGGAGCTAACAAGAGGTCGGTCGTAATTGGCCAGTTGTTAGCTCCCTCTCCCATTCCCAGAGGGAGGAATTACCGGGCCCTCCGATCTCAGAATTGCCCGGTAATTCCCCATTCTGTGAACCCGGTAAAGGAGCCCGTTTTGGCGGCAGCCATGGAGCTAATAGCTCCATGGCTACCGCCATACTCGTAATGTGGCCCTAAAACTATTAATAATACAAATTCAGAAATAATCATTGTAGTCAGTAGAATTTGACCTAGTGATCAAGGACACCTTAAATGATTCTCCTCTACAATGTCAGAGAAGAAGGCACCAATTCACTGAAGGGATGTCCTTCAATGGCCATGTGGGTATCCTGGTGATTCAGCAACACCCTGGAGGCTAATGTGCTGAAGGTATCTGACAGATACCTATACAGGTGCACTGTTGGCCTTCCACTACTATCCACTATTATCCATGCCTAAAGAGGGTTTTGACTCCCATTTTCATTTTAACCTAGATGTGAACCAATGCACACTCCAGCCCACAGAAATGAACATAATTATTCTGAGAACCCTATGAAAACATTCTATTGAAACGATCTTTCCTACATGTGGACTTAGTGTGCATGTATCTATGCTCTCTCCTTCGGAGAGCTGCGGCAAGCACAAGGTGCTATGTGTTCAATGAATGGGTTCATGGATTTGAATTACTGTGCATATTTGTGGCAATGTCAATGGCCCACATTGGAAAATCTAAATTGGACTATTTCTGAATCGCTCAGAGATATGGACTCTGTTGAAGGACGTAAAGGGCATCATTATATGTAAATGAGGAAACCCAAAGTAAAGGTCCAATTAGCAAACCAGGAATCCAAGGTTGAGTCAGAATGTATTTCCAGATAGCAGTGAAGATATGGACGTTGAAAATAGCAGCTTACCACCATTCTAATTCATGCCGCTGAATCTGAGTTTTTATAGAATTCTACACAAAAGTGGTTTTACAGTAACACCAGTAAGATACATTGAATTGGTTACATTTAACAATGAACTTCCTAACAGAACATCCTTTAGCTTCCCACTACCATGCAAGTACCTACCTTGTGGTACAACCTCCACCTCTCCTCTAGAAGATGTTTCCCCTACAAATAATGGAACCTGACCAGGTGTCTAGCACTCTGTTACTTTCATTCTGTTTCTCAGGCAAGGAAACTGCACCTCATTGCTGGTGTCCCATACTCATTTGTTTGTGCAAGCCAATCAAATCTTAAGTCTCTGGGCCTCATTACAAGTTTGCTGGTCTGGAAACAACAGTGCCGGTAAGCTTGCTGGTACTGTTGTTTCTGGATGGGCAAACTACAAGTTCTGCAAGTGGGTGCATTTTAACCCGCCAGGTCTGACCTGGCTGGCGAAATGGCACCCGCTTGCAGAACTTGACGGATGCACCGGTACCATTCATCAATGGTGCGGGTGCATCCATCCTCCCCATTCCCATTGAGTCCAATGGGACTTGAATGGGAATGGGGAGTCATATTTTCCGGTGCCATTTTTACTGTCACGGCTACCACCAGACTCATAATGAGACCCTCTGTTAGCATTACTGCTTTTTGTATGGCTGTGGTTCTGTTCGGCCAGTGGTCTCTGTACATCCTAGGGACCTATGAGAAATAAAATATTGTCAGCTGTGAGAGTAGTACTGATAAATACAAGGGGCTTTCTAAATACCTCCTTTTGTGAAAAATTGACACCTGATTTCATGTTGGATTGTATTGAATATTTACAGCTTGGGTTACATTAAAAGTATATCATGGGGTAAATACATAATATTACCCAGTGCAATATTACCAAGTTCAACTTTTTCAATGTACCCAATACAGTCAATTTCCGATGCGATCCCAACCTATAATTAGGTATTTATTTATTAACCTGAAGATCATAAAAATTTCACTTGCTTTTACCGTTAGCACCATACCTGTAATGATGCTCTCCATTTGTATTCTCTCTGTGCCTCATTACACGGTAGGCGGAGGACCAAGGTGCTATTACATGCAGAGCCTTGTTCCTAGATTTTCTGTGATGTATTTTTTTATGGTCCACATTTTCATGATCTAAAATTATCAAACCTGCTCTTTTTTGGCATTGGGGAGTCAACTTTGAGTTGGCCTTTCAACTGCAGCTAAACTCAAATGGTGACATCTGTGTCATGAAAAATGGATATAAACCTATGTTCTAAAATAGGTTCCTGGCGTTCTGCCTTCTAAACGTTCTGGTTGTCCCTTACGGTGTCTTTCAAAACTCTAATCTGTTTTTTTAAATTTGTTTATAGGGATGATAGATGGCACTAATGTAATGTTCTATAGTGTTGTCATCTAGGTATTTTTTCATATCTCTAGATTTGACTTGCACCACATTGTTGGTTAGGAGTATGCTAAGGTAATATTCCCTCTTAAATATTATTTCCAGAAATTGTATAACTTCTTTAGTATTTGTATTCATGATGATTAAGAATTCCACTCCAGCTAGTTAGAAACAGAACATTGAGATTCCACTATGTATGCCCTATACAATCAATACCTAACCTATCACAAGGTACAGTTGGAAGTGAGAGTTTCGACATTGGGCATTTATGACTTACACATGTTTTTTCACAATATTTGCGTAGGAAACATTGTCTGACAGCATAGTTTACCAGTAAATAGCAGCCTGGCCATCATTCATGGATGAAGCGTTGCTTTAAGCCTTTGTGTTGCCTTGATCTCGATCATGGTCCAGATTTATTATGTGTTTCCTGATATTCTTGGAAGAATTATTTGAAACCCCTCTTTAGCACATTTCCTTCCACGTACAGTTCGCTTTTGATCTACCATAATGATTCCAGGAATAGCTTTTTCAACAGTGCCTTATTGAGCTCGCCTTTTCTCCTTTTCTGAATGACTCTGAAAGGGCACTATATAATTCCATGTCTCTGCTTCATTCTTTTCCTGGTATTGTCTTTTCCATCTTTACTGACAAACATCATAGTGGCCAGCTCAGTGAAACCGTTTTGCTGCATTTGTTTACTGTATTTTAAGGGGGGGAGGGTGCAGGGTTATGGTCTAATTTTAGGTTGAGGAGCGGGTGCAGGCAGCGGCGTTGCTAGGTTTGTGAAAGATCCGGGGCTATAGCCCATTGCAAGTTTGGACGTCACATAACTACATGATCTGAACGTACATGTCACGTTGCGATTTCAAGCGTCAATATTGCAAACTATACTGCTCAAAGTGCTCATGCTCATTTGGAAGATTTGCCACTCCAGAACCTGAACAGTCATCCAGTAGTGCCATGTAATACGTTATGAGGTTATATAAGACAAAGAAAAGCCTTTGGACAGGCTTACGAAGTGATGGGACATAACAAATGTCATTACTTAGTGAGGGAGCGCAGCGAAAAAGCCTCAACTTGACCAGGGTGGTAAATCACACACATTCCTGCATGATTTTTCCAAGATAACCAGAATAGTACATATGTTTCTTAGTGATCTAAATGGCTGCTGAATACTGTACCACTAATAAGCTGCAGCAAGCAGGTGGGATACAAATACCCAGTATAACATAACAAACAAATGGAAAGCATTTTCTTTTCCAAAATACATTTTTAAACAAGTACATTTGTGGTTTCATTCCATTTGCATTTGCATGTTGTTGCATTTAGTAGCAATCCAGTATGGACAGAACATACTGCAGTAAAAATGAAAGACACATTTCCAATTCAATAAATTAAATACATTTAATAAATTAAAATTCAGAGATGTATAATACAAAACAAATATGATCCTTTACAATAACTGAACTGTACATAGATACTGCATTGGGTTCCTATACAAACCAATTAAAACAAACCATGTGAAATATAATTTAAGAAACTGTATAATATCACAATCTCAAATTGCTTCATTTAACATTTTAACAAGTAACAGTAAGTGCTTTCCTTTGTGCATGCATGCCAGCAAAACGATCAACAATAGCATCATCAGAAACTGATTGCAGCACTCCTCTCGCTACTGAAAGTACAGCAAGGTCCTGTAATCTAGATTGCCCCATTGTACATCTGAGCCAATTGTGAAGCCTCCGTAAAGCACTGAAAAATCTCTCACAGCTACAACTGCTCACTGGCACAGATAGGAAGTTTAGGGAAAGTGGACTGCAAGCCTGAATTTCTCTCATCATCTCTTCGCTTACACTGGAGAATTGATTTTCTAGTTCTGAGATCATCCGATCCAGGCACGGGAAAAATAACTTTGTTCTAAATTCATCTTTATTACTGACATGTTCCCGAGAAGAACTTTGTTCAACCACAAAGGCTTCCATGCTCTTTTGCTTTTTTCTTCATTCCACTACTATTTCCTCGCCTTCAGTGCTGGTATCCCTGAGCAAGGATTCTGCTCTTTGCAGCAGCTCAGAAACTCTTTCTGGAGTTTGCGTAGCTCGCAATGTATTGCACACAGCATCTTTCAAATCAACTGCTTTAGCTAAATCTAGAGTTTCGTTTTGTATGATTGTGTGGAAGCCTTCTGTGGTGGTAAGCAAAGACTGGAACATAAAGAGACAAAATACTACTGACAGTTTTTTTAACTTTAGCAATAAACCAGTTGCTGTACTGGACTCGATTTCTGAAAGGCACTGATAAACAGCTGGGAATTTGTTTATCAGTGCATTTACAGAGCGTACCTGACAAGACCAGCGTGTGTCTGAAAGCTGGACAAGCTCACCTTGTTTTAGTCCCAAAGTATTTTGAACTGCTTTAAATGTATGGTGATGAATAAGTAAAGTACTGAAAAATGTATATAGATTTACCATTGCACTGAAGAAATCTTTGGCTTCCTTTATTACTTTACAGGTGTGACATAGCACAAGGTTAAGTTCATGGGCATCACAATGAACATAAATAGCTTCTGGATGGTATTTTCTAAACTTTGCCTGCACTCCACCACTTACTCCACTCATAACGGCTGCACCATCGTAAGTTTGAGCAACACATAATATACTATCTACCCCATGTTCTTTTAGGCATTCTTGTAAAGACTCTGGGATAGCATATGCATTGAAATCTTCTAATTCCCTGAAACCTAGAAAATGTTCTTTAATTTCACCACTTAATGGTAAAACATAGCGAAAACAGATTGCCAATTGCTCTTTGTGATGATCTCTTGCCTCGTCTGCCATTATTGCATACATGCCAGAAGCTTTCAGCTCATTTACTATTTTATGGGTAGCTTCTTCAGAGCAGCACTGGATGATTTCATTCTGAGATGATGGGGGAAGTGTAGGTAGCATTGTCAGGAGGTATATACTTTTTAAGAAAAGGGGCAAACTTAGAAAGTACATTCAAGAATTCTAAAAAATTTCCCTTGTTTTTGCTATCCTCTGACACATCATGCCCCCTAAATGAAATTCCTTGTTTACCAAGGAGCTTTTTTACTGCCACAATACGGAGAAGATAGCCTCGCCTTTCTTTGATTTGAAGTTCACTGCCTGTTTGCATATGATGCACTACATTGCCATGCACTAAGCATCCTTGTACATTGCCCATGCCAACATACTTCATTTGTGTGCAGATGTCATTTCGTGGTCTTTATATGAATCTAAGGCACGTTTCCAGTTTTTATATCCACTAGTATAACATGAATCTACATTTAACCGGTTATGTTTTGACAAGAAATGTCTACAAGCATAACAAAAAGAGGCATTTCCTTTGACAGAATATTCCAGCCAAGAGTATTTTAAAAAACAATTATACTGAAATGAACGTTTTTGTGAACCAAAAATTTCATAAGGATATTTGACTAATTTGATCTGTGCTGGGCCCTTATCCACATCTCCTGGATCTTTTGCCTCACTAGATCTACTGACAGCCATAGATCCACCACTTAATCTTTCTGGAACTGTACTCTGACATGTGTCGGTACTTGAGCCTTCCTGAGCATGTTGCGAATATTCATCAACCTGAATGCTCTCTCAGATTCTTCTTGATGCTGCTGAGACTCATTGGATGTGGATGATGAAGATGTTGTTGCTTCTGCTGCTGCACCTTTACTGCCAAAGTACTTTCTGATATCCATGTCCTAAAGTAAAGACATTAATTTTAGATTCTGCCTTGTTCTCATGTGTATCATCTTAGAAGCCTTCTCACTTATTGGACAGTGCATGATACAGTCACACTAATATGTAATCTCTCGATATAGTGCAGAGGTACAGACTAAAGGTGGATCATTAGGAATGTTATGGTTTAAAAGGCTGCAGATATCAGATGGTGCACATAAACAAGCAGCATTCTCAAATAAGCAACAGCAACACCTCAACCCAACAAGCAGTAAACAAGGATATACTACTAGGATGTACTCACCGGGACTCATTACACAGAAGGGGTTGAGCCATGGTGCTATTAGCGCCATGGCTCATGCCGGTAAAATACCGGCACCGCCTTGGCGGAAAGGGGATTTGCCGCCCCATTCCAAGGTTGGTGGGGCGGTAAATCCCCCTTCCGCCATTGCCCTTCCCCATTCCCATTTCTGCCCCATAGGGCTCTATGGGAATGGGGAAGGCGCTAATTACGGCACCGCAATTTTGCGGTCCTGTAATTAGCTCCGAGGTCCCTTAGTGGGTTGGTTTTTAACGCCTGCAAAAAGCAGGCGTTAAAGCACCAACCCGCTAAGGGACCTCGTAGTAAGGCGGTAATGGTTAACGGTCACCGTTACCATTAACGGTGGCCGTTAACCATTACCGCCTTCCGTGTAATGAGGCCCACCATGTCAGCTGCTGTAGTGAGTTTCTCTGCAGGGCCTGTGCTGTAGTAATTTGATTGAATGGCAAGCTGTGGAGTTGTGGAAGATGTGACTTCTGTGGATCATGTGACTTTGAAAGTCCAGCAGTTGTCGCATTGCTGGTTGTTGGGCTCAGGGCTGGCTGGCCTAGATGGGTTGACTCTGCAAGATAGAACATTGCAAATATGATGACTAATCACGTGCAATCGCTCAGCTAACCTAAGAGCAAAACACACATTCTGACAATCACCCATCCAGAAATGAGGCTGTATGGGGACGTTACACATTTAGTAGATGAAAAAAACAAAGATCCTGGGAGAACAGGAATGTCAGGTTTGAAGGTTTGGATGCAGGATATGAGGACGTTGATGGAGGAGAATGAGGAAGAAGTTAGACTGAGTTGGGTCTGAAGGCTACGAGTGAAGGGGAGGAGAACAGTACATTCAAGTAGGAAGGGAGTGAAGTCAAAGTCAAGTCAAGGGTACAGGCCTGTGTCTGAGAGAGAATGAGCGCCCCAAGTGTGGAGAAGGGGCACCACAGGGTGGAGAGTGACAATTAAGAGGGTAGAGCTATCAAAGTGGAGCCAGCAATGAAAGTGGTAAATAACAGAACCAGGGCTTGTGGGGAGGAATTTTACAATAGCAGGCAGGCGTCCACTTATTAGCAGATGACTGTGCATGAAACAAATCGTCCGTCTGACATTATTTTAAACAGTTCACGTGACTGAAACACAAGTGCCATATAATAACACACACCATCACAATGCTTCTACCTGTCGCGCCTTGAAACACTTGTGTATGGTGTGTTATAAATGCCATATTATAGCATATGATATGCTTGTTCATTTAAATATAGCCAGTGAACGCCATGTGGCATTTAAACCTCGCGACTGCTATGGTTTGACTCATGATGAGGGACAGATGGGGTGGCAGAGATGGGGAGACAAGGCCTGTGGGAGGAAGGACTTTCACGTGGGGGCCTGCCAGCAGCTAGACACCACATTTATCATCATGCACACACAAAGACCGGTGGGGGCATCCCAAGTAAAGCACAGGGAGGGTATAAAATCATTTGTCTTCTGACCCTCTGTCTTCCCTCGCTTGTCTTGTCACGCCTAGAAACATTTGTGTACATTGTGTACACGTTATAAATGACATATTATAGCATAACTAGGCATCACAATTGATATCAAAGACCTTATCAACTGTCGTACTAAGTTTGTAGTGCATGCCATTCTTTGTCTATGTAACAAGGTTTGTATTGGTAGCAGATCAGAGTATGAATATGAGAACACCCACACACTACTACTCCCTACAAACATTTATTTGGGACAAGAATGGGGCAGCATACAAGTAAATTTGCCCCACCCACACAAAATCTCTGAAGGGAGTCCCCCCTCCATGCCCCCTTAACCCCCACTCCAGAAAGCACGGCTTCACCAACAATTTTGGGTTTACTTTAGAAGACTCAGACTATATGTAACACATGCATCATGTGAGAGTTGATACACCAGCCTTTGATAGAGTTATCAGAAGGAGTGCCACATTGGCAGTGGTGCGTGGAGAAGAGCTTTTGAGTTATAAAAGAGCTATAGGTTGTTTTTTTTTCCAAGTGAGAGTTTTTTGCATTCACTTTCATTGGAGAGCGGGAGAAAGTTAAAACCTGTTGGAAAATATCAACATTCGGAGCCGAAAATTCGGGAGTCCTTTCAAAATACAGTAGGTAAAGTTGCTTGTTATGTTACACTACTTCTGAGAAACATTGGCAGTGTTTTACCCATGTCTTGCTGTCACTGTGCGCACTTTATGACTCCTCTGGGAGCATGACAGGGCCTGGAGCTGCGGGTAGCAGATGAAGCCCCGGTTTAATGAGGGGAGACTGAGGCAGGTGAGGTGTGGCCCTCGTTATATGACGGAGTGGGGGATAGGTCGGAGATCATGGCCTGGTCAGTGTGGCAGCAGAGGTCCATCTGATAGCCTTGATTCAATTTGGAGGGACAGGTGTTTGCCTCACCTGCAGTCGTTCTATGGTGCTATATAACTCACCTGCTGTAGGCTGCTGAAGGGTCTTTAGTCTGTTGTTCGAGCGTTTGAGTTACTTTCTAGGTGCAGGTTGGCGTAAGTGTCTCTGGGTAGTGCTAGTGCATATTTGTTTTGTTCCACAGCAAGCCGTGGTAACTGGCTGTCCGTGACTGGAATCCAGAAGAATACTAAGTTTCTGCACGATGTTATAGCCAAAAAAGAAAATCATTAGGAACTAAAGGGCCCCTGGAACATAGTCCATAACCTGTAAGCAGCTGAGGAACATTTAAATGCCGTCTGCGGACGTCTGATCCCACGTAAAGGTCCACTATACTTTGCTTGAAGTTCCACCCATGTATCCATGCAGCACACAGCGCGTGATGCACACCTCAACAGTGCACACAGCTCCTGCCCCAAAGCACACAACCACAACCACGAAGCAAACCTACCACAGGTAGATGCTGACGCAGTCAGGTGGAGTAATAACTAGTCTATGGCTGACTATAAATGGGGTCCCCTGTGTCCAGGCGAATGTTCCTAACCTCAGTCACTGTTACTGCTGCAAACATCTCATGTCTATATAATCCCATGACTCTTACCTTCCAGGTGCAATCCAATGGCAGCGGGGGCAGCGGTGGTGGGAAGGTGGGGGGTGGGCCCGGGGTGTGCCCATAGCTCTCAACCATTTGTGTCGCAAAGGCGGGTGAAAACACCAAATTTTGTTTTTGGTGGGTGAGAGCCCATTGAAATGAATGGGCGTGCAGGAGGCTTGGCAGGTGTCACCCGCCAAAAGGGTGTGAGTTGAGAGCTATGTGGGTGGCTTTACGGTGTAGCTCTTCACTGCTGAGAAACAAGTAGGTGCAAGGAAGGGGGGCCGGGCCCTCTCCACTCCATACAGTGCTGCAGGCACATCTTATTGCCACAGAAGCGGGTCTACACCTCAGCTCAGAGTGACACTAGGACTGCCCCTCCAGGTGCATCACTGAGACATTTATGCAGAGAGACAAGCAGTGGCAAGCTGCAAGGCAGCCCCTGTACACCCAACAGAGGGTTACCCACCTCTCCCAGCACTGACTCATCGATCACCTACACAAAAAACCCAACCGTGCCGGAAATGTTGGGCTGCCCCTCTGCTCACCACCTCACGTATTTAAACACACTAATGTCATGTGGCTCAGGAGACACACCTTATTTCCCAACATCCCAGAAGCTTTCACCACAGGTCGGCTCTGGGGAGTTCTTAAGAGAAATGCAAACATAAACCACAAAAACTGTCACATTCCCAAGTGACGTCAAACTATCTAATGAGCCATGAAACACAGTTTTAGTGATTCAAAATAACTTGTTGTCATTCATAGTTGAAGTTGCTATGATACAAAGGAATGGACCAGGACCGTATTACACTCAGGAAGTCGCACCTGACATCTTCAATTGGGAAGGTTTGGCCTCTAATACTTTAAATAGAAAGAAAAGGATAATTATGGCAAACATCTTGGAAAGGCTGCTAAGTATATGTACCTGCTGAGCAAGGCCCTGGGGCCTGGCAGTGTCACTTTGACGAGCAGATTCATAAGTCTTCAGATGCCACACTGAACCCAAACGCCAGGACAGCAAACAAGGACCGAATACATCAACATTTCAAACTGTGCACAATGTATAACACGCTTACCCTCAAAACTAAAGCTTCGGGGCAAATGGCATGAAATCACGCACACTCGGAAGCAGGTTCCAAAGACCAGTGAAACCAAAACAAGATGTCTCGCAAACATCCAGAGAGATGTGTGCATCACACATGTCAGAAACCTCAAACACCTCTTTACAGTTCAAACAAAGAAGTAGGAGGTGCCAGATAATGACAGGACACAACATAATTATCTACAGCCTTATGTTGAGATCTGAGAACCGGGATGAATCCTCCAAGTTCTGGGGAAGCAAATCTGAAAAGCTGCAAAATGAACACACATTGATTCCTGGCAGGGGCTGGCAGCGTGCACAGCTCTGCGCTCCAAGCTGACCCCTAATTGTGGGCATTAGTGCTTAAAAACATCACAGTGTGCACCCAGCACTGCTGACCATGGGTGCAATGATAAATTATTCTTAACTCACAGTCTGTCACAAAAGGAATGAATTGCCATTTGCAATTGTGGGACTCATTTTCATTGGTGTCCGATGCACTTTTAAGCCCCACTGCCCCAGTAGGACTCCGTTTGCAGGTTGCCAAGAGTGCCTGAGTGAGCCCTCAAGAGGCACCACGGAGGCGCAGATGCCGCCTGCAGCGCTGAAAGCCATCTCCTAATCTCTGAGTGACCCCTAATTGTGGGCATTAGTGCTTAAAAGCATCACAGTGCGCACCACGCACTGCTGACCATGGGTGCAAATGCAATTATAAATTATTCTTAACTCAAACAGTCTGTCACAAAAGGAATGAATTGCCATTTGCAATTGTGGGACACATGTTCATTGGTGTCCGATGCACTTTTAAGCCCCGCTGCCCCAGTAGGACTCCATTTGCGGTTGCAAAGAGTACCTGAGTGAGCCCTCAAGAGGCACCAGGGAGGAGCAGATGCCGCCTGCAGCGCCGAATGCCACCTCCTCTTCTTTCTGCTTCCTCCTCTTGCCCGTGGTGTAGAGCTACAGGAGCTCGAGGCAGGCGCGCATTCCTTTACAGCATGCACCCGCTACTGTAGCAGCAGTGCCTCGGGGTCCCTGCGCATGGTGGGGGCCCTGGGGGGATTAGAGGGGGGGGCTGGGGTGGTGCTGTGTACTCAATCTGGCAGAGATGTGGGAGAGGTGGGGGGAGGGTGCCGTGTACTCGATCCGGCAGTGATGGGGTGTGGGGGGCACCGTGTACTCTATCCGGCAGTGATGGGGACTGGTCTGGATGGTGCAAATGGAGGCAAATGGGGACGGAATCACATCCAGGGCTGGAAATTGACACAATTGACTAATCCACCCCAGCACCCCCCACCCCTTCTCTGAGCGGCGGGGACAGTTTTGTTGCATTAGTTTGGGCTTTTGAGCAAAGTATGGCTCAGATGAGTCTGGGAACATGTGGAAAGCTGAATTGGGGAGACTCATGCAGCCTGGGGCAGAGCTTCCTCAACTTTGAGGGTTTGGGCCTTGAGTCCACAAACTCCACAGAATGGAGCTCTGTGCTCAGTCTAGCTCCCGCCCAATTCCGCCTTGAGCATTCCCACAGTTCCTCAGACGGAGGCTGAAACGTTCCTGTCTCCCTCCCGTCCCGTCCCCCAGGGCCCATCGCCATTTATGTTTGCACAGTGCCACCTTTCCAGCACTGTCAGGTGGCAGCAAAAATGTGCGGATGTTCGACTCAAGGCTAGCCTTTGTTTGTAGCCCTGTGATCTTCATCTGGGGCTACAAGCAAAGGATCCGGGGCTATAGCCCCTCTAGCTCCCCCTACCGATTCCCCTGCCTTCTCCCTCTCAACAGTTTAAATGAAGACACTCCTGTGATGGCATTTGGTATCAAGCAATGTGCTGCTACGGCCCCTTTGACGATTTTGCATGGATTCATGCCTGATGCGCATGCCAGTTGTAAAGCTCCTTTGATGAAATGGTTTTCTCTTTCTACTAGCCCGTTAGCTTGCGGGTGGTACAGGATTGCTCTCAACTGGTGAATATTGTGCACAAACTCAACTTCGACCCACTTGGAGAGATAGTCCACCATGACTAACCCTTACCGGTTGTGGCTCGACCTGCCAACCAACGGGCCAATGAAATCCAGCCCTGTTTTGTGGCAGACACCCAGTGGGATTTATATGGGTACTATAGGCACTTGCATCACTTTTAATCTTTTGTAGCTGTTTGTGCACTTGTGGCATATTTTGATCATTGCCCTGACATCTTGGTCCATTCCAGGCCATCAATAGTTGTCGCACACTCTGTGTTGTGGCATGTTGCTACCTAGATGACCTGCATGTGCTTTGCACAATATCTCCTTTTGGATGCCACTCGGAGGAATCACTTGGTCACCTCTCATTATTAGGCCATCCTTTACTGTGATTTTGTCGCTAACTTTCCAGTATGGTTGCAGACCTTCTGGGACTGCTCTCTCGTTGGGCCACCCTTTGCGGGTCCATTCTACTAATTGTCCCAGGGCGTCATCCCGTACCATTTCTTCCTGCCAATGTGACTCACTCATCTCCATAAAGTCCTTGTGCCTCATTACGAGTCCGGCGGTAACCGAGGCGGTAAAACTGCGGGGTTACCGCCGGACTCGTATTACCATTCCGCCTCCGTGATTCCCGGAATTACCGGGGCATTACAACCCCAGTGACCCGGGAATTCTGGAGGCGGAATGGTGTAAATCCCCATTCCCATTGAGTCCCATAGGACTCAATGGGAATGGGGATCATGGAAACACTGGCACCATCTTGTGATGGTGCCGGTGTTTCCTTGTCCGCCTGCAGGCGGGCGGTGTTAAACCCGCCAGGTCAGACCTGGCGGGATTGAAGCCTCCGCCTGCAGGAGTCGTGATCACCTGGTATGGAAACAATGGTGGCGGCGGGTTTACCGCCACCGTTGATCCATACCGCGTGAGTTGTAATGAGGCCTTTTGTTCCTTAGATCTCCTATGGATGCCACAATGCTTTCATCTTTGAGGAATGTGGTGCCCGGGGAACTTTGATCAATTAATCTGGACATGCAGTCCGCTTGGACTTTTTACAACCTGCAATGTGGGTGATTTCATACCTATACTCCTGCAGGTTGGCTGTGATTCGTGCTAGGCGTTGTGTCACCGTTTTGGTGCCGCCAGGGGTCAACATGTGCACCAGCGATTTGTGGTTGGACACTAGGCTGTATTTGGTTACCCAAGCATACAACCTGAAATACTCCATGGCTCAGGTGCACGGCAGCATCTATTTTTCGACAGTCTAGTTTTTTTCTGAGGTGGACAGTGCTTTCCATGTAAAGGCGACAATATTTTTGGTGTCTCCCTTCTTATGAGTGAGGGTGGCGCCTAAGCCGTAAGTGCTAGCATCTGTCATTATGTAGGTTCCCATTCAGGATTGAACGGGATTAGGCATGGTGCATGCAGGATTATTTTCTTGATTTTAGCGAAAGCCTTGACTTGTTGTGATTTCCACGTGTACTCTGCACAGTTCTTCAGGAGTTCTCACAAAGGCGATGTGGTTTCAGAGAACCTGGGAACGAATTTCGCGCATTACTCGGTGAGACCGAGGAACAACCTAAATTCATCTTTAGAAATCCGGACTGGGGCATCAACTATAGCGTGTACAAGGTTTTTATTGGGGCTTACTCCTTCCTTAGAGATGCGGCAACCCAGGTATTCTACTTTGCCCGCTCCAAATGTGCACTTCTCGTGACGCAGGTGAAATCCTGTGCTTTGTACTTTGCCAATTACTTCTCCTAGCACTCTGTCATGGGTTTCAGTGTTCTTAGTGTATACCAGGATGTCGTCTTTGAAATGTGACACGTTGTCAATGCCATGCAGCAGTGAGTTCCTCATTATTTGAAAAGTTGATGCAACGGATGACAAACCGAAAGTAATTTGTCTATATTGGAATCTGCCGAATGGCATGATGAATGCTGTGAGTGAGTGTGAGGCCTTGTGCAGAGCAATCTGATGGTAGGCATCACGCATATATTGAAAATACTGTAGATTCCTTCATCATCAATACGATTGTCTGCGTAGATCTATGCACACTCTCAACTCGCTTGAGGACTTTATCTTAATGAGGACCACTGGGCTTACCAATTCGGAGGACTCAACAGTCTCAATTGTTCCTTCCTTGTCCATGTTCTGAAGATGGAATTCGACTGCCACTCTTGCTGTCGCTAGAATGGGCCTGACCTTGTGCTTGACCGGTACCGCATTGGGTTTTACCAAATTTTGTGCACGTAATTTCTTTTATTTTCACGGGTGCTTCGGAGAACAGCATGGGGAATGCACTTTAGAGATTCGGCGCTCCTCCTGAGGAGACCAGCAGCACTTGCTCAGTAGTGCTGGGTTCTAACGGGATGCTCAATCTATGCTGGTTGTCCCATCCCAGTACAGCTGGACCCTCAGACAATAAGTAAACTTTTGCTGTGGTACACCTATGCTTGAATTTGAGCTTGGCTTTGATGTAGCCCAATAGGTCAACGGTGGCTCCCACGAAGTCTGTAAGCCTTTGCTTGGTGCTTCTGATCTCGACCCAGTCGCGTTGCGTCATGTCTTTGTATGTCTGAATGGGGAGGATGGTCAGGTTGGACCTCAAATAGGCCATGGTTCCTGTTTCCATTCCATCCATTCTCACGACGCAATGGGGTTTCTCACTCCTTGCTCGAGGTGCGTTAACCATGATTACCATCTGCCTGTCATACAAGTCTTCTTCATCGCTCGTTTCTCTGTCTCCGTCAATGTGGGTGACATTCTTTTGCCTCCACGTGCAGGCTACGACAACGTGGCCAAATCGTCTGCACTTGGAGCACTCTCCTTGAAGGACAATCTCGATTGTTTGCCTAGTGTTTAGTGCTGGCGCATCTGTAGCGCTTGGGTGCTTCTCTGCACTTTTGTCCTTTCTCTCTGGTGCCGTCTCGTGGTTGTCTCTCTCTGTGCCCATTCCATTGAACCGCAGTCATTTCGGGTGTGGCCGATGGCCCACTTATTTCTCTGCACCAACTCTAGGTCTCTTCTTCGGCCCTCACAATTTGTATTGCTTTATCTAGGTCCAATTCTTTCTCTTGTATGAACTTATCCTGACTTTATGGGAATTAGTGTGGATGACTAACATGTCTCAGATGACTTGTTGCACATTGTCCCCAAATCCACACAAGGCCGCCGATTCTCTCATCCTGGTGATGTAGTCATCGCCAGGTTTGTTACCCTCCTGTTTCCTCATGTAAAATGTGAGCCTGTGGAGGACCACCTTTTCTTTGTTGCAGAACCTTTTGAATATTTGTCAAACTGCCTCTTTGTAGACATCATCACCTTCGTTCGCGGTGGGCACGGTCTTCAACGCTGAACAAATGTGCGGCTCTTTGACCCCCATGGTGTTAAGTAGCATGGCCTTCTTTCTGGCCGGGGAATAGCCTGTCCCTCCCAATGCTTCCAGATATGTTTAGAACAGTGTTTCCCATTGCTGCCACAGAATTGCTGGCATGCCAGGGGACTGGAGGAAGGCAGAGGGTGGTGTGGCACCCTGAATGGTTCCTGCATAGGTGAATACTGGTCCTATTCACCAATTATGTAGTGGCTTTCAAAAATAACAGGATGCTTGCTTGGTTGAAAGTGGTGTTTATTTGACACCTATTACATAAAGATTGACTAGGTGGTCTTTGGGCCTCATTATGACCCAGGTGCTAATGGGTTAACGGCGCCATAAAAGGCTGCAGTGCCGTTAACCTATTAGAGCCTAATTACGAGGTCCCTTTGCGGGACCCGACCTTAACAGCTAGTTTTACCAGCCGTTAAAGTAGGGTGCCGCAAAGGGACCTTGGTGCTAAGTACGGTGCCGCAATTGAACGGAATACTGAGGGACACGGTTAAAGGTAGACCACTGAGTAGTTGAGGAAGAGGCTATTTCAATAGTCCATCCTGGAGAGAACCAGGGCTCAAGAGACAATGAGCCTCTGGGGGAAAGTGAGAAAGTGTAGAGTACCCCTGATGAGGTGTAGTTGATAGTTATACTTTTTAGAGATAGCTGAAATGTGAAAGGAGAAGGAGAGAGTGGAATCAAAGATGACCCCAAGGTTTGTTGCTTCGTAGGTGGGTGCAGGTGCAGGGCCAAGGGAGGCTGGTCAGAGTGAAAGTGGAAAAGCAGGAGCAGGGCTCCCAATGTGAAAGATCTCAGTCTTAGTGGCATTGAGACAGAGGTTGTTTGCAGCACACCAAGACTCAATAGCGGACAGTCAGATATGAGCGAGGAGGAGGAGGCGGCTGGGGGTAGCCTGGAAGATAGTTCTGTGTCATCTGCATAGCACTGGAAGTTGAAGGTGGCAATCACCCATGCCAAGGCAGCCATATAGACATTGAAGAACCAGGGGGATAGGTTAGATCCCTGGGGAACGTCACAAGTTGAGAGATTGATAGTCGAGTGAAAGGCTCTGAGTTCCACCTGAGATGGCCGGTGGGAGAAGAAGGAGGTGTACCATGCCAGAGCCTGACCTGAGATTCCCAGGGTGCCACAGAGACGTGCAATCAGGATGCTGTGGTTAACTGTGTCGAAGACAAAGGAGAGGTCAAGGAGAAAGAGGATAGATGGGGTGTTAGTGTCATGATTTGAGAGCAGGTCTTCATGGTTGTTCAGAAGAGCAGTTTCTGTGCCTTTGGATGCTCTAAGGACAAATTCATGGTCATGGAAGCAACCAATAGATTTGGTGTGTAAGGTCAGCTGAGAGATAGCCAGTTTCTCCAGGAGTTTTCCCAGGAAGGTAGTGATGAAGATAGAGTGGTAGTTTTCCAGAATGAAGGGGTCAGCAGAGAGTTTTCTGAGCAGAGGGTACACAAGGGAGTGCTTCAGTGCAGTTGGGAAAACTCCAGTTTAGAAGGAGAGATTGCAGAGATCAGTCAAGGCTGGGGTGAGGGAGTTGATATTGTCTTTAATGGTTTTTGCGGGTCAGCGGTCCACCTGTCTAGATGAAGCCTTCCGAAATCGGACCTGTCTGGTGACCTCATCCGGTGTGACATGTGAGAGAGAAGGGAGGGTATGAAGAGGGGGTTCAAGGGAGGCTCCAGTGTTGGTGTATGCTGTGGTATGGAAGAAATGGTGAAAGGATGGCTTGGTTTTTTGTGGTGAAGTGTGCAGCCAGTGTCAAACAAAGGTCCTGGGTGGGTGTGATGGAATAAGAAACACTTGTGTACAGGTGTATTACAAATGACTTATCATATGATATCATGTGGCGCACAGTGTTTGAAAATTCAAGAGGTACATTCTCAGGGTGTTGCTAGGGGCAAGCTGGATTAGCCTGATTGCATCATTTAAGGCCATCAGGTATGCAGCTTCACTGTGTGTGTTCCACAGGGGCTGTTATTCATGTGAAGTGAGTTTGTACTAGCTGGTTGCATTTGTCCTGCTCCTGTGCCCTTTGGCCTGCTATGGGAAAGGGTGCTGCATGTGGATGAGGGCAGGAGTCCTCCTGCAGCTCTACTATTATGCCACAATGTGTGGCGATATAATACAGGACACCACCTGCCAAAATGTTTTTCGATACTACAGGTGCTGCATATAGCAATATGCCACCTGAGTGGTCAAGGGAGTGGAAACGTGTGGGATGTTTTAACCCACTTCTGCTGTGCTATGCTGCAGCACTCTGTTATGAGGGTGCCAGAATAACAAAATGGCTGCAAAACCCTTGTGCGCGCCTAAACCTCTAAAACCGTGCTTTGCAAAACCCAAAAAGATGGCTGCCTAATCTGCCACGCATGTTGTCAGTGGTGGAACAGAGATCTCACTCCTGGAATATGTCACTGGGCTCCACAACAAGTGAAAATGGAGTACAGAAGGAAAAACAGTGTTTGGCTAAATGAAACCCCAAAAGTTTGCTTTAAATCCCTTTTTGTTGTTGGTGAAACTGCAAAATGCTGGTACAAAACACCCTCAAACATCCAAAATTCTTTCTGGGTGCCTCAATTCACTTAGTTAAGAAATCATTGAGAACTTGCAAGGTCCTGAAAAGCTGAAAGCATAAAGGGATTTCCACAGCAAAAGTGGCCTGTCTGTGGATGTCAAAAAATAAAAAATCTCTGTGCAGCAGAGGGCTGCTGCAATGTCAGCTGTCAAGAGCCTGCTTGATTAAACTTTAAACATGTATAAACTGAAATCAAATGTTTGCAATCTAAGAGGCCTGTTACTGAGAGTAACCATTTTGTAATTGGTTTGAGCCCAGGGTATAAAATCTTGAAAAAGCCTTCTAGCTGCTATTTTGAAATAACAAGTTTGTTTTAAGCTAAGGAAAAATACAAAAGAATTAACAATTTAATCAAGCCCGGCTGAAGGCTACCAAACTGGAATATAAGGTTTCTCCACAGAAGGATGGCCTTTCTCCCCACCAAGAAATCACACCAAAGCGATAATAATAGGATTTGGAAAGAACTTGGTCTATAGAGGCAAAAGGGAACAATGAACAGCTGCTGCTAAGGAAATGCGGGGTGTGAGGACCGTTGTAAATGGCCAAGAGCAAACAGGGAGGAGACTGCTTCTGGACTGCAGGGAGACAGAAATAGGCAGACCCAAAAAACCATCTGTGGCTGAACCTTCTCAAAGAACACTTTTTAAAAGACTTATAATTTGCCAGTTAAAATTGTACAAAAGATAAAAGTAACAGATTGCTGAATCTAAATTTTGGCTGCACGTTTCAAAAGGCGGAAAAATCGTGTGACATGTTCTGGAGAGAAAGGGCAAGAAATGTGATTTTACACAAAATGTATTTCTGCTAGAAGTATGAAACTTTATACACCAATGCCCATGTTAAACGTGCACACTTGTAGAAATTTGCTTATAAATTGGACATTGTGTTCCTGATGAAAAGGGCAAAATTCTGTGAAAAGCCGAGACAAGATCCCACAGCTAGGGGGTTTTGAGGGATAGCTGCTATATAAAATGTGTAATCTGTATATGTGATTGATATAGAGGTTGCACATGTGTAAATATGTATGGTGCCAAAAGTAGATTTTGTGTTCAAGGGGCTAGGGGTGGATTCTCTGCCTCATAAAATAACACCATAAAGGTGACACACTGTTGCTCATCTCCTATCAAGGCAGAGAGGAGACTCTGACCCAATCAACTGTCAAAGGGGCGAGCTTAGGATAAACCTGCCCACATACCCCCTTTATCATAGCATAAATAGAGACAGATCACCACTCAAAAACACAGACAGGTTCACTGACTATCCTTATACTGGCGGAGCACCCTGCTGCTGAACTCTACATCTTCCTTGCTCCAGACTTCAGAAACTTGGCAAAGTAGAAACCCAATGCATAGATGAACCATTTTCAGCTAGGCCTCAAATTCCAGAACCAGAACCCCACAGACCTAAGGGGAAGCATCAAAATACAGCCGGGCTGTGCTGTACTGCTTGCCTACTGAAATAATTATCATCAGAACCAAGAAGGGCTGATCCAATCCAGTCCTGTGCCGTGCTGTGACCAGAGTGCCTTGCTGATTGCAGATCCAATCTGATCTGCCCAGCTGTCTGTCCTAGAACTAGATCCCATTCCCTGACTGGAGTCTTGATGGGCCAGAATTCTAATGGTTCAGTTTAAAAACATATTTAGTGAGTATCTATAGAAAGAACTGTGTCACTAGCATATGCATTTTGTTAATCCCTATCTTAAACCCATACTATCTTGTATTCAGAACCATATTGCTAGGAGTATTTTTGAATTGTCTGAACTCGCTATTCCAAACCATTTTATCTTCCTCCTGTGATAGTATTGCTAAAACTATCTTTGCGCTGATCTTTTCCCATCTGAAGAAGGCGAGTCCTTAGCTGGCAGTCATTCTGATCAAGTGGCTGTGTTCCTGTGGGGCATTTGTTTTTTTCACATTCATCCTCTAGTGTAAGAAATCCTTTTGTCATTTTAAAAGTGCATTTCTGTGTTCCATTCTCGCGCCTATTTCGAAAAACCAACCTCCACTAAAACATGCATGACCTCCTCAGTTTTTGTACTAGAAACAATATGTCAACTCCTGCTTGTGGCTAACTCCCACAGCTTTAAATTGCATCTGAAACCGCTTCCCAAATCAATACGGTTCTCCCGTTATTGCGACTATCACACAGTAAAAGGTTTGCTGCGAATTTCGTTTTTGGGAAATTCTGACACATGTAAAACCGCTTTTTATTGCTTCCGACTTGAATTTTAAGATTTCCAATTGTTTCTTGTTATTAAATCATTGCTTGTGTTTGTGTGCAACTATCCAAATTGGCTCCCATAAGAATGTATAACAATTTTAGCATTTTTGACCATATTTCGTGTTTTTGTCCAGTCCATTCTAAGATCACTTTAAAAGCCATTTTGACAGCTTGATAGTCAATTCTGTTTTTCTCTTGTGTTTGCCGGAGGAAAGTGGGATTGCTATTCTGTGTGAATTTTGCCATTCCTGAAAACCTGTTCTCTCCTCCCATCTCTTTACATTAACTACAGTGCTATTTGATCTGAACCCACACACAAAAGTATAATTTCTGTGCTGAATTGTTTTGTTCACTATTACTCCTGGTGTATTAAAGAGATTATTCTGTGTTACATCACCCCATTGATGATTACTGTGTACCCATTAAAACATAGTGTGATTAAATTGTAAATACATAAATAAATATTTTAACTTTGCAAACCAACCTGATTCCTGGTTCAGTGTGACCGGGGTGGTTCCAGGAGGATAGCGTGATATGAGTGGTATATTGTTCAGAATAAAGAACTTTTAGACACAAATAAATAAGGATTTCAGTTGTGCATTATATGCTAAGCATTGCCTTGGGTGTGTGTCGGATTGAAATCACTTACAAGTGTGACTTAAGCACTCCAAATGTGTGTTCCACTATGCCCCTAGTGGCTATGTGTGTTGTGTTGTAGCTTACTTTGAGGTCGATGTATACCTGATGGGTTTCACAGGAATGGTGACTGTGAGTAGGCACTCTCACCTGTAAATAAGAAATGTGTCATTAATTGCATGTGTGTTGTGTCTTGTTTTATGTTTTTCATGTGACTGCTTGTGTGTGTGCATGATAGTATCTACTCACCCATGAGCAAGCTGTTCCCAAAGGTTCCCAATGCTAGAGACGGATATTGGTGAATGATGCAGGATGTAGCTGTCATGTGTTGATCCTGGGAAATTGGCATTGACATCCATGATGTGTCCCTTGGCATCACAACACACCTGCACGTTGATAAGAATGTCAATGTTTCCTGTTGTGATATATGTACTCCATCTGTTGGGGGGGTTGCAGCACTACATGGGTGCAATGAATGGCTCCCAGAACTCGGTGAAAGGGTGCAACTGCATAGACTTTCTGGCACTCTATGCCTTTCCTGCAGTGTGCGTGGCATATCAATGTGCCTATGCACATATGTTAGGATGGATGCAACGTAGGTCCTTGTGGAGGCACCTTCATTGTGTGGGCTGTGATATACCCTGAACAATGGCTGTGGTATGCTGGAATGATCCAGTGGCCAGGAAGTGTAAAGCTGCTAGCACTGTGACCAGCGATGTCACAGCCTGTGAGCACATTGTAGGTGACACCATTTCATTGTCCCACTCCCCGACCAGGTCTAGGATGACATGGGGAGGGAAGCGGTATCTTACATGCACCTCCTCATCTGAAATTGCAAAATAGTGGTGTTCATGGTCGAAGATTCTGACCCTCCCCCTCCTACCAGGTAGTAGGATTAGTGCTAGCAATGCAGGATTCTGCTTTGTTACAATCCTATGTTCATTGGGGTTCCATAGCGTTTTTAATTTGTGGCCTTTCATTGAGCTTTGTGCTTTGCGATTGTTAAATGGTGACAGTAAGGTTGTTTTCCTTTGGAGTCAGAAAGATTGCACAAAAGTTTCTGTGAATAGGGTTTACTTGGTGCTTGGTGGGGGTGTGTTTGTTGTTTCTTCGCTGCCTCCCTCCCCACACCCATGTTCTTCCTCATTTTCATCCAAGAATCGGGGTTTTGGATGTTCTGCCCCCTATTTAGGTCTTTGCGCTAGCGCTTCATGTGTGTTGCGCTAAGTGTCGCACAAAGTGGTCCTCAACAGCGCAAACTAGGAACTGCCACGCAAACTGCAATTTGTTAATTGGATAAAGGAAATTTAGCGCAGCACAAAGTGTACGTTTGTGGCTCAAAGTCACTTTGCGCCATGTGAAACCTTTTGCAACAGAGTCCCCCACATGTTCTTTGTTGGTCTGGCATGGTGTTTCTTCAAAAGTACTGATTTAGTCCCTTTTATGTTTGATGCCTTTTCCTGCTTTGAGGTGGCCCTGGTACCGTATTTGATCTCTCATTTATCTTGCATATTTCTCTTACTCAGTGTCATACCTGCCAATGCCCGCTTTATTAGTACACCATTGAGACAATCTATAATGTCCTGTCCACCTAGTCCTTTTTTTACCCTCTGCACTGTCCCTTAAGGACCCACATTGCATGTGTCTAAAATGGAGTTATGAGGGATCTCACACAAAATTAAAAAAAGTGCTGGGTCCCTACTCCCCTATACCCAGAATAATGCATAGGTGCATTTGAACAATTCCTGTCAGGGAAGATGCTGTATCTTCTTGATGTCACAGTAATTGATTATGAATTCCATATTCCTTTGACATGCATCCAGTAGGAATGCAGATCATGTAGAAATATACTTATTCGTTCATTACTTCCCAGTGAAGCCAAAGACAACAAAATAATGTCCCATTTTTAGGGTCACATATAATCGCTGAAATATCTGAGGGTCTGATTCATGGAATAATCTGCAAGCAAAATAGGGACTTTGCGGGCCAAGCCGTGGGGAAGATCCTGTTTGTCGATTCATAGAATCGACTGCCCTGTACTTTTATGAACTTTGCAGGGACTTCACGCAGGCTCGGCACATCACTGCCAGAGGCTGAGTGCCTTGCATGAGACACCACGCAGAACGTGGGCGTGTCTTGCGCAGAGGGCAGGGTAGGGGGTAAAACACAGAAAGTGGGGAAGAACAAGGCAAAATGTGGGCATTACGAGGGACGGCCCGCAGGCCTCATACTATCCACCTCCCGAAGGCATGCGTACAGACACTTGCGCATAGAATACACAACGCAGAGCTAAGATCGGCTGTGGGATTTAGAGGTGATTGTAAACAGCTGGGGTTCTGGTCTGACTTAGGGGTGCACATACGCAGTGTAGTTGGGTGCAGGAGCTGTTTACGGGGGTTTGCATGCAGATTTTTAGAGTTTTACCCGAGTTATGATGAATCATACGTGTTCCAGTAATAGTTACAGTGGACACCGCGCAGGGGCCCTGAGGTGCAGGTCTATTTGCGAGGGATCTCACACACTGTTTGAAGGGAGCAGGTATTCACTCCTAGGGGAGAGTGCAGAGGTAGCTGTTATGGCTGTTTTTGCTTTGGGGATGAGTCGGGAGCATTCCAGCTGTGACTTGCATACACGGCCACTTTGCACAAACAATTCCATGAATACACAGAGTATGCAGAGTAAATACTGATCGCAGGCTCATGGAATGTTGTTTTCGGCGCACAGCCTTTACGGGATGAATGCGCACTTTTCCATGAAATGGGCCCTAAATGTGTATGTGCAGTTTTCAAATGTATGAAATACAAATGGGAATATTGTACACTGGCATTGAACTAATTGACTTTCATTGAACCAACACAGTCACTTCCTTTTCTTTTTGTTCTTTTTTAATGCACCACCATTTTACGTGTGGTGCTAATCAAAACATTTACACATAACATAATATAATTATGGTGCCTTTTAATGTATTATATAGTTGCCTATTCATCAGTGTTTCACATATGAAGGAGAACCACGCACGGTAACGCTTGAGCCCTGACATATTACATTAAAGAGATTTGTTTAATATGTGCCAGACTCTTAATTCAAAGCCAGCCATATACTACTGGTTTTGACAAGTCTGTAGAACTGATGGCGCAGACTGCAGATGAGCTGAAGAGCCTCTCTTTAATCTCAGCGATGAATGCAGGGTGATTTATAGAAGACGTGTATGTACAACCGGTGCCGTTCTGAGAGGATTTACGCCCAGGGCTATTCTTCCCCACGTTTACTGTTGCAATTCCTATTCTACAAAAAAGCCCTAGTACAGTGCAGAGGATAGCACCATACAGCAGCCACTTCAAGGAGGTCTAAGTGGCATTACAGGCGTGCGCAGCAGGTGCCAGATGTTTTTTTTTTCCTCACACAAGAAACCCTATATTGATAACACGTAATGATGTTATCAAGTAACTAAGCTTTGCCACACAAAATACAGATGTATATCAGCGAGCTAAATCGTTTCATTACATTTAGCAGACGGGATGGAGAGTTCACTTTCAAAGATTGCGAAGGCTTTATGAAGGCAGCTACATGATTTTTATGACTTAAATCATTTTAAAACGCGTTAACTTCTAGCGCAGCGTGACAGTGAAGGAGAATTACACAGTGCTACTCTCACTGCATTAGAGAGAGTGCCGAGCTGCGTGCATTCAATCTATCGAGCATATTTCATAAAAGGCGGGAAGGCCGCCTCGGCTTCTTCAAGGTGATTTTTCACTTACATTGCTTAAGGAAGTTTGAGTAGCAGCATTTGTTTTCAAGTGTCCATAAAGTCTACTATAAGAACAATAGGTATAGGAATCGAAAGCATTTATGGATGATTTCTATGCTTTAAAAAAAAAAAAAAAAAACATATTTTCAGCTATGACAGGACTTTTTCTGAATGGCTGGTAATGGAAAGATGTCATTATTAATGGGTTCCCTTATCAGCAATCACAGGGTGTGTGTCTGTTTCTGGAGTTCCGTTGCTAGAAGTGTTTGGCATCTTATCGTCTCCCAGGTCGCTGGCTCTCAGGTGCTGCTGGGCGGGTATCAATTGCGAGTCTTGTGACGTGGAAGGTGGGCGTGGCTTGTGCTTTTAGCTGCGATTTGGCAGTGGTTCTGTAATGAATGGCACGTGTTTTATTCATGAACCACGTTATGGCGGAGGGATAGTTGTCACATGCCCATGGCTTCACGTGTGCTTCTGCATCACAATTGTTTACTACATTGCCATTTGTTTTTTGCACATTGTCAATAGTATCACTTGGCACACATCGCAACTGGTCTGTTCATTTCTGGGTTTCGAGGGCAGTAGTGTTTGGCGTCTTCTTTCCTCCCTACGGTTTGGGTATCATGTTCTGTTGACCAGTTGGTGGTGGATTTTATTTTTCTTTGAGGAAATGTGCCTTTTTCCATAGATACTGCTGTTAATGTTTGATATATTGAATGTGTTGTTAGTTGTACTAATAACAACAGTTATTTATTTTACTAATACAGTTATGTGATGTCTTTACTCAGTGTTCTGTTTATATTTTAGTAGAGGGATTTTAAAACTGTTCATGATAAGGGTATCATTCAGTGAATAGAATGAAGATGGAACCCACTAAATGCTATGACTATTTATGCTTTTTAGGAAAATGATTTTTATGCTCCATTTTTAAAGACCCTCACATCCACCAAATGCACATTTGCTAGGTGTCTAGGGTTCTTATTAACATTCTAATAAGCGACGATATGAACAGCAGTCCAGTTTATACCACTGTCAGTAATATCATTCAGGAGAGCGCGCCCACGTCCCTATGGCAGTATTCACATTGGAACTTGCCTAGCATACATGGGGATAAAACCACAATAACCAATCAAAATTTTACATCAAAATGCATGTCCGGATATGGGCATAATTTAGTGAGAGTGCATGCATCTATCATGTCTTTAAATGTAAACTATTTTCAAACGATAAGCCAGCCACTTCCCTGGTGCAGATTTCCTGTGTCGCCTGCACCATCAAGACATATGGGAAGCTCAATTGGAGCGTGTGTATTTCAAAGGAGGTGGCACATTTCTCAACATCACCCAATTCCTTGTACACACTTTTTCGTCGTCATTGACAGTCACATTTTTCTTGCATGAAACAGTGCATGACTAACCAGTAATTAGAAACACAAGCCAGGCAAATGATGGAAATGGATGAGGCGAACAGCCAGTAGATGTACAACTCGGTTATTACTTTGTCTGAGGTACTGGAAATGTAACCGTAGCCAAATACTTTTCACCTCACGATTCCGGCACTCGAAAGCTGGAGGCTCCAGCTTCCCGACCATTGCAGCCCGTCTCTGGAACGCCTTGCGCCCACACCTGTGATCCGAAACATCATAGTGGCCATTCGGAAGACAACTCAAAACTAGACTACTCAATTGAAACATTCATGTAACCAATGTATCTATTCTCTCCTCCACCCATTACCCCTCCAATCCCCACCCACCCCTTCTCCACACCCCGATCTGCAACCAGCGCCTGGATACCTGTGGGCTTGCGCGCTCTACAAATGAAAAAATAAATAAATAAAGGGTCTTGACCAATTGATCTCATCTGTTCAGGTTTTTTATATGACCGTGAGACTCACTGTGGTTAGACAAGTTGAGGTATGATTCTCTGCTACGCTACAAGCAGATGTGCTTTGCATTGAAACAATAAATGTGAGGCGGTGCTCTCCTGCCTGTGTATCATGCAGACATGGTCCCACCTTTTATCACGGAAGATCTTATGGGCATCCTTTTGGTGCATCACAAGGACCTTAAATTCAGCTATTATTAATACATTCGTAATGGGTCCTTGATTACTGTCCAGCAGCAACACCCCACCATCCAACATCTGCCTAAGTTATAGTGGGGCAGTCCGCCTGCATGTTCTATCAATTTCCATTAGCCCTATCTGCCAGAACAGCTTCAAGGACAGATGTAAGCCTTAAGACAAGAAGCAGTTGAGGAACCTGACAACCAACTTGGTTAGAAAAATGATGATCAATGCCCTGTTACAAACCTGTACATGGTTTGAATGATCACAACTGAGAATGATATTGTACACACCTTGTTCTGTCAGGCTGGGAATTATTCCATGGTGTGCAGTGGTCTCAATCCACCTGCATGCATTCTGTATCAAATTGGCCGTATGCCTCCTTCTGTGACACATAGCTTTACATATAGAGGAGGAGAAATTGGATTGTATAAAGGTCACACTGTGGGGTGTGGGCTGGCAATTTCCCTCTCCCTGAGTTTTATATACTCTTTGTAACCTCTTCATTGCCGAATTTAGCTGATGATACCTCACAAATTCCCACTAATTAAGCCCATGCAATCATTTGATGTCCTCAAATAACATGATTTCTCCCTTTGCATGGAGTTGTTCATGGTACAAGCCTTAAATTTGATCAACAAATCCAGAAAATGATTCAGTCACCTATTTTACTTTCTTTGTTCCACCCAATTATTTTATTTTGGAGTTTTATTAAACGATTCCCACATCCTGAGAACCATTTGAGAAAACCAATAATGTGTGGCAGTAATGGGATCTATATTCTAAATCATCCTGAAACTGCTAAATATGTAGAGATCTTAACATGGGATGGGAAAGAGAGTTGCCTCCTCCCATTAGGCCCATGTGGGTTTGTCCCTCAGGTACCTATTTTAGCCAGTGCTGTTCTTGCCTAATAGGAAACCCTGTATTATGTCTGAAAATTCAGAAACACTATTCCAACTTTCAATTTAAGTTATTTTAATTAGAGTTGCCACCTTATGGTTGTCCAATAAAATGAAAAGATGTTCTTGAGTGTGGCTTCTTAGTCCAGAGCCATAATAACATGGGTGAAACTAAAGTTGTAATGGTCTCTAGTCAACCCCACCATGACAGGTGCAGGGGAGTTTACACACCTACACAATTGTGTCATTTAGAGCCACTCATATTTTGGATTCCATAGTGTGAGAGACAAATATACCTAAATATGCAATGCTTTGAGGTGCCACTTCATGCTACATAGTATGAACATCACAGTCGTAAAATGCACATTCAAAGGAAGAACCTCTGGCTTTTAGTTTGTAGCCAGATACTGCAGAGTAATTTCAGCCTTCCTCAAATAACTTTTTTAATGATGATTAAGGAACTTGAATAGACAATAAAACAGTATCAGTGTATGCTGAAACATGTGTCGCTACCCCCTGTAACCATCCCCTTGGTTATGTGGTTGGGCTCTAATTCTTTTTTTTTTTTTTTTTTTTTGGTTGGCTGAATGATCAACCTTTCAAAATTGCAACATATTATTATACAAATGCCAATAAAACAAAAGAAAAAATAATAAAAGATTTCATCAATACATAAAACAATCATATACAGTCTTGAACATTATTGCAGAATTCTGAGAACATAGGCATCAAATTAAGAAGACACACAGAATGAAAAAAGGGGAAAAGGAGTACAATAAACTACAAACAAAAAAACCTTCATGAGTCCATAAAGGAATGATTACCTCTCTCTTCCTCCATACTCAAAATCCCATTCAGTGTCAGCTCCCAGAGCCTCTGCAATAAGTATTACATTAATTACTCTGGAATTACCACATTAACAAATTGGACCAGTGCTATCTGTATCGAGCTTTTGGAACTGGACAAAAGATAAGCATAAATTTCCTCCCTAGTCCGAGGTAAAAAGGAGTGGCAGCATTTATCAAACAATTTATGCCGAAGCATACTCAGGACGGGACAATCAATTATCAAGTGAGACAGAGATTCGCTTTGGGCAGGATCCTTGCAATATCGACAATATGTCTCTTCCTTAGAGATAAGACGTCTCCTTCCTAGAATCTGCCTAGTGGCACATAGGCTTAGTCGAATGCGCAGCATTTGAGATCTCACGTTACCAGAGGGAGATTTCACTAAGTAAGGTTCCATACAACGCATTGTTTTATGCTTTAGCAGCGTGATACCACCGTCCACATAGGCCATACATTGGTTACGAGTATGAATCCAATCTACACGAAACAATTTAAATTTTGCTTTAGTTGGATTCAAGATTAATAGTTCAAGTGAGATGTCCGCCTCAATTTAGAAAGGGGCAAGTGAAATGACAAAGAACGGAGGAAACTGTGGACCCCCCCATCTGTTTCCATTCTGAGACTAATTAATGGTGAATTGGTGCCTTTGACAAAGATGTAAGCCATCAGGGAAGAATAAAAAAACATTAATCATTATAGAAAATCAAGCCCAAACACAAAGCACAAAAGTGTATCCCTCAGGGAGCTTTTGTCTGTATCCTGGATAATGGTGGATTATACCCTGGCAAACAATGAACCAAACATAAGACATTGCATCACATTCTAATGTTCTCATCATGAATTCTACATTTTAAAAACAGTGTGATCCCTTTTGCTTAAGTGAGGTAGAATCCCATCTAAGGGAATGGCCAATAATTTTGTAAAATCTTTGAATTCACTGTGTAATGCTTATATAATGTTGGCATACAAACAGATATCTACTCGCTTTAGGGAGTATTACCATACGCCCTAAAGCGGGTAGATATCTGCCTGATGAAATGTACCTGTGGAAATGTGCTCCAAGAACATTGACTAATAAAGGGTAATTCGCTGGGTAACACGTGTAAAATGCAGCAAATAACTCTAGAGGTAGGTCTTCGAGGCCGGGTGCCTTACCTTTATGCATGGAGCTAATGTCTTGAACACATTTCCACTTCAATCAAGTGTTCCAATGCTTCATATATGTGACTCAGTGTGGATAGTATACCAACATTCTGCATATGGTGGTGTACCCTATCTTGCATGCAAGAGCTTGCAGAATTGTACAGTGATTAATAGAATGGGGAAAACACACTGGCATAGCTAGTTACTGTACATTGACCTTTAGAGATAGCCATTACCTTCATCCTTTGCCCAATCTATTTTTCCCTCCTTAGAATTTGGGATTGATCAACAGAATTGTCCAGGTAGATTTATGCATGTAATCTTTATCGTATTAAACGTCTAGCCGTCCTTTGCTGTCTATTGAAGAACGCTGCAGTTTATTGATCTAAGTCATGATCTCACTTAGTTACTTTATTTTCCTTCTTGCCTTTGGCTTCTACATGTGTCTAAGTGTATGCAATGGGCCTCATTAAAAGTATGGTGGTAAGGCAACAACGGTGCCGGTATCGCTACCGGCACGGTTGCTACCGTACCGCCATACTAGGAGTTCTGTACGTGGGTGCCCTTGCAGCCACGTACCGGCACCCATGAGCAGAACATGATGGTAGCACCGGTACCATTATTAACGGTACCGGTGCTACCACCCTACCCATTCCCATTGAGCCTGGCACCCACGAAAGGGCAATTACCGGGTCCAGCGGAATAGCCCGGTAATTGCCCATTCGCGCGTGCCAGACCCGCATGCGAGTTTGGAGGTAGGTTAGGATACTGCATTCTGTACCCTCCTTCATAACCACCAAGAGTTCCTTGAAGTCTATAAGGATGGATTGCGATTAATACATCCCTGCTCGTAAAGCATAGATATCTACCACATGTGCCCTTTTTCCGGGCAGGCGTTCGCCTTTTTGTCAGTGTTACATGTTCCTGGAGCAGACCATGACAACGCTACTGTACAACAAGAGAATAAAAAAAAACAGTAAAGAGGCCCTCTTAACATTGTGTCGTAACTATTTCTCAAAACCTGCAAGTGGGCATAGTGGGAAAGAGGGAATTGTTCAGTTTTCATCATTCCTTATGCTGAATATTTCTCATGCTGTGCAATTTAGGAACACTTGTGTATCAAGATGAATCATGCCTCTGAAATGGATTTCCGTCTAGTGTTTGTTATCCATTAATCTGGTGGGCCCAAGAAAGATATGAGATTGACACACCCACAATTTCTCTGTTACGACATGTACTTGTTTCTCATTCATTAGTCTCTTCTCCTGTAGCAGGTTTGACCAATGAGTCATGGGCTGTTGCAAATATTGAAGGACGGATAACAGTGGAGGCTCATTACAAGTCTGCCGATATTCTGATGGTATATCTGCCTAAGTACTGGCAAATGGAATTACCAATACTGCAACTTGGGCAGGCGATATTACCGTTGCTGGAATTACCTCTGGTGATAATACCACCTGATTACAAGTGGCTGTTTGCCATTGTAAATCACCATTTAATGGAGTCCTATTGTAATCAGTTGGTAATACCAGCAATTTTTGCAGGTAAAGTTGAGGCGTTACCACAAACTTGAAGCCCACCACCCCAGGCTGGTCCTGCTTGATTGCACCTCTACCAGTCCAATGTTGAACAACAACCTACCTAAAATGTTTCGGCCTGTGTCAACATGAAGTACACCAGCTGCATATCCTCCTCTAACTTGAACAACCGGGAGCAGTGCTGCAGAATCCATGTCTGTAACTCCTTACAGCACACTCAGTTGCATATCAACAGGACAGCATATTGAAGCACTGCCTATACTTTGTCAACACCATATACTTGTGACATAGTAATGCAATGGAATGCAATGAAATGCAAAGTTATGAATTAGAGTGCCCATGTGCCATTACAATGTCCTCAAAGTACTGTAAGTTAATGGCCTTGGAGTCCGAGACAGCAGATAGTTCTAAGTCATGTGTAATGTGTGTGTGCATTGTAGACTGTTGGGAGGAAGGAAGCTAATCAGGTAGGTAGGCAGGGGTGGCAAAGTTAATGCAAGTAACACAACTATAACTGGCATGTTGTTGGGTGATGGAAGGCTGTCAGCGAGTATGTGAGTCAAGGAGATGGATCATGCATGCAGGCAGACAGTTTAATCAATCATGTGAATATGCAGCACTTGAGTGGTAGATGTGTGCGGGTGGTTGACGATGCTTTGGGAGGGATACAGATACTGAATATTGAGTGCACAAGTGATGAGTGTAGCCCACACACCAACAGCGAGACCCCAAACAACATGACAGTCACAGAAGAACTTCAGTTGGATAACATGTAAAAAGTGATTTTGCACGATTTTGCATGATTTTGCACATGTACAACTTGTACAATGCTGAAATAAGGGGAACGGTAAAATGTCCAGGGGTGAAAATAAAATAAAAGTCCAAAATGAAACCTAACACTATAGAGCTATATACACAGGTAGCAGGCTCAACTGTCTTTCAAATCTTCTACCAGGGCAGAGTCCAGGCAAGCTTCTGTTCTTGCCTGGAGGGCTTGCCGGCCCTCTACCCTCCGCCTCTACTCCACCTCTGCATCTCTGCAAGCATCCACCAGGATGGCTGCCCACCTCATTGTCTGCCTCTCTGTCACCTCTGCCCTGGTCCTGGCAATTGTTTCCTCCCTAGCCCGCTGCCTCTCCACTATCAGCTGCCTCTCATACTGTGCTCCGAAGCACACCATCTGTTGTTGCCTCTTTCTATCCCCATACCAGATGTTATCCATGTGTTGCCTGATTTGCCTCTCTAGATGGAATGACACTGCAACAACTGCATCCTCGCACTCCTCTTCTGCAGCTGGCTGGCAGAGTATAAGCTGCGTACGTACCGCCTCTGACTGGATGACACTTGTCGGGGGAGGGGTCACAGCATTTGCACAGAGCTGAAGTGTCAGCTGTCCCTCCTCTGCTTGTTCCTGTGCTGGTGCCTAGACATGCCACCTCATGTGGCGTTCTTGGGACTTCCACCACAGGCAGGCATGTAGGCACAACCAGACCGGGCAGTATGGGTGGGACATGTGGACAGGGGACCGTGGTGGTATGTGTCACAGAAGGCATCATGGAGAATATTTATATATTTATTATACATTTTAGTCCATAGAACCTTTCATATGTTTTGTTTACAAATACATCACATATTTCAGAATATAAACAATTGACAATAAACAACATGAGGCCACACCTCAAACATATATTACCTTTCTTACAAGTTAAGATACATCTTCACTTAGCAAAGTCTAATACCATCAATAACAAAATTCATTCATAAAATTCATAATTCATATTACTCAGTGCAAACTAAGATCCTATTAAAACATGTACCTCTCATGTACAATTAAAAGCAGACAGGATTCACAACTAAACCAATCACAACTCTCCCAAATTCATATGCTTCACATCAGCTTATTAAAGGCATGAATTTCCCCTTAGCTTATCAGTGGAATATTACTCTTACTCAAACTGCTTCCTAATGTTTGTCCAAATTTGGTACAAGGCAATATGTACTGCTGTGGAATTTGTGTTTAAACAATGAACCCAAAAATCTTCATTCATTATTGTTTCATAATTATGTATCAAATGACCTAGATGTACCGTGTATAGAGGGCCATTTTAGAAGATTCAGTTGAAATGTGTTGCATGGTTTCCATATTTCCCCGATTTTTGCAGATTCTGCGGAATCTACTTTCTTGGCTCAGTTTTAATTGGCCACCCATAGAAGAACACACCAGAAGTTGATTAATCCTTGTGAGCAGTCTTAATCTTCTTACTTTGGAATCGGGGCAGATCAAAACATATTGTTGGGGCGCATAAAACGATGCACCATTCGTGATACTTGAACATACCCATGAAAGGTTCCCAAGTGGGTATAAGGACACAGCCCGTCCCACTGGGTTAATTTCCTGGAGAACACTTTTATTTATTTTTACATAGCTGGTCCGCCACAAAAAATGTGGTTGCTAATTTATTTTTACAAATAGTTCCTTTATCATTTCTAGAAATGTATCAGTTTTATTAGACTCTATTTGGTTGTAACCAGCCATACAAGACATCACGGAATCTTTCGCTTGGATCTGTGTATGAATACATAAATCCCCCCTATGCTTCATCACCATAGCTTTAAGTGATACTAACCTCAATTCTAAGTGTAGGTATTCCATGGGAGTACTTTGTGCAATCTTTGCATATTGTGCCAAAAGAAGGCCGCTATCCATTTTAGCCATTCCAATTTATATAACAGCAAGCCTTCTAGTCATATATTATAGTGGGTCGGAACAACTGCTTATAAATCAGTAATGTTCCGCTCATAGAAAAACCCACATTTCCTATCAAAAAGGTCAATTGTCTTGCCTTTGTGGTCTTTAAGTTTATTATGCTTTCATAGTTTGCGTTATGCATCAGATTTAAACCAAGGTACTTATATTGTACTGTGTACAGGATCTGTCCAATACTAAGTTCAATGCATACCTTATTTACTTATTTATGGGATGCTAACATCCCCTTTGTTTTGTCAAGGTTTATTTCGAACTCATTTTCAGAGGCATGATTTACCAGGTTCTCAAGTAGGGTTATTATTCCTAGTACCGTGTGACTCAAAAGGACAAGATCATCTGTGAATAAGATTGCCGTAATCCGATCAAGGCATGTTTTAGGTATGCAAACGCACAATGTTTCTAGGTGACGGATCAGGTCAGCGAGGTATACATTGAAAAGGAGGGGGCCAAAATACACCCCTGTTTTACGCCTCTATTTATACTGAACTCACCAGAAAGATGGTTACCATGGAGAATAACTGGGGCACAAAGGAGGAAGTGGAGTAGGGGGAAACTGCATGTGCCAGTGCACAGAGACCACCCAAGAGCAGTGGAGATGCCAGCTGTCCCAAAAGAGGTTAATTGGCTTGTGATGCTGAGACAGCTCTTCCATGCGGTGCACCACATAGGTACTCACAAGCAGCTTCCAGACTTCATTTCCACTCACAGATCTGGAAGTGAAGTTCTGGGTAGAACCTCTTGAGGACCTGCAGATACATAGGTGACATCTGGTGGAAGCCTGCATGGTGCACCTCCTTAGTGGGCTCTGTCATGAGGGCTGCCACCGCCTTGGAATCTCGACAGGTCTCAATGTCCTCCCGGAGCTTCTTTACGTTTTTGAGTGGATGGACTGCCGCCACATCCGCTTTGATGGCAGCCATGATCCCTTCCCTGATCTGTTGATGACTGTCATGATTACCCAGGTCCCGATCGCCCGGGATGTCAACTTCGGTGGCTGGGAAGTTGGCAGCCCTCTGCCTCACTGACATGCGGATGTCGCTGTTCGGAGATGAGATAGATGGTGAGGACATGGCAACTCCTGAGGCAGGTGTGGCTTAGCTGGGTTGGGATATGTGCTCTGTAGCTGTGGTGCAGGTGGTAGGGAGAGTTCAAAGTCCCAAGTTGCAAGTTGAGGTGTTCACAGGGCTGACACAGGAAAACAGGCAATGGCTGAACAGCTGGCTCTCCAAGGCAGTGCGGGTTGTCAGCAGACACTTACAATCAGGCAGTCACGGATGTGGAGTATTGGAGGTAATGCAGGCAGGAGGAGGCAAACTCAATGGACCTCAGGCAGGAGGAACACTACTGCAGATCTCGCATCTGAGGCAGCAGATAACAGAGTAAAGGCCCTTGACACGCAAGTTACATGCTATGTGCTTCACACACATGCGTATGCTACCCAGCAATGATGGGGATAGTTTAGAGGTACGATGCGCATCACTGGTTATGCGTGAGAAGGTACGCAGGTGGAGGATTGAGTGTCGTTGACATGCATTTGGGGGTGCTACCCAAGCCGTTTCCTTCATGTAACATGTTTTTTTTAAGGGGTTGTGCAAACGTTCATGTATTATTTTTCCTTGTGAGACTGTCTGTGTAAAAAACAAGGGGGGGTTCCAAGAGTCTCTCTGCCGGACATTAGTCCTGGTTACGAGAGACTTACCTAGAGTCTTTAGCTCAGTATCTTTCACAGAGGAGAAATATCTAAAACATATCAGTCTTTGTCCTGCCCTATAGCAGTCCATCACCGAAATGCTAAGCAATTCTCTTCTGAACAAGAGTACCCACAGAAACCCCAGACACGTGTTTTGGTATGGTTGGACCTCATCAGTAGGATGGAGCAGTGCCTCTCTAAGAATAGTGAGCAAGGGGTCTATGTCTGGATTCCCCTAGTAACTTAGGGTGAGACCCAAAGTTACTTAAATATGTAAAAAACAAGGGGGTTCTGGGAGTCCCTCTGCCTGACATGAGTCCCGGTTATGAGAGACTTACCCAGAGTCTTTAGCTCACTATCTTTCACAGAGGAGAAATATCTAAAAAATATTAGTCTTTGTCCTGCCCTAGGGCAGTCCAGCATCAAATTGCTAAGCAATTCTCCTCTGAACAAGAGTACAAATAGCAACCCCAGACACATGTTTTGTTCTGTTTGGACCTCATCAGTAGGGTGGAGCTATGCCTCTCTAAGAATAGTGAGCAAGGGGTCCACGTTTGGATTCCCCTAGTAACTTAGGGTGAGACCCAAAGTTACTTAAATATGCAAAACACAAGGGAGTTCTGGGAGTCCCTCTGCCGGACATTAGTCCCATTTACGAGAGACTTACTCTCGACACATTCTTTTTGCTTTTGGGGTGCCTCTGCATATTGCGTACCGTGTTTATTCTGTTTTTGGAAGCTTTCCGAGTATCATGTATGCATTGTTTTGGCTTTTGGGGTGCATCTGAAAATCGTGTAATGCTGTTTTGGGGTTTTTGATGCCTTGGAGTCTTGCAGAACCACTCATCTAAGTAGTCTAGTACATGGACTGTTTAATATCTTTGTTTTGAGATATTTTAGTGGGTGCTTTTCATTTTGCCTGCACCTTGAGTGGTAAGGCCTTAAAAGGAAAAGGGAGTAGAAATAGTGAGGAAATAGTGAGGACAAATCCTCGTCCCGTGAGGATAGCTCAGCGGCAGCGTGCGCGTCTTGGAAGCAAGACGACACGAAGCAACAACAGGTTCGATCCCCGGGTCCGCGCTTAGAAACCTCTTGGTGTTTAAGCGCGTTATAAATACGTAACTAAGACAAAAAAACACACAATTACGCAACTAAGAAGAACAAGCGCCTCGATGCCTGCGGGCTGTGTGAGCGCTTTATAAATGTTAAAATAAAATAAAAAATAAAAAATGTGCCCCAGCCCCAGAAGGATGAGGTGTACCTCAGCCCACATGTGACCGGGAACCATGCCTATAGTTGTCCTAGCACCACCAAGAGCCGCCCTGGCCAAGAGGGGATGTCATGCAGAGCAGGAAAAGGCACCACCCCGAGATCAGGTACAGGAGAAGGATAATGGCCCTGTGAGTAAGAAGCCCTTCACAGATAAGGAGCTTGGATTCCTCATGCCATTTGTGAGTGAACACTGTGTTGAGCTCGACCCATCGGCAGGCAGCACCCATACTCCCACCAAGCAAATGGCAAAGTAGCAGGAGGTCACATACCTAATTAACGCCTGTGGTGTGGAGTGGCTCACAGTTAAAGAGGTACAAAAATGGATGAACAACCTTGTTTCGAAGGACCAAGCAGAAGCTGAGTGACAACCGTGCCTCTGCCCAGCCCATTGGAGGGGGGCCACCAGAGGAGGACGGGGTCACTACTGAACTCATCAGTTCTTTACAAATGATATATGATGCGGAAACACAGCTGTTGGTGCTCAAGTGCATGGTTCTTCTGTCACCTGCTCTTAGTGAAGGCCTTTCCTGAATGCATTTACAAGCTGCCAGTTCTGACACACTGCAGTGTGACCAACCTGACGCGGTCTAAATGCCATTGGACCACTGCGCTGTGTTGCTGGAGTTATGTTCAAACAAATTCACTTGAATATCGCAAGGGGTGACACTAGACCAACCATAGGAATAATTTGCTGATAGAGGGACATGATTCCAAGGTGGACAGTCTGGCACACTCCTATTGTTCTGTCCCAGGACAACCCTATGAGTCTGAGGTGGGAGCCAGTCTACAGCAGTCTCTGCACCTATTCACATCGTTGTGTGAAAAAAGCAGGAAGTGCCTATTTCTGCCGAGATACTCAGCGGAGCAGTGAGCGGAGCTGGGAGCCTGAGGTGGGAGCCAGTCTACAGCAGTCTCTGCACCTATTCACATTGTTGTGTGAAAAAAGCAGGAAGTGCCTATTTCTGCCGAGATACACCGCGGAGCGGAGAGCGGAGCTGGGAGCCTGAGGTGGGAGCCAGTCTACAGCAGTCTCTGCACCTATTCACATCGTTGTGTGAAAAAAGCAGGATGTGCCTATTTCTGCCGAGATACACCGCGGAGCTGGGAGCCTGAGGTGGGAGCCAGTCTACAGCAGTCTCTGCACCTATTCACATCGTTGTGTGAAAAAAGCAGGAAGTGCCTATTTCTGCCGAGATACATCGCGGAGCGGTGAGCGGAGCTGGGAGTCTGAGGTGGGAGCCAGTCTACAGCAGTCCACTGCAGACACGAAGCCGCAGCCGGATGGAGCCTGAGGTACATCCCTCGAAAACCTTGAAAACCTTGAAAGTCTCTAAAAGCCCAAAATTATTCACGAAAGATTCCCAGGAAAAAAAACTATCTTTACCGGAGAGAAATTTAAGCCCTGAAAAGAGGCGGAGGAGGAGTAAATCAGACTCGACTCCCGGGCTAAGGGTCCCTCAAACAGTGTCACCATCCATCTTAGAATTGCTTACCATGGCTCAGAAATCCACTAAGCATGCCGTAATTACGGCTGTGAGGAACGCTAAAGACTTAGCTATCCTGGATGAGACATTATCAAACAATAACAAATTAGAAATGGAGGCCGCACCTGATTCGCGAGTGGGGGAGCACAACATAGTAGGGGCCATGGCAGCGGGCACCCAGCTCCTCCCGCGGTCAAGAACGGACGAGAGGGGAAAAGCAGCGCAGAGGAGAGCGGACAAACAACTCGTTTCTATGCAGGCTCCGTGGATGGAGGACAAACCAGCGTCCTATGTCACCCTCAGTATACGGGGACTAGAACTGAGCCCGGTGCCGAGGAGTGGGTTGGAAGAAGAGCTCGAAGAAGAGTCGAGTGGGGAGGGGGAAACATGCCAGATAAACAATCACCAGTGTTTGTCCCGAGAGGGGGGGAAAGAGCTGAAAGCCTCGAATGAGGCCAAATTTGAAGACACAAACAAGTGCCCGGGAACGCCTTCCCCCTCAAACCCATATGCTTCTGATGAGGTGATATGGACTGGAACCAGGAATGCTTTAACGCCCAATAGCGACCAAAGTGGGGTAAAGGTGTTACCGATGCAAGAAAAAAAAACGGAAGACGTTGAAAAAAATGAAACATCAGTACAACGAAATCCCAGTGAGGAGAGGGTAAGAGGTCTCAGTGTAGAAGGAAAAATGGCACCCAAACTCTCTGCAACAACAACAATTGAAAACTATGTCCCTAATGAGATAGTCATCCAACCCATGATTCATGCTACAGAACAGGACTCTGAAAAAATGGTGAAAGGTCTGGGTGTAAACCCACAAAAAACCATGAAAGGCTCGAGTGAAGCAAGAGACATGGTAATAATCCCCTATCCCGACAAGGATACGGATTCCGATGATGAAAATGTGGAGAGTGGAAATCTCTCTGAGGGAGAGCCGGATGATTCTAATAAAGAAACGGATGGTGAACAACTGAAGACGGGCTGTGGCCCTAAAAGGAAAAAAAGAGGCAAACCAAATACACTGGCAAAATCCAGGCCGCAAGGAGCAAAAACTGCGAAAACAAGAGCACAAAAAAATACTAGTCTAGGTGATGAAAAAGCGAGAAAACCATACAAAAAAGGGCTGCCGAATCCGCTTCTATCACGCCCGCTAAAAGCGTTTTTTACATTGCAACAGAAAAGAAAGCAGAGCATCGATACGGAAGTATCTGATGCAGAGATGGTGGAAATAGCTATACAAACCCAGCCGGCTCAAAAACAGAGGAGAACTGAGCAGCCCGCAGGGGAGATAGAAAATCAAGCCCGACCAATGAGATCTGGGCAGGAAAAAAGCATAGAAGGACACAAACAAACCCGATTAAATGGCTGGGTGCAGGAAAAAAGTATGGTGCCCTTACAGGACTTAAGTAGTGACATTGAAAAAGCAAATGGGCCGGAATTTCTAGAAACGAGCACTGTAGACACAAACGATCCCCCAACAGTTATAAATGAGATCCCTGAGACCTTATCCAGCCCCGATGGGGCACCTCAAAATATTGAGGAGATTCCCGATTCAGAAAATGATCAGGAAAAAGAGGGTGCAAGTGTTCTACATATGACCGGGAAAACAATCAAAAGAACCAAACACACCTAAATAGAGAAGAGCGTCTGGCTTGGACAAAGCCTCACCTATCCAGGAGAGTTTCATCTGTATCTCCCACGTTACCTGCGAATACCGAATCATTGAGAAACCCTTTTGAAAGCGACAGAAATGTAAGACCATTAGGGATGTGCCAGGGCCTCAATTCCTCAGTACCATCGAGAAGATCAGACAAACCCCTAATGCCACCGAAAAAGAGACAACTCAGCGAAATCGCCATGGCCTTACAAAATGAATCACCAAATAAAAAAACAGAAATGATAGCCATTATGTCGGCAATGACAATCGTCCTAGCCCCCTTTTGCAAGCTGTATGAAACTATCAAAGAGAACGTTCAAGACAATACAGCAATCCTCTCCAATCTAATGACAAAACTAGCCCAGATGGAGTCCTGTTTACCGGGAAATACGGATCTTATGCTAAACCAGAAACTTCAGTATGAAAGGAAACTGGAAACATTGGAAAAAAAGATTGAGAACATGAAAATGGGGATGGGGACCCAATTTGAAAGAGCATCAGATAGATCCCTGAACACTTTAAATCAGAAAACAATGTGGGAAACGAAAATTGAAGCTCTGGAAAAAAGATCGAAAGGTTGGAAATTCTGAATAAAAATTGCGCAACCTACTGTAGGATTTCGGAAGATGGAGCAGATGAAGCAGAGACTCAAAGCAATGGAAAAAAGAAAACCGTGTTGATTCTGGCGCAAGAAAAATCAGATGGCAGGCCACAGGCCTTAACACAAACGACAAACCCCATAAATATTGAACTGGCTAAAACAATAACAAAGTCAAAGAAGGACATCACAAAAATGGCCAATGAAGACCGGAGGGATCAGGGTCCGAGCCAATCGCCGGAGAGCAAAAAACGACAAGATGTTTGCTCCAAAGTAGAGGCTCTGGGCAGCGAGAGATCGCCAAGAACAACAGAGGAATTCTTAAAAGGTAGCAACCTAATGAACATTTCTACTCACTCAGACAATGTCTCTCTGAAACCAAAGGAAATCGACAATGACCTGGGGGGAAAAAGCCCAATGATCAAGAGGACGTTTACACAGTAAAGCCTAAAAGGGACAGAGATGAACAGTGCCAGACGGAAAAAATTGCATCAAGTCTGGCAGGTGGAAAGGAAGTTGCCAAAAAACCAGGGCCGGAAAGAGAAAAACCCGAGATAGAGAGGGAGAAAACAAGAACAAGCCCTCCTAAACAGCGACAAAGGCGTGAAAGAGAAGACAGTCAAAGAAGTCCTTGTAAGCATCGAGTGAAAAGAAATGTTGCGAGAAACAAAAAGGTGTCCAAAGAAACGATACGAGTCTTTAAGCTCGAGCAAATGAAAGTGGAGAAAAACTTTTGCATTATAAATAGACCTACAATTCTCCAGATAACAAAGAAAATGAAAACCCTGAAAAAGATCAGGACAGAGGACCTAGTGCTCATTGAACTCTACCACAGAGAAAAGAAGGCAAAAGCTTTCATTCATCTGAAAACAGCTGCCATCGATCTTATTGATGAGTCTGTCTATAAGGAATTCCATCAATTAGGCCTATCTTTGAAGGAGTACAAGAGATCTACTGAGACTGAAGCACTCAGAGAGATTTTAACAGAGAAATCTAAACGTCAAATCCATTATAGATCCAAAACGGAAGATCAATACCTGCAAACCGAAAGGCGAAATACTCCGGAAAGGCAAGAGACTCATAGTCGCCAATACCATCAAGGCAGGGGCACAAGATACCCCGCAGATTGGAGGGTGAGAGACTACTTAAATCAAAGTAACAGTCACCACTCCAGAAAACATTCTGATTGGACAACGCACCCGATAAGAATCAACAGAGAAGACAAAGGTTTCACCGAACATCGTACAAGGTCGGATTGCTTATCCCCCGAGGTTTTCACAAATGGAGTTGACACGCAACAGAAAATGATGGAAGAAGAAAGACAACCGAAAGGGCCATGTAAATGGCTTATGGCAAATTGGTCAAAAAACAACGGCAAATAGCAACGACCTGAGTTAGCTTGTCACATTGACGATAACAAAACCACCATCGATAAATGCAACAAGCAACCCGTTAAAGGAGCCTATAATCTGGGCTCATGGAACAGAAGAGGCCATATGCACCTTACTTCACCTGGAGATGTCGATCTGGGTTCGTTTGATATTCTTTGTTTGCAAGAAACCTGGCTCGTCCACCAACCTGCCCTCGATGGGTACTCTGTGCTGATTTCCCCCGCAGCGAAAGGCCTGTTAGGTAGACCGTCTGCGGGTTTACTAACAGCTATAAAATCTGGTTCGGGACTGAGTGAACCCAAAAAGTGGAAACAATCATATGAAATGCTAGTCGTCTTGACATCCCAATTACAGGGAAAGATCACAAGGAAAGTGGCCCCCAACAGATGGTGGCCATCATAAACTGCTATTGGAACCCCCAGCAAATGTCTACCAAATTATTCTGCAACAACATCGCCGAAACAATTGATCACCTTTATGCAGAATTTTAAATAATTGAGCTCATCATTGGCGGGGATATGAACGCCAAATGTACAGAAGCCCGGGACTCCGTTGCAAGCGGGCACCGGAGAGACCTGGATCCGGCCATTGAAAGAGGTAAAGCCTTAAATGAAGTGATCAGCAAAAGAAATATCCAAAATGTGTCGTCACTGTTCCCAAACCAAATAAACTATCCAACATGGGAACGGAACGACTCTAAAGCTACTCTGGATTATATCTTCATTTCCAACGGGCTCATCCATGAGCTGATGGGTTTCGAGGTAAAAAAAAACATCCACAGTGACCACAACCTACTCAGCTGTACATGGCGTTCCACAACCAAGACACTCAAATCATACGATTGGATGATTGAGCTAAACCAGCAACAGACTCGCCTTCGGCTAAGTGAAAAAGACATTGAGAAAATTAAAAGCACCTGGGAGATGAATACAAGAGACCAAGTATGGGCTGACAAATAGGAAAGACCTAACTACCTACCGTTACTCCTAGCTTTCCAGGTTAAAGGAGCAGGGAAAGCAAAGATCACGCCTACTACCAACCATTTGTATAATGAGACGGTGGTTGAAAAAAGAAAAAGTGTACAGCGCTTACGAAGAATTGCAAAGAAATCTAACGATGAGCTTGATTGGGAAAACTGGCGCATAGAAAATAAAGGCTACAAGAATTGGCATAAACACCATAAAAAGCAAATCAATATCAACAGGATGCCAAGGCGATGATGCTAAAACTTCAAACTAAAAAATCTAGCGAGTTTTGGGGATTGATAAAAGAAATGAATAAGCCCCTCTCGGCCCCTATGGTAAATTCTGTAGCCGAAGAAAATTGGATCCGTTATTTCACCGCAGAATTTGAAGGCCCCACTAACGTCATCCAAGGAGCAAACCAAAACCAAGCGTCAACGTGGGTCGATCTTTCCAACCCTGCGGATATTGAATTAGCGATACGGAACCTAAAAACTTCTAGAGCGCCGTGCCCAGATGGACTCACAAATACGGACCTGAAAATGTCCCCAAAAAAATGGGCTGAAATGATCAGTAAAATCTTTGCGGAATGTAGAAGAACAAACATGGTTCCGGAATCGTGGCAGAGAGCGGTAATCGTCCCAATCTACAAAAAGGGGCCAAGACAAGAACCCGCAAGCTACAGACCTATCGCCCTTCTGGATATTTTAGGAAAACTGTATGCCACCCTTCTTCTCGTCCACTTCCGAGTCTGGGAAAAAGAGAGCCAGGCCAAAGACAAACTACAAACTGGATTCCAGAAAAATGGGTGTACTTCGATCAATCTCCTCATATTGAACATATTGAAAGCAAAAGTTAAAGAGGGGGCGCCTAAAGTGTTCCTGGCATTCGTGGATTTGTCCAAGGCGTTCGATAAGATTGACAGACAGTCCTTGTGGGCAAAGCTAGAAGATTGGAATTGCCCCACTCAAATATTGGAGCCCATAAAAGCTCTCCATACGAACACCAAAATCAGAGTGAAACTCAACACCCAGGGCTTACTTTCAGAGGAGATTAATGTTACACGCGGAGTAAAGCAGGGGTGCCCGATGGCGCCGGTACTGTTCACTGCCTTCCTAGGTGATTACCAGCGGTCCGAGGAAAAAGTTCGATCCTTTCCCCCCAAAATCGGGAAAATGGAGATCCCACGGCTACTCTATGCAGATGACATCATTGTGATTGATCAGACAAAGGTGGGTCTGCAAAGAAAAATACCTAACTTGGAGGTGTATATCCTGCAGAACAATCTGGAAATTAATAAAGCGAAGACAAAGATCATGGTCCTCGAGAAAGTTCCCAGTAAAAAGATGAAAGATCTAAAGATCACCCTGGCCGAGGCCAAAATTGAAATGGTTACCAGCTTCAAATATCTAGGGATTCAAGTCGACAGTTCGGGTCTGGAAAAGAGTCTTGTCGATCAACTCTGGCAAAAGGTGAAAAGGTTAACAACGCAAACCAGAGCAGTGTATCGCAAGTACGGCAAATTTTCCTTGATCCCGGCTATAACCTTCTATAACGGTAAAGCTGTGCCGGCTTTGACCTATAGAACAGAGTGTGCGTTATACCTTCGGAGAAATATCTGGACTAAACTTGAAGGTCACCTCTGGAAAACAGTCCTAGGCCTACCTAAATCCACCGCCATGGCTGCTATAAGAAGAGAGCTGGGCCTTATATCATTAGCATCGACGGTGGATCAGAGTGCCATGCGCCTTTATAGACGAATCATCATCCTGTCTGCTTTGCATCTAATCAATGTGCATTTTAAGAATTTAAATGATGATCAGAGAGCTTCATATCCAATTCACCAGTACATGATTAAAAGGTTGCATATGTGAATCAGTGAATATATGACAGACAAATGGCCTAATGCTCACATCACTGTTCACAACACTCGCCTTAAAATTGTAATGTATGTAACCGTGAAACATACATCATTATCCAGACATTTAAATTGTTTGGATCATGGAATGACATGGCAGCAACATCAGCCACTCAGGTGAGGTACAAGGGCTCTGTTGCTCATTGTTTCTGGATAATTGCATATATAGATGGATTGGGTGTCATTCTGAGCATGCCCAGTCACCAATAGAAAAATATTGTATGTGAATAAAGTTCACAGACAGGAGCAGATGCCCCACAATAAACACCCAAACAGGAGGTACACATGTAAGGAAGGATTGTTCAACTTACCAACATTACTCAGGCCGTTAATCAGCTGATGAAGCATTTAGGACAAAGCCGGCTTCTGATATGTCATATAGGGTCAGCATTTCACCAGCCACCGCCTCCTCACCTTTGCCCATGCCTCAGGGTTTATTCCTGCACAAAAGAGCAGGACCATGCTTTGTCTGACAGACATGGCATTAGAAACTCCTATTAGTGCTTGCCTGCAGCCAGTGGATACCAATGTGTGGTGGTGTGGTAAGTATGTCCAGCCCCTGTGGAGCTTCAATGAGGGAACCTATGTGATTGATTGATGTGTTGAAGTGTGGGGACAGTATGGCACTCTCATTCTAGATGCATATGTCAATATTTCCAGTGTGCTATTGTATGGACAAATGACACTGACCTGGCTCAAGGCGACATCAAGTGGTGCGGTCACACAGAGCCACTGCAAATATAGGGTGCAGCAGCACACGCAATGTAAATTCTTATTTCAGATTGTGTGAGCTGCAGCACCCTTTACATGGCACAGTCATGTAAAACATCAATCATTGACTGTCAGTCACTCAATTATATACTGTCAATGGGTCAGTGGTTGTACACACATGCCTGTGTCGGTTCCATGTTGCATTCTCCTCACACAGGGTTGCAAGGCATGTGACTGTGCCCAGCCACGTAGCTTGCGGGGGGCAAAGTTGCAATGGTGTATGGGAATATCATGACAAGACGTATGCCTCCATGAAATTTGGGGCAGCAGGTGTGCAGGTCACACTTCCACGTGTAGCCACATGAACATTTCTGAGTTGGGTATGGGATCAATAATGATGCACAGACCTCCATCCTTCCACTGATGTGCATCACTGACACTCATGTCTGAGTTTATGTATGTGTCCTCACACCTGCAGACCATGACATGTTGCACTGCCTGATATGCCCAACCATGACTCTGCATGTCAGCAAATGCCTTTCATCTGTGATCTATAGCTCACAGTGTGCATAGTCACAATGCATGATGTATGCGTGTCTGGCGATTTTGTGTTTGTATGCATTGTAATGCACATATGCATATGCATCAAGGTACTCATGCCTCAAAATGTTGTTGTCTGCCTATGTGCAGGTAATAATGCAGACGATGCAGAGGAAGAGGAGGAAGAGGAGATGGTCACACAACAGACCACCGATGGAGGCCGTGGTGTTGTATGCCATGAACACCCATAGGTGCTTAAGACAATCCTCAGCGTGTTTCTGACTCTTCTGACTCTTCTGGCTCTGCAAGGTGGACATGTGTATGCCGGAGAGACAGAGTGGGAGCAGCAGATGCTGCATGCGGCCATCCAACATGGCAAACTTTTCATGAGATTGCCGGAGACATGCATCAACTGGCTAAGAAAATCTCCACACCAGCTGCCCGGGATGCACAGCATCTGGTCTCTCAGGAACATCAGCAGCAACTGTTGCCCAGCCTGGAGAAAAAAAAATGCATGCTTATAAGTGGTCCTCAAGGCTCTCCCACAAACTGGGTGTGGGGGCCAACATCAAGGGCAGACAGGCTGATCTGAAGTCTCTGCAATGGCAGACGGAGAAGCCCTAAAGCAGGAGATGTTGTCATCTAGAGGCTCTAGAGATGCAGAGCTTGAGTGCTTCACTGCATGATGAACTTTCAGCTAACAGCTTCCAGCTCCATGAGCAAATGGACACCTTGAGGCACACGCTATCCCACCAAATTGATGCATCATGAGTGAGTACACATGCAGACTCTGTGGTCACTTGGGATGAAGTTAATTGTGACCTCACGGCCATTGGTATGCTGGTGCATGCATCTGTATCACAGGTGGCCCTGGCCTATCAATGAAGACCAGACGTTGGCACTGTATGGACAGGATGCACTGCCAATCCCTGAGGATTGACCACTGGATGACTGTCCCAATCCACCCACGCCACCTCATCCACCTGTGCCCTGATGTCTATGAACCCATGGAGGGATATGTTTATTTGTTTTGGTTTTGATTATTTTCTATGTTTTCATGTGCACATGGACACACACCCACCCTGCCCCTCTCCAGGGTGGCAATTTATTCCCCCTGTCCACGATGGACATTGTTTTTGTGTCTGTCCGAGGTGGACACCTTTTATTTTTCTACACCCCTGTTTGGGATGGACACATTGAACTTTGTGTTTGCACCCCTGTCCAGGACGGATGCATTTTTGTTTCTTTCACCCCTGTCTGGGATAGACAGATTTTGTATGTTTTCATTAGAACATTGAGAGATGTGTTGTTGCCCTTTCGAGGCCTTTATGAGTGAACGACTGGACATTCAGCCATGTGCAGTGGTCTTAACTGCCATGGTTGACTCGACTACAGCTGGATTCCACATATAAGTGATCACAGTAAACATTGTTTTTCATATGTGCAGTCTGCATTATTTACTCCTATAGCTTGTGAAATCCAATGCCCCATGATGTTGCAGGGATCCTGACTCATCCAGAGACTGCACTGCATTTGAGGTCCATCCAGTATCCTTTCACCTCACTAGTCCCCATGCCATTTGTCGGGCACTCGCCCCCCATTCACAAATGTGGAGGCACAGTGTTTCAGTGGAGGTGATGATGAAAGACCAAAGCAATATCATGGATTAGTACCACAAATGAAATACGCCAATCACAGGTTGAAAAGATACAAGTATTTTTTATTACTGTACAGTCAAAGCAAAACAGATAGCTATCTCACTACCGACACATCGCAGTGTATACCAGCAAACACAGTGCGGGGTGTGAGTGCTGGATATCTAAATATAGATATATTTATACTATTTTCAAAACATTGGCCAGCCTCTCTCCAAGCTAATAAGTTACATGCTAGAGTGTGTGCCCATTTCACATGTCAAATATTACAAAATTGTACAAGGAATTAAACAAGTTTGCATGTCCATGAAGTTACAATGATGCTGTTGGTTCTCTGATCCGTGGTAAGCCTTGTTCCAAGAATCGCTACAATGCAGTTCAGCCAGAACACACAATCTGAGTTTGTTTTCTATTGTCTCATTGTTTATATGAGGATGAGGCTTGTGAGCGCAGACAACACTTGGATGGCAGTTCATTCGTGTCACAAGGTTTCTTTACATTGGTCAAACAGTCTGCTCTCGGTCAGCCTAAACACTAACAGAAATCAAAGGTCGTTCGGCTCGGCTGCAAGTTGAAAACACAGTCCACCATTTTCGAACACAGAAACAAGAGTTGAAATCAAAATGGCAGGCGATTCTTAAAATGGCGGCAGAGTTGATCGAAAAGTAGAACATTTCAGATGCAGTTTTCTGTGAACCACGAATGGGCTTAGGCCAATATCCATAACGAGGCGGTAATATGTGAATACGATTTAACAATGAGGGAATCACAGCAGGACAGCTTTGCCAGCCAGTAAGGTTGTGCATTTTTAATCATATCAATGGCTGGTGAAGTGTGAACCACTATATTGGCATGCAGTAGCACAGGTAGGGTTTGCATGGGTCATGTGATTTTTGGATGTTGACTTTCAGTGCAAATGTGAGTTTGTCCAAATCTCTGTGTGTGTATGTCCCCTTGATCATCCATTCATGTGCATTTTGTTTCTTGTTGCACTTCTGTAAAGGACAGCAGACTCAGGAGATTGTGTGTCATTCATCCCCTCGAGCCATTGACAGTCAGTGACACATTCAACAACAGCCTCCTCATCCTCAGACTCCAATCTCTGGGCATCATAGACTCTGCATTCTGATTGTTCACCTCTTGCCTCACTGACCCTTCTCAGGTCTTCTTCCTACAACCCTCCCCCTCTCCCTTCCCCCATGTCTCCTATGGGCTCCTGCAGGTGTACTCCCATTCCACCCTAATCTTCAAATTGAGCGTGAGCCCACGCCACACCTTTATCTGCTCACATGACCTGCCCTGCTAAATCTGCACATCTTACACACACATCCATTCACAGATCACTAAGACCTTGGCTGCTCCCCATCATGACCTTGCCTCGGGAAATACAGATTTCAAAAACACTGCCTGGCTTCTAGCCACCTCCTCATGTATACTGTTAGGAGCAACATAATGTTTGCAGTAACACTGCACTCTTCCACCAGGCCACCCCCTGGCTGTGCTCCCTAGTCCACACTCCCGCGGCATCCAGTTCAGTGAAGTAACTGAGATTCACCATGGATTATGATGTAACACACTGCCATCACATGGACACTGTTTGTAGATCCTGTCATCTACACCTCCACATCCTTGAATGTTCCTTCCATTGGCTATCCTACCCTCACAGAATCATACCAATGTTGTCAATGATCCTCTCCCGAGTAGAACGGTCTTATTCCATTTATGTGTACAGCACTGCCTGACTCATTGTTTCACTCGACCACAGGGTGCACATGATGCATGCACTGTGTGTGCGCCACTGGCTTCCCATTGTCCAACACACCACCTTAATGGCCATTTGCATCAATAGCTGGGCCCTCGACTGTGATTTGACTGTAACCTATAATCCTATAATGGCATACAGCATGATAACTCTATACATGACTCACATCAGGCTATGCACTACTACTTGTGTTCCCTTCCCTCAATTCAACTTAAATTTGACATGCCTCTTTCTCTGTCAAGGATCCCATGCTCTGTCTGCTACTTACTATCTCCCACTCAGCAACGGCCAAGTGATAGGACAACTTTAATTCTGTATGGGGCAAGGAACCCAATCTTTCCTTCCCCCAGGCAGGACATAGGCCAGACCCCATCCAATGTCCCAGCCAAGATTGCCCTGCTCGTGGCACCCTGTTGGGCCATGGGAGTGCTGCACTGCATGTTACGGCTGTGTTGGTTTTTGGTAATCCGGATTGTTTATGCCAGCAGGGTGCCTGTTCAAGGGGTGTACATCAGCTCACTTGCACACAGATGTCAGCGCGTCCTGGCCGTATTTCTCCCTGCACTCAACAGGACTGGTTTAGTGAACTTGGATCATGTATGTTTGTACTGGTTTACACATGTGGAACCCTAAGAGCCTTTACCTGTGTTCCCCATACAAGTCACTTGTTGTTTATTGTTGTTTTTCTGTATGTTCCTCCTCTTCAATGTATTGCATGACTTTTGTTTCCTTAACGTGTTCAAATACAGCACTGTGAGGGAACCCACTAAATGTGTATGTACATTATCTGCACATGCATGTGGTACATCATCCCCTCCCCACAGCTTCTGTTAATCTGCTGACCACACAATTGACTGAAGCACACCCTATGATCCCCACCCCGTTCCTGGGAATGGCTCATCTAGGGTGTGTGATCTGTTTGAGGGGGAAGCAACATCTTGGGGGTGATGACCTGTCCATGAACTGTGGTGTCCATCAGGGGTTTGGTGGGTGGTGCAGAGGCAGGAGTGGGGGTAGCACATCCTTATTTGTGTGTATATTTTTGGACATGGGTATTTCTCTGGGTGGCATGCCATGGTCTCCTGACCCAGTTGTTTTGGTGATGAGTAGCTGAGGAGTCCCCTTTAGCAGGTGGCTTTTGTTTCTCAGTCTTCCCTTCACCCTATCCCCTATTGTCCTTCGTCACCCCTAACTTGTGCAAATTTTCCTTCAGTGTGTCTCCCGGGCTCTCTGCACCTGATGCCTTCTTTTCCTGTCCTTCTGTCTCTGTCATCCGCTCTTCGCCACCTTCTCTCAGCCCTCACCCACTGTAACAGCCTCCATCTCTCTCCTAATCTCACCACCACCCTAACTCATCCTTGCTCCCAATCACTCCCTCTCAGCTCTGCAGATGCACATTCTTCACTCTGTCTACTCTCTCCCTCTTGCCCTTTTTCATCATTCACATCATCTCCCACCTTTTACTTGCATTCGCCAGACCTTCACATCCTCACGTGGTGACCCTTTTCCCTCCCCTGCATACAAGGCTAATCGAAAGGCACACATGACACCTGACAGTGGGTATGAATGAGTTATAATTATAAGTATTATTGGATGCCTGCTATCAATGGCCGGGTTTGTCCCTGCATCCCAGGGCAGACTAACACCTGAGTCCAGACTGCATAACATGCTTTAGTTGAAATCTATTTTCCTCACTGACAGTGATTACTCTGTCAATGAGTTCAGATTGCGTTGGATTAATAGGTGAAAATGCTCTTTGGCACTGGGTGGACCATGGCTTTCAGGTCACCTTGTTCCAGACGAGACACCTCAAGGCTGTCATGTTTGTTTACTTTCATGCACTGCATGTCCTTGCAAGCTGAGAATGTTCTTTCTGGTGAAATGCTCTGGAAATGCTCTGGATGTGAGCCAGGTGTATATCTTGTGCAGGTAAGTTCAAGGCCCTCAAGGATTACAAGATGTTGTGCCATTGGTGGCATGTATACTGTGTTTTTTTTTGTTAATTGTGTTGCCCTGTGGTAAGCAGGTCTGCCTGCATTGTTGCAGGGGAGACAACGTGATGGAAGGCTGTTGAGTCATTGCTTACAGTTGTTTCAAGGTACTCAGGAGGGCACAGATTGCAGTGTTGTTGGTGGCATGGATGCTGTCACTATGTGGAGTGTTTTCATTCCGTTGGCCTGAGATGAGCAGGTTTGCCTGCATGGGTGCAGGCGAGTCATTGCTTGCTGTGGTTTCATGGCACTCAGGGGGTCACAGGGTGCAGTGTGATTGGTGACATGGGGAGACATGGCGATGGGAGGCTGATAAGTCATTTCTTTCAGCATGCCTTCTGCACAGCAGCCTGTCCACTCACCTTTTCCTGGCGTGTATACCCATGCTGGCGGTCCACTCCTGGCAGTATTGCTCTGACTGGGATATGCTCCCCAGATAACTCCACACACAGCAGCATTTCAGGCCATGTGGAGTCTGCCATGTTCGTCCAACTTCAACAGGGTGGACATCCCACCCCTGGACACCAGGCATACACCACGAATGCCTGTTGACAGCTGATCAGTGCATCTCAATGCTCTCTTCAGTTCCGAGCTCATGGTCAAGTCCCTCTGATCTCTGCCATCTCTTTCTCTTTCCTGTTACCTGCTCCATTTTGTCTGCCAGTCTCCTCAGACCTCAGTTTCTCTTTACTTTCTCTTGTCTGCTTGCCTCTTTTCCACCTGCTGTCTCTGTTCCCTGCTGTCTGTTTGCCCTGCTGCCTTCGGCCGGATCCTCTCTTCAATGCAATTGTTGTGATGTTTGCCTTCCTTCATCTTGAACATTTTATTTATTTAATTTAATTGTTTTATTATAACGCACCTATTACCGTACCTGATATTGGTTTCCAAGCACAAATCTGGGATTCAAACCTCTGTTGCTCTGCGTGGTCCTGCTTCCAAGACAAATGTGTTGCCCTTGTACTAGCCTCCTTTCATCATCGGCTCCCTTGCCGGTGTTTCCTACACTTTCCTGAGGCCAAGTTAATCAGGGGAAGAAAGATTGTGGCATTGGAAGGGCTTCCAAGGTGTCCTGAGTGTCCGACCTCTAAGTGAGCTCTATTTGGGAGTTCTCTAAGTGTCATTGTGACAACAACCAGATCTGAAGGATCATGAAGCACCCTCACCGGAACAAGGGGTTTAAGAGGTAAGCGAGACCTGGTCCTTCACAGCATGGCACTCAGGGAGGCAGGCAGTGTGGGTGGGTGGGGATGCTGTCACTTTTTGGGGTGTTTTTCATTGCATTGTCTTAAGGTGAGCAGGTCTGGCTGCATGGGTGCAGGGGCGACATGGTGATGGGAGACTGGCAAGTTATTGCATGCAATTGTTGCATGTTCCTCAGGGGGTCACAGGGTGCAGGGTCATTAGTGGCAGGAATGATGTCACTCTGTGTTTTGTTTTTCATTGAGTTGGACTGAGGTGAGCAGGTCCAGCTGCATGGGTGTGGGGAGACATGGTGAAGGAAGGCTGGCAAGTCATTGCTTGCAGTTGTTGTTTGGCACTCAGGGGGGCACAGGGTGCAGTATCATTGGGTGCACAGATGTGTTGCCTGCTCTGACCATCTGTTATTTTTCTCTACTGAGGCAGTTTGTTAAAGGAGATGGTTGCTGCTATTCAAGAATACATGGCTGTGATATGATATGATAGGTTATTTATAACATGCTTAATACCTAGAGGTTTCTAAGCGCAGACTCGGGGATCAAACCTGTGTGGCTTTGTGTCGTCTTGCTTCCAAGGCGAGCACATTTCCGCTGAGCTATCCTCCAGAGACTGCAACACCTCAGCAACATCTCAGCAGTGTAGGCTGGGTTGGACGCCAACGGAGGGGAGCATGGATACATTACAGGGTACAGCTGGACCAGGCTCACAAGAGAAAATAGGTGAGGTGAGATTTTCATCTTTCTGGAAATGTCCTCATTCTGAATGACTATTTAGATGTAGATGTGTATTGTGAGCTAAATTGTTGTCAGGGAATGGGGTGGCCACGCCACCTGTTTATTGTTGGGAGACATGCTTAGGGTGGCCAGGGCAGTCCATACAAGTGTTCTCCTCTGTGATGTTCGGGGTCCACATGCACAACTGCTGGTGGCGGGCATGTGAATGTGGTATTTGATTTCATTGTGTTGTGTGCTTTTGTGTGAGTGACATGTATACTGTTGTTTCCACTTGCAATTAATATATCAGTGGTTGATGCAGTTGATTTTATGACTAGAAACACACACAATTTGCCTCTCCCAGACACACATGCTCAGGTTGTGTTGTTATGGGCAAGCTGGATTGGCCTTGATTTATCATTGAAAGGCCCCAGGGATGTGGCTTCACTGTGGGTGCTCTTCAGGGGCTGGAACTCAAGTGAAGTAGGTTTGCATAAGCTGATTGCATACAGCCTTTCCATGTGGCCTTTAGCCAGCCAGGGGCATGGGTGATGCATGTGGCTAAGGGTGATGTCCCTCCTGCATCTGTTTTATGAGCTATGAACCAAAAATACACTGCACAGAGTAATACTGATGGGTTGTGAACAAGGCATGTCAGTTCTCAGGCAACTGGATTGTTAGCTTGATTAATTTTAGCATTTACCAGGTTATTCTGATTTTAATGTATGGACTATGAAATAGTGAATGCTTACACCACCTCACCTTGAGTTAGAGCACTAGACTAGACTGTGCAGAACTTTATGTGTCAAATGAAGGCCATCTACAATCAGCACAAAATACTGTGTTGCTTTCAATGGATGGTTTTGTTTAGACAGCTCCTTTTTGTCACACATACTAAATAGCCACTACCCTGGTGAACATGGTTTTAGACACTAGAACACTGTCCATATTAACCAACATCTCAATTTGGGCTGGCCGAGTAGCTAACCTTTTTAGAAGATTTAAGTAAGCATATATTTTTCTCCAAAGTAACTACACTGTTCTCAGTAAAAAATTCATTTGAGGATCATGAATATACCCCCAGCTGAGGAAGTTCTGTTAGATCTCCCCAGAAATCCTTTTAAGGACCTTATTGTGAGTGGGGCGCTTGCACACCCCGCTCTGTTTAAATCTGATGACATCCATTTTCTGTCTAGTGGGAAGCTTAGATTGCACATTCTCGATGACTGGATAATATACTTACTTATCCTGAGGAAGTTCACTAGAAATTCGGCCTTCAGATGCAATTTTATCCAGGTGAAAGAGAACTCTCTTCCATGGGAGAATATTATCATGTTGAATTATGTAGTTAGAGTGTAATTTAGCTTGTAATAAATTACTAAAGAGATTATACTTTTCTCTCAATATTCTGTTTATCTTGTAGATGATGAATATAAGTTTCTGGATTGATGATGGAAAACACTTGCTCCTGAACACAGTTGATGTTCCAAAATGCGTAGAGCTCTACTATTGTTCGATTAAAATAACTTGTGTTTTTTTAAGTCTTTTGTCTCCTACAACTTAATCTTAAATTGCTACCTACATTGTATATATTATTGCGGGCTATGGTTTGGTATAAATAAATAAATAAAAATGAATACATTTGACTGTTGTTCCAGTATAGTGGTGTGCAGAGGGTGCGGGGGTCCTCAAGTCTACGACTGTTTTCTTCTTACTGTATAAATCTACCTTGTCCCAGGGTTGTTTTACTCTTCCCGCACCCTGAGTTGATATAACATACATTTACTCTCAAAAACAAGCTCCTTTTTCTACACAGGTGTGCACTTCCAGTGCATACCTCAGTTCGTGTTGTCTCTGGGGATATTAGTACATGGACCTTTGAGAATAAAGTGGATAGTGAATGAGTTTGTTCTGCTGCAGTCAGAATGTTTGAAATGAGGCCTGTACCTGTGATTATAGAATGCATCCAAGCATTCCGAGTGGTGAGATGAGATTGTTATTGGAATCTGTGTATTCATTCATTTTAAAACAACTTCAGTTTGTAAGGAAAGGTGGAGAAATTGCACAATGTATGGTACTGCCCCTCAAATGAGTCTATCTATGGCCAGCAAATCCCTGTGAGGAGCATCTTACATTACTCACTAGGGCTAGGCAGAAGTGCCATCAAGGCGCAACGTCTTACTACTCTAGTTGTCATGTGAGACTGTGCAATTTCACAAAATGATCAAATAATTCCAACAACACACCTCTGCGTGAGAAATGATGAATGTGCCCCTCCTTAATGCAAACAAGTGTAATCTACTCACAGAAAATAAAGTAGCACATCTAGGGAAATTGACCCTTTGAAGAGAGAATTTATTAAGCACCTTTTACACAATGAGAGCCCTTCGATGTAATATCTCAACTTTTGCAAATGGGATTGAAAGCATTGACTGGTGCATATGCATTGTGTGGTCTTCAAACCAGTTGCTGGGAATCGTCACTTGTACTCACCCTTTATTTCCCAAGTATTGGTTGACAAAGCAAGGCTTGGCACCATGGCCAGATTAGAAGCCAGGTATCAAAGGTTTTTCGATGGTGCCAAATAGCAGGAGATTGAAACGTAGGTTGTTGTCAGTAGTGTAACTGTCAAGAGAACTGAATTTGCACAAAAAAAATAAAATGAAAAAAAGTGTTATAAACAGTTTAGCTTCCAGCTATTCTTAAATAACAAAGGGACTCAAACGTATCAGAAATGCACTAAGTTAATTTAGAAATCTGTCAAAATCAGGCGTTTTATTAGAAACTATCGATGTTATATGTTCCTCTTTCTGCCATTGTGATGGTTGCCTCTTTTGAAATTTCCCCCCTGGGATGAATTATGGCAGAGAATGTTTGTATCCTGTGTGAAAGGCCACGTTGCTTTTCATTTCTTTTCAAACCAAGGACAAAAAGGACAACACGTGATTGATAGAGACATTCTTTCTTCTAAACCAACTTATAGAGTGCAGTGTTTTGCTGACCTTGTAAACATTATTTTTGTCATATAACACGGACGTCTATATTAAACGTGCGATGTTATATTAGATGTATTTCTTAAAGAAATGGAATGGCAAATGCAAAATGTGATTAAAAACGGCTTCCCTTTGATGGGAATGCAGAACGAAAGCTAATTTCCGTTATGACTTCACAGGATCCTGATTATGGAATGGACGAAACACTCAAATGAGCAAACGTGCACTGGCAAATAATACAGGACACGATGTCGTACAATTCACTGCATTACAATTTGGGAAGTGAACAATGTGCCTCTCGGCTTCCAAGCGTTTGTGCCAGCAGGAATCAAATTCTGATTTATGCCTATCAATTGCGAAATGGAAAGTATTGGGCAGCTGGTTACCTTTTCATCGTAATTGTAAAGGAACCAGGACGAGTCTTTAAAACAGTATTTAAATGTTTAGGTTTGGCTGAAGAGAACTCTAACCGGCGGTTCTTGGATCTGCAAAACAAATACATTAAAAATAAATTTAAAAGAAACGTCATCAGAAAAAAAGGACCCTGTGATGGCAAGAAGTAACGTGATGCTAATTCAAGTAGAAGAAGGTTTCATGTGTTGTTCAGTTTGTCTAATTCTCCACAATGATCTGCATGCTCTTCCTTTCTCCGCAGAATGAGTTAGGAACTCTGTGATGCAATCCCTGTGGATGCCTGGGTGAGCGGGCATATGGGTAAGGCTGGGAGGCCTGCAGAGTTCACCCTTGCAGCTGGGCCTCACAATTCTACCCTCTGAGCCTAGTGCAATATGGAACATGCAGTCCTGCAGAATATGCCTCACATAACATACTGAGCGACAAAGGATGATGTCTCAAATAAGCAAGTGTGCCAGGATCGGTGCCTGTGGCTAGCAAATGCCGTCTGGCATGGCAGATCAGGACAAGACAGTCCAAGGAACTGCACCCATTGAGCCTTTTTTTTCCTAATCTCTGTCAAGAGGCATGTCCAATATACAAACGACACATCCTCCAGAAAACACTACACTGGTCTCCTGCAAAATCTCTAGACAGACTGCACTTTTCTGCAGAGCATCCCTCACAGTGAACTATGCCAGTCTAGTGGAAATCTCAAACCCACAATCTGCACTTCACAAACACACCCACCGCAGTGCATTTTGCTAATCTACTGAAATGTAAGGTCGGGAGTACGCACTTTTGAGCACTACATCCATAATAATGCACGTGTCTGATCTATGAAGGGCTTGGAGACATATGCTGCACTTCCAGCATTCCTGGTACTACAATTCTGAATACCACGCAGTCAGAAAAATACATCTCCATCAAATCACTTTTCTGGTCCAATGAAAGACATGCAACGGAATTGTCACTTTTCAAGCTTTCGGATACTGTGAAGCGGGATTACAATGATGGATGCCCATTGTTTGACTCCTGTGCAGAAACCCTAAACATCACTTCATTGTGTCACTCTCTTTACCCCTGACACCATCTCTCCAACAGCATTCTGTAGCAGCATTGCAAGATGCTACACGTCATACCCTCCCAAACAGAAACAATAAAGGGTACTTTATAAAGCATTGAATCCAAAATAGCAGGGATGGGTGACTAGCAGTAACAATTCAAGAGCATATCTGCTGAAAACCAAATCTTCTCCACGACCACAAAACACTGTGGTCATGTTACATAATCCCTGCTAAACTGTTGCCACTGGGCACCCTCCCTATGTCCCTACTTCTAAACGTATGGCATAGCTTTGAGCAGAACTACATATCCTTTTCAGTGTTAGCAGAGTTAATGTGTACATCACTGTTAAGGCACACCTTCGATGTGAACCCCCTCAGCATGCCAGTGCTGAAAAGAATGCTCATGATGGAACATCTGTTGACATGTCAACGTTGAGATGAAAAAGAGTTTCCAAATCCAATTATACCTGCAGGTTCATGTCTGAGCACCGTTCTGCCAAGAGACAACCTTTGGTTGGAAAAGAGCTAGGAAATGGAGCCCTATAGGTCAACATTATATCAGCAATAGTGTGCAAACATCTGAGGTTTATTGCAGAAAGGTGTTGGGCTTGGAGGGTCTTAATATGAAAATGAAAATCCTGGAGATTGAGAGGGAGAACAATCCCCAAAGGCTAAACAATAATCAATGCTGCAGAGGAAAAACAGAGTTATATTCACCGTTGAAGAAAAGATACTATAGCGTTATCACCCCGTACCAGCCCTTGGAACGGGGTGATAATGCCATTAGCACCTCAGGTTATCACTTTGGTAACCGGGGGTGTTAAACAATAAATACAAAGATGTTCATTAATTCAACGGGACGCTGTGCACGTCTTTTTTCAATTAATGAAAATCCTTTGCTAAAATGGCCGCATTGGTAATGGAAGGCAGGGCTCCATACGGAGACCCTCTTCCATTACCATGGTGGCCGGGAAGAGCCAGAGACGGTGAGGTAGGGGCAGTTTACATTATAGATTTCAGCCTGTGATCCACAGAACCTGATTGGCTGCACCCCCCTGCCCGGGGGCTAATGTGCTATAGAGTGTGTCTCCTGCCTGTACTTTCACTTACTTAAAAGCAGTAAACATGTTAAGGGCATTGGAGGAGTTTAATGTGCAGGCGCAGTGCTATATTTATTTGGTTATATCCAGGAGGACGTTTTGAAATTAGGACCAACACAGACCAAGTGAAAAACGTGTACTGAGATTTTCATTAGTACATTTTCTTTTTACTTATCCACCATGCCCACCATTCCACAAGCAGCCATCCTTTTTGAATTTATCAAGTGTGTTGGTTTCATTTTCAGTGCCAGAATAAGCCCCACTTTCCAGTGAAATTAGCTTACCAAAAACCATCACCCATTTTCAATAAAAGGCACATCTCTATTCACTAAAAAGGGACTCTTGGCTTTTTTGTATCCAAAAACCTGAACCTTCTTTTGTTGTATTTCTGTTCTATCCTCCTGATGTTTGACCAATGCAATCACACTCTTTCCATCCATCTACTTCTGGTCTTCAAACATCTTCTCAGCTCCTCTTGGTACCTCCTTATGGTGTTTCCTAAACTGCTACTCCATCTTTCCTTTGTCCACCATCCTAACTTTCCAAATTTCTTTGCAGTCTCTCCTAGCACCTCCCCCTGATGCATTCCAAATCCGTTCTCAAATATTCCAATGAGCTCCTCAATCCCATCATCCTCTTATTTCTAATATACCTCAGCCTTCTGCTTCAGATGTTCACCAAACTCTTCTACACACTCATCAACTTCAATGTACTCCCTAAAGTCTCCTGCCTCCACCTTACCCGAACAAAATGCCTTCTCCAGCTCTTTACCAACCCACACTTTAAACTCACTAATATTCTCCTTCAGATGTTCAAACATCATATCCCTCACCACACAAACTCCCCACTGAATATGTTCCTTAATCTCCTACTTAACTTCATCAACCACCTCCTCTTCAAGATCTCTACAACCCTCTTCCTTACTGGTATCAAGAAACCCATTCAATTATTTGCCAACCTTGTCCTAATGTACACAAACCATCTCCTTGCATTCCCCTGCCACTGTCCCCTTAGATTTCTCAACTTCTACCTTAAGTATACCAACAATCTCTTGATGTTTCTCAATGTTCTCCTAAGTAACTCCAAAGATCTCCTCTTAGGCTGTGCAATGTTTGTATAGTGTTGCAAGCTCCCCCACCCCCACACCTGTATTTCTGAATTATGGTTTGGATTTGATTGCTTCTAATAGTCTCGCCTATCCTGCTCTGGGGTTTAGGGGTGGGATGAAGTGTTTACGTGTTCTGTCCACCATCTTTGAATTCTTATCCCTGTACAGCAGTGAACATGATGTGAAGTACACACCTTACCTGTCTGTCCAGCATAGACAGCTGTTGCTGGACATTCTTTTAAAAGATTGTTTGAAACAGGTGTGTTAGTAAAACATGTGTGCTTTTCATGGGAGCATATTTATATATCACTGAAGGGGGACACATTGCTGGTGGCTTGGCAACATTGTTTTCCTTGCAAGTGAAAATGCTGCCAGAAAGTACAGAACTTGCAACATGAATTCCCTTTCAGGAATTCAGTCTTGGGAAATGTTTCTGTTTCTGTTTTCTGAAACTAAATGAAACCACAGGGACTATGTTCTTTCTCCTGTCTGAGGCCTGCTGTATTAAAAGAACAACATCCCTTTAATTGCCCTTGCTGAGCAACCCTGAGGCATTCTGCCTATAAGGGTCCAAACTATATCTTCAATTGCATATGTTTTGGAGGGTTTTGGTTCTGCTGGGGCAAAGGTGAGAGTGGAAGTTATCCTTAAAGTTTATGAGATGAGAACCTAACTCCACAATAGCTCTTAAATTACCAGTGCCATGCCCCAGTGTCATTTGATGGTCCCCTTTCATGATCACCAGTCAGGAGACTTTGTTACACTTCCCCCCCCTTCCCTATGCTCCCTTAGTCATCCTGTATAAAGGTATTCCTGTTCTCATAGTTTCCTTTAACTTCCTGTCGATGCCCTTGTAGGATTTTCCAGATATTCTCAACCCAGTATGCTTGGTTTTACCCTAAGGTAGATGTTTGCTTGATTGGAGGATGCAGAACCATTCACTTGTGAGGTTCTTTATTATTCCCTCCAGGGTAGTATAGGATTTCATGGGTAAAGTGGTACTCTGGTAACCTCCTCTCAACAGTCAAATAAACTTCTAGGAAGTGGGTAGTGTTGGGATATTCTTTTTGGGCCCTGGGTTTTGTGATCCACAGTGGGAACAATCTGTGGAAGGGGTGCTCTACCCTGTGCCTCCCCCCATAACCCTGTCCCTCAAAGGTCTTCTTAAATCCTTTTGCTAGTGTCTATGGGAAAGTCATTATTTTCATCTCTGTGTCTCTCAAGATGGTGAAATTGTTCTTCACAAACTTGTGACTTTAATACTCGTTCAGCTTTTGGTGAGCTGGGATGATTTACCTTTTCCTCAATGGTTCTAGAGCTAAGAGTCTCTTTCAGACTGTCAGTTACCTTGTTATGCACACCGTTTACTTCCCGGATTGCACTCTGTTACTACCTTGACACCTCCCAGCAATGAAGTTGATGATCTGTAGGGGGCAAATTGTGCAGATAGGTGACCCTTCTGGGATGTTCATAGTTAAGGTAACTCTTTCTACTTTGGTTTCACCATACACTAAGGGGTCACAAGCAATGTACCTAATGCACCTATCAGCTCTAGCTGATCATCTGCAATGGAGCCCACCTGATCACCTCTTTACAAGCCCATTGCTGTTCCTTGGCAGTATCAAGGCTTGGTCATAAGGAAGTTTACTACAGTACCATCACAAATTTGAATCATCAATCTTGACCTGTTGATGTCCTCTGGGCAGTTGCTTGGTTCCAAAATAGAGTTGATCTTGATTCATCGGTCATGCAGGAGTGAATACAGGGACTGCAGAATGCCTTAAGAGCCAGTAAGAATCTTCACCATGATGCCAGTTAAGATGCTCCACAAAGTCTGAAATTCTCAATTCCACAACCAAAAATATTTGTCTAAGTCAAGCTCCAAGGAGTTCACCGGGTTGGGACCGGTGTCACTGTTTTCAGACAGTCACATCACAGGCCTGGCTCCCTTTCCATCTTTATTCTTGCTTCTGTCCTTGCTTTAGGTAGCATGGTGACACAGATTTGTTGGTTCAAAGAGTAATTAATCTAAAGTGTAAGAACCTACTCATCAGTGTACTGGGATGAAGGAAGAAGAGGGTCGGCTCAGGGATCCTTTTTTTGGGCCTTATCTCAAAAGGTTGTTGTGCTCAATGTTCCCCTCCAAAAACATTGAGGCAGATTCCTTTATTCCCCAAGGATGGTTGTTAGGGAGGACCTCTACCCACTTAGCTTCCTATACCTAGCTAGTCTGATGGATCACTGGATTGGGTTACGTGGTCAAAGCCAGTTGATGCCACTTCTGACATCACTTGTCACAGGAGTGACAGGGATAAACAGGCACTTCTTTTGATCAACTGGAAAGCTCTTCTCAGTCGCTGCTATCACCTTGCCCACCCTGTTGTTTCCCAAACTCCTTCCTACATGCTCTTCCAAACCCTTGGTTACTTTCCCCAAGATCTTCTTTTGATATTCGCCATACTACTTCTCAATGTCATATACTCCCTCCCTTACAATGCACTATGTTTAAATATTGCTCATTCTCCTCCCTCCAGTGTTTGCTAACCTCCTCTTCAATCTCATAAACTTCATCCTTAAAGTATATGAAATCCACCAATCTTTCATCAAATTCTTCTTCCAGATCATTATCAAATGCATCCTTAAGGTTATCATTTCTCCTTCAGATATTCACAAATATGTTCCCTAAACTCACAAACCTACTTAAACTTACCAACATATTTCTGATGATGTACACTCAATTCCTGCTTAATTCTCTAAACTGTATACTCCAGATCTGTACCCCACCCCTTCCTACTCTCAAAAAGCAACTACCTCAAATATTCACTGACCTCTTCCTTGTATACAAAAAAATACTTCCTTAAGTGCCCCTGATGCTGTCTTCTGATATTTTCCAAACTCACCCTTCACTATACCAGCAATCCAGTGATGTTGCTTTGCTGCTTTCTTCTCAGGAAATGTAACCTGTCCCTTAAGGTTATCAAATCTCATTACCACTGTCTGCCCCACTCGACACCAAGTTCCTCCACACCTTTATAGACTGCTATCTCCAGCTCCATCCTATCTTGTTGCTTTCAATTCTGCACAAAGCGTGGGTCACCAGATCCCAGGACCACCATCATTTCCTGATACTCACTGTGATTGTTTGGGAAGTTGTGTTTTCATAGTGAGGTACCATTCCCCACCATCAAGGTTAGACTCTGGGTGTGGGTCTGCACCAGTGTTTTTTACATACAGAGGGGTGGGTATTGGTTGTTTCTAATCAGCTCACCTGTAGTTTAGTAGTGGTTCTAAGCCTTCATTTGACCTGTTAGACATTTAGGAATAACGTATCTGCTTTTTCTATGCAGCATTTCCTGAGAAGTACACAATGCAGCACATAAGCCTTATGTTGGAAAATCTCTTAAAGGAGTGACAGAAGCTTCCACGTGAGTACAAATATGCTTGTCTTCAGTTGAGCACTATCACATAACACACAGGCGGGGTCATTATGTCGGTTAGACAATGGATTGATAACATTGTGTCACTTGCAAGTGAATATGCTGACAAAAAGCACTGAACTTGCAACATTATAAAGTTCTTGGGAATTGGCATCTCTCAGGGAATTATTCTCTTTCGCTTTTCTGTAAATGAATGAAAGCTCATTTACATGATTTTCTTTGCTCTCGGTAGGCTGGCTTTTGTCTTTTTTATGGCAACAATGTTTTTTTTTCTCATGATTTGTGGCTGATGTCCTAAGGGAACAATGATATTGTCCTTTCTAAGGGGCTCTTTGCCATGCTGACTTAAAGGGGCCACATTACCTATTCCACTGATACTATTTTGGAGGGCTTTGTATCGCTTGGTGCACATGAGAGGATCAACATTATCCCGACATGTGAAGAGTGGAAACCCTAACTGAAGTTGCCCGTGACTGTACTCTGCCATGATTCCAAGATAGAAGATTTCGTCAATCATTATATCCACAAAATAAGGACCCTGAGATCCAATTTTTGGAATCACCCAGAATGGTAAAACATGCAATAAAACCATTCATGAAAGATTTACACATGGTTTACACTTTCTTTATAAATTCTGCTAAATATAAAAGTATTTGACTGTCAGAGTGGGCTCACAGAAAGTTACAATCCTGTCACCCCCATCCACTTCACCGGTCGACTACAATAGCATCTCCCAAGTATTTGACTTTGATCTTCCGAGAGCTGTTCTGGATTTCTAAGGAATCCACCAGCTTTTTGCAGCATTGCGCTTGCTGAAAATGTGTCCTATAGGGCCACTTTGAACTTTATTTCCAGGGCCTCTTTCGGTCCCCAGTAATTATTTCCAGGGCCTCTTTTAGTTCCCACTCCAGCCCTGCTGATCAAAGCTGGGGAAATGTCATAGAAATCCATGTAAATGTCACTCAGATTAGATACTGCATTGGTACAGCCCCCATGGTAGGACACTACTTGGAACACGGTCATACAGCTGACAATATCCTATGGAGGGTACCTGACACTGCAAAAAATGCCTTCAACACACAAACATCATTTTCCATCAAAGAAGCATGTTGAATCTGTAGGCTTAATACTATAGAACATGCCCTTAATGATAACGTGCCTACCTCGTAACAACGTTCACAAACAGTACTTCATATTCTTTTTTTTCCTTATAGTACTGCTAGTTACTACCTGTAGGTATAGACTATTGCTGTATCTGTAGCACTGCTTTGCTTAGGAACAGTCATATGCATTGTCTGCCCTCATTCTGATTGTTTGAGGCTTGGGCTACCATCGGGCACCTTCATTAACTCCCCTTCACTCTCCGCCACCATATAAGGCGCTGCATCGCTGCTGTATTTGTCAGGGACTAGTGGCACTATTTTAACTATTTTTGTTTTTTGCCTGACAGCTTCTAGCTGTGGCAATACATGTTTGAGCCTACTCCTAAATATGGCCATCGCCTGTGGAGGTCGGTTTCTGTATTGGTACTTTCCTGAACAGGAAGGTTCCTTTTCAGGCTATCACTTTAATGGCGGCAACACACCATGCCTGGATGGCACCACATTCTTGTTTGCATGTCATCTTATGGTGGCTGTAATACTTTTTCCAGCCTACTCCCAATATGGCCACCACCATCTGAGTCCGTCCTTTGTCTTGATAATTTATTGACAATGGGCGGATCTTTACATTTGTCCAACTTAAATTGCTGCTATGTGCTCCGTCCTTCTGGCAACACGGGTGACTCTTTCCCATTAAGGACCTTGAACTGTGCGATGTTGGAAGCTTCCATGCATGCCCCAACAGGTCAGTTGGTCTTGCCAGTTCTTCGGCATATTCTATCTTACATGGGCAGTTATCCAGCTATGTCCCATCACCACGATGTGCCCGGATGCAGCATAATTGCTGTTACACGAGGGCACCTTACGAATTTCCCCTGGGTCGTTACTTGATTTTAACTTTCATTCTTCTTCCATTTTCTTTTAGCCAATTCAGGGTTATTAGCCTGATTAGCATCCACTGCTCCTCCACCCAGGCAATACTGCAGGGTTACCTTATCTGGTGTGGCCATCAGCATCACATCGCCTTGGTAGGCCAGCAACTTCATGTCTTTGTCCCAAGCTTTCGAGCAGCACGACAGCCATTTAACTTTTCTTTCTTTTCCTTTGATTTACTTTATGTCCAGAATGGCCTCAATGTTGGCCCACACGCACTCTTTGGCCATCTATTGACACTTTGGACTCCTGGCCCATTGATTGAACATCAACCTAGGTTGGGCTAGTTTGAGTTCTTCCTCTCCTCACTAATTCACTACTTCTTCCTCGTGCTCCCCCCCATTCTTCACTTATGGTTTACACTGGCAGTGCTAAGTGGGGCTTGTAGGTTTGGTGGTGACAGTGGGGGGCATACGGCTGTAAAGTGATATGGTCCCCCATGCACTGTTGTGTCTTTCCACACTTGGTTTAGCTAGGAAACCATTGCATATGTTAGCTTGAGTTCTTATGCTCACATTTTTTTCTCTACGGGGTCCACAATTGTGTTGGTCCTGAGAAGGGCGGGCAACATTTGTACACACTGCCAAAATGCCTCTTTGATTTTGTTTCTTTGGCGTTGACCCTTGACAGTTTTTATTAGAATTAATGCTTGTTGTGTGTATCACGTTATTGTTTGTCTTTCGAACACATTTGCTTTAAGTGTTTAACATGAATCCGAGTTGGATCATTTATGTTCAAATTAGTTTTTCCAGGTTCGGACTCAAGTACTCATGTTCAGGAAACATGCATGTTTTGACCAATTAATGTGATTGCATATAATAAAAACACATGTTTTCATACGTTTATTCATATGTATCATGTATGTATCCTAATCAATAATTGTGGGATACTGCACACACCCCTTCACTCTGCCAAGTGTTCAAATGTCTAACTAATGTTATGAGTCAGTCCTGCTTTGCATGATTCGTGCAAAAAAGTGTTTACTAACATAGTTTTTCATATAGAACCAGTTCTGATGGGAACACTTCTGTTTAGTTACTTTTTCTCGCCAGCTCCCATCATAGTGGAGATTCTCTCCCTTCAGAATTCTGTGACTGTACCATCCCATGAATCCAATACACGATATTTAATCAGACATTGGCCCTCATTAGGACCCTGGCGGAATGGGTTTCCGCCAGCGCTAATCGCGGCGGACCCGTCCGCCGTACTACGAGTTCCCTTAGCGCCATGGAGGTTTTCTCCGCCTGGTTTTTCCGGGCGGAGAAAACCATGGCGCTAAGGGACCTCGTTGTTAATTACGCCGCCGTACTTTACGGCGGCGTAATTAACTCCTTCCCCACTCCCATTATACCCTATGGGGCAAGAATGGGAATGGGGAAGGGTAAAATGGGGATTGGGGATTTACCGCTCCGCCAAGGTCGGCATGGGGTGGTAAATCCGCCAACCCCCATGGCGCTATCGACGGCTTTCCGCCGTGCTTCGCGGTGCATTTAGCACCGCGAAATCCGCCAGGGTCGTAATGAGGGCCATTATATCCATGAAATAAGGACAGCGAGATACCATTTTTGGAATCACCCAGAATGCTAACAAATGCATTAAAACCATGCATGACACATTTACACATGGTTTACACTTTCTTTACAACTTCTACTAAATATAATGTATTTGTCTGCCAGAGTGGGCTCACAGAAAGTTACAATCCTGTCACCCCAACCACTGCACCTGTCAAATACCATTGCATCTCCACAAGCATTTGACTTTGATCTTCCGAGATCTATTCTGTATTTCTAAGGAATCCACCAGCTTTTTGCAACTGATCAAAGCTGGGGAAATATCATAGAAATCCATGTAAATGTCACTCATATTTTATTTTACATACAGAATTTATCAGACATGATTCAAAAGAATTGAGCCACGGTCAATTCTTGCTATCCGTCGCTCCCCGGCCACAGGACTAACCTTGCCTAAATAACACACTGCCAGATGAATCTATTGTACTGCGTGAAGCCCACCTCACACTCAGCTGCCGGCCATGCTGCATTTCTCTATTACAGCTTCAATTGATTTTTTAATAACCTAAATGTCAGCACTACATTTCCATACTGAGTGACCGCTTTACGTGCTGCTATGCCCAATTGTGAAATTGTGAGATGCTGCAGCTTTACTACAAATCTGAATTGTGACTCCCTCATACCTGATTGTGGGCTGCCCAGCTCTCCTGCCCATTCAGCAGCTGCACCTAATAATAACATGCTTAGAATTCCATCTGATTGCACTACAGCTCACGCCGTTCAGGACTGAAAACTCGTTGCTGTGATATCTACATGCCTTATTGACTGTTTTACCCTTTATTCTTCCCAAATATTATGATTTGCCGTAATTCCACGTGATCTTTACCTTGCCTTGCCATCCACTGTGAACACAACACCATGAAATTAGCACTAAATATTGTCTGTAGTTGCTGGCATCCAGCAGTGCTTGTTATTTCTTGATGCCTGCCTTCGGCACTACTTGCCAGTTACTGTTTCTTGTTGTTGCACAGCCCAACGCTACGCGCCCTCCTCCCCTCCCACTGTGACATGGCCACTTCGATCTCGGGCACAGAGGACTGCCCCCTCACACCCTTCCGTCTTGCACTCCCTAGCTCATCCACAATACTATTCACTCGAAAAGGTGCTGCCACAGCCAGCACCCATGACCCTCTAGCCCGCAGATTTGCTATGCTTAGATCCCGCACCAAACCAATTAAGTTCCAGGTTTGCTCAAGGACAACTGAGCTCAGGAATTTCATGTTGGTTAGGCAGTCTTCACATTGCTCCACCCCCCCTCGCTCAGTCTCCCTACCCAAATGTGAATCTACCATCCACCCCCTGTGTCCACTAAAAAAACATCCCCTGCTGGACCCACATTGCTCCAGGAGAAGAAGAAATGTGCCAGTCCAAAGTGTCATTCTCCTCATGCCATCCACTACATATTCCTTGCTAACCAACGAGATGCCACCATTACCCAACCTATATCACTTATCGGCCCACACACCACCAAGCAGAGCACCCCCTGCCCACTTCAATGTGCCCTCATAAATGCTTGCTCGCTCCCTGCCAATGCCACCGAGGCCCATGACCTCCTCGTGAACCTGGACCTAGACCTCTTAGCCATTACTGAGTCATGGCTTCATGAAGTCGCAGGACCTGCCATCGCCTTATCCTTGCCACCTGGTACACCATCCACAATCCACCAGCAGGACAAACTCCAATCTAGTAGGGAACGCTGATTCCTTGGCTATTAAACTCTCTCTCTTGCCAAACTGCACAATCACCATTCATACTATCCACAGTCCCCCGGGCCCATCTACAGACTTTCAGGAAAGCTTACTTCATCTCTTAGCTGAGAACCATAAAAACGATCACAAAATCTATCGTAGTGGGGGACCTGAATTAGGGTCTCGATGACCCCATGGACAAGCAAGCCAAAGCCCTTACCAAAGAACTTCAAGACATGGGATTCTTGCAATGGGTCACTGAACCCACACATTCCAAAGGACCCACCCTTGACTGGGTAGCAGATCCCAACTTCTCTGCCGCCATAAGCTCTAACACTCCTTGCCTCTGGACCGATCACCACATAATTCACTTCACTACCCCTCCACGACTACCAAACCAAACACTCCTACACCACCCTCAATAGCCTGGAGTGCACGTAAACTTACCAAAGTCAATCTACAACCTTTTCTAGAAGGTCCATGCTTCAAGCCTCCCTTCTCCAAAGACCCATTGATTGTAGCAGAATTATACAACAGCACCCTTAAATTAACAATGGATGCCATAGCACCACTTGGACAACAAAAAAAGCTAAAGTTTTAATGCATGCAAACTCCTGGTTCACATCTGAGCTCCAGGAATTACTCACCCTCAAGTGCAAAACACTCACCAAATGGCAAAACAAACCACAAGACTCCTTCAAGGAAGAATTTAGAAAAAATATCAAATCAATATAAAAAAAAGCCATTATCACAGCCAAAGCTAACTGTTATAACACCAGAATATCCAATGCCACATTCGGATCTAAAGAAATGTTTGCCATCTTTAGAGAACTAGCTGCTCATGCGACCAGTGCCCAAGACATTGATAAAAATGAAGCCTGGTGCTCAAGTATCAAATCAGCCATATTGAACAAAATTGACCTCCTGCAGACAAAAATTCGAGCCCACCATGAAGCCCTTGATAAATCTGACCTCCCCACCTCTTCCATGGAAGACATACTTCACCAGGACAGAAACCTATTCTCCTTCAGGAATGTCTCTGAATCTGAAGTTGTAGCCCTGCTCAAAAATCTAAAACCATCGAACTGCAAAGGGGACATCTGTCCAGTCAAAATGCACTAACACCCTTCCACCGTTTCTGACAGCATTCATTAATGCTTCCTTTGCTCAGGCATTGTCCCACTCTGCCTTAAAGAAGCCTGGGTTTCCCCGCTCTTGAAAAAGTCAACTCTAGACCTTTCCTACTCTAACAACTACAGCCCCATTGCCACAATACAATTTCTGTTAAAAACCCTTGATAAGGCGGCCTATACCCAAATCCAGCACGTCATTGAATCCAACTGCATTTTAGGAAAGAGGCAATCAGGCTTTCACCGGGGTCATTGTACTGAAACTGCCCTATTGGACCTAAAAAACAACTGGCTGAGATAATGGATGATGGCAAAACCGCTGTTCTGCTCCTTCTTGATTTATCTTCAGCCTTTGATCTCATGGACCATAAGATCCTCTGCAGACACCTCACTAAGTCTGCACAATTCACCCCTCAAGCCGCTACTTGGATCACCTCCTTCCTTGAAGCGAGAGCCATGAAAGTCTTCTCAGACCTGGCATGTGCAACACCTACCACCATCCATTGTGGTGTCCCCAAGGCTCCTGATCATCGTCCACCCTGTACAATGTGTTCACCAAACCGCTTTTTGACAAACCTGATGTTCGCGGCATAGTTTCTACAAACTATGCTGATTACACTCAGGTCCTCTTTCCTCCCTCTGGCTCATATGAACAAGATGATCTCATAGTGCCCAGACCTACGGTTCCAAAGGTTTACACTTTGCCTAAAATCCATAAATCTTTGCTCAAACCACCAGGCCGTCCAATAGTTTCCGGGACAGGGTCATTGTTGGAACCACTTGCAAAATTTGCTGACAAATTTTTGAAACCGTTTGTCCTAAACATGTTTTCATACCTACAAGACACCACAGATGTTATAAATAGTGTGGAACACATGACTTTTGATCCTATATTCCAGTTGTTGGTTAGCCTAGATGTAGTGGCATTATATACGTGTATTCTCCAACAAGACACACTTGAAGTGTTGGAGAATGTATTACTTAATAAGAGAAGTTCAGGTGTCACACCCAACAGTTTTATTCTGTGGTGTGCAGAAATGGCTCTAACGGAAAATTATTTCAAGTTTAATAATGAATTATACCATCAGATACATGGCACGGCCATGGGCTCCCCAGTGGCACCCACGGCAGCTATCCTTTATGTCGAGAATTTTTGAAATAGAACATATTTATCAAACCACCAATCCTTACTTTTTTCGAAAATTGCTTTATGGCGTAGATTTATCTTGATAATATGGGATGGCACGGTGAGTTCTTTTGTTGAGTTTTTCAAATGGATCAACCAACTGAATCGGCATTTAAAGTTTACCTGTACCCAGAGTTCAGAGAAAATTGATTTCTTTGATATAACGATCTGGGTTGATAAAATACAGAACAAATTGCAAGTAAAACCATTTCACAAGACGACAGATAAGAATGCCCTGTTGAGTTTTAATAGCTTCCACCCAAGACATACGCGAGAACATTTACCATTTGGACAGTTCATTCGGTTGAAAAGGAACAGCACGCTGAATTCCACTTTTCATGTAGAAGCTGAACAACTAAAATTGAAACTGATGAGTAGGGATTACCCCAAAAAAATTGTCAAAAGAGCATATAAAAGATCAATTAATAATCATCGTGAGGCTCTACTTGAATATCGCCCCAAAAATCAAAATAGAAATTATATTGTGTTTGTGAGTACCTATAACGAAAGAACGAATGAAGTCATCAAAATCATCAAAAAGAACTGGCACGTACTCGTAGGGGGAGAAAGTCCTTTGGAAAGTCCGATATGTGCGTACAAGAGAGCACCTAATTTGAAAGAATTAATAACCAGAAATTATATTTCTCAAAAACCTAAAGAACAAGTTAGTATCACACAATCATGGGGTATACCTACATTAGTAGGACATGCCCCGTGTGGTAAATGTGTTAATTGTAAATTCACTAGCAGAACAAGAGAGGTTGATTTGGGACTTCCTAAGTTGTGGCAACAAACTACGTTCACCAATTGTAACTCAACTCATGTAATATATTCAGTATGGTGTCCATGCCATAAGATTTATATTGGCATGACTGAACGTAAAGTGACCACACGTATAGGTGAACAGAGGAGTTGCATTCGCAACCACAACACATTAGCCCCAATGGTAAACCATTTCTCTATTATGAGTCATGATGCAGATGAAATGAAATGGACAGTCTTGTGGAAATTAGACAGAACAAGCAACCCGGATGCAGATGTAAGGAAATTACAGTATAAGGAACAATGGTTGATTGTTCTTACTGACTCAGTTACTAAAGGACTCAATGGCCCGCCTTCTGACTCAGCGTTAAGGGGTTTACGTTTTTCAGGAATTGAGTAGTCCGACATAATTGTTGGGGCTCGCCCCTTAAGTAACCGTTGTCAAGTGACTTTGTGGAAGAACGACGCGGTAAGCCTTAGTTCAGTAAACTTATTTACTGTCTAGGTAGGGCAACAGAGAATTTTTCATTACTGACTGTTGTCTCTGGTTATTTTTCCCTCTCTTTTTTGTGTCCCCAGGTCAAGAATCAGATATTGTACTGTTAGTTATATTTTGTGAACATCATTTAGAGTGAAGAGTTGGACAGGATTGAACCAACCAAAAATGAAGAGAGATGGTTGAAGGGTACAGATGGTCCCCCTGATGAAGTTCTTTAACATTATGTTGAACTATATTGGTGAACGAAACATGTTGGGCAATTAATGGTATTGTGATTTTGTGATGATACAGTATAATTATTACAAATTTAGTTGGATTTCACCCCTGGGTAGCACTGAATGGGGTAGAACTATATTGAATCAATGCTAGATGTTATGAGTGGTCTCCTTTAATAATAACGAACCAGTTAGCTACTGACCATTGTGTGTCTAGAGGCAGAGTGTTCTCCTTCAAAATACTATACATGATTTAGCTTTGTATAGGCAGGATGTCACAGGGTTAAGCACAACAAAGGTTGTTTTATGTATGGTAATTGGTTTTATGAGCCCTTTTTGTAAAAGGTTTTTTAGGATTTTTTGCAATTTTAGAAAATGTGTTTTATAAATTGTTACAATGATATGTGATTTATATGTAATTAAAATCGTGATATATAAATGGTGTGTTGACTTAGTACCTATTTGTTAAAAGTACTACGTGGTTCTGAATTGGGGACACCCGAAGGGGTAACTGGTGACGTGAATTGATCTTTTGTTGAAGGAATGTCCGCCATTTTTTTGTGAGGGGCCTGGTCATCACGTCGTTAAAATGGCTCCACGTCTCTATATGGTTGTTGTTTCATATGAACAAGATGACATGACACTGGACTTGGTTTACTCCATCATCCAAGCTTGGATGGCAGCCAACGGGCTATGGGCCTCATTACGACCCTGGCGGAGTGGGTTTACGCCAGCGTTATTCGCGGCGGACCCGTCCGCCCTACTACGAGTTTCCGTAGCGCCATGGAGCGTTTTCCGCCTGGTTTTTCCGGGCGGAGAAATCCATGGCGCTACGGGACCTTGTCGTTAATTACGCCACCGTATTTTGAGGTGGCGTTATTAACGCCTTCCCCACTCCCATTATACCCTATGGGGCAAAAATGGGAATGGGGAAGGGTAAAATGGGGAATGGGGATTTACCGCCCCGCCAAGGTCGGAATGGGGCGGAAAATCCGCCAACCCCCATGGCGCTATCGGCAGCTTTCCGCCGTGCTCCATGGTGCATTTTGCACCGCGATTTCCGCCAGGGTCGTAATGAGGGCCTATGTCTCAATGGGGATAAAACAGAAATCCTCATAGTTGGTCCCAGGGAAACTCTCAGCAAACTGGATAATCAATACTGTGTTTTCACGATAGACAACACAATAATATCTGTCTCGCCCTCAGTAAAGACTTTGGGGGTATACCTTGACTCCACACTCTCCATGACATGCCATGTCAGCGCCACTGCATCCTCGGCTGCATTCACAGCTATACTCATTAATGAAGTCAACCCATACCTATCCCAATAAAACTGCCTCTCAATAGCCAGAGCCACCATTGGGGACAAACTCGATTATTGTAACATGCTCTTTGCTGGCACATCCTTCAAAAACATGTGCAGACTCCAAGTTTTTCTAAATAATGCGTTCAGAGCTGAATTAAACATTCCCAAAAGAGAGCACATCTCCCAAGCCAGGTGCAATGCCCACTGGATTCCCATCAAAGAGCGCATGACTTTCAAGACGTTATCCATAGCTGATAATTGCCTCACGCTCACAGCCCCCTCCTATCTTTCAGAGAAAATTGTCAGAAATACCTCTGCCAGACCTAATAGAACGAACTACACCAACCAACTGAACATCCCCACCATCAAAAGGACCCAAGCAAGCAGTGCAAGTTTCCCCTTCATTGTGCCTAAACAGTGGAATGCTCTCCCAATCACACTTAGGAACCAGACCTCTCACTTTGCCAACTGGAAAGCCCTCAAAACCATTCTCTTTAGCTAGCCTGGCTCGCCCTATTCTGTTAAAGTTGCCAACCATTCCAAAACTGCTGAGTTCTTTCACTTGGCTCTTTGCTAACTACATATTACCCCCTTCCCCAATTTACATTTCATGTATTTCTGTCCGAGTTTGTTTCACTTTCCCGAATGTCACCTGTCTTGTATTGGTTCAGTGTATCCACAAACCACATGTCTTATGTTTTTCTTCCATTTTTGTTGTCATGTAACAACTAAGCAAGTCTTGCCTGCAACAGCGCAACAACAGTTTCATTTGTAGTGGTAAGTATGATAGTGGTAGGCAATGTTCTATCTCTAATTTGAGGTTGGGGTGTTACAGCTGGCTCATCTACCTCTGCATTCAGGGTTTGGAGGTAGTCCTCATAACTCATCCTATTTGGAAGTGCTTCACACAGATAACTAACTACCTATAAGGAAAAAAGGAGTGCACTAATTTCAGCGGTGCCACTGATTTCAACACAGACAATTGCACCAATTGCGCATGATGCTAATCTTGCAGCACATGTTGTGTGTGTGTTTTAGTATGTTAAGCACTACTGTGTAGCATTGATAGTAAAACAAGATGGGGTGATTGTGAATGAAAGCGTTCTGCAGGCATTAACATATCAACATTACAGCATGTGTATGGATGGCTTTGCTTGTTTAAAACAGATTTGTGTGTGAGGTTATACTCAGAAAAGCAGACAAAACAAAATTAAAGAGTGAACATCTTGCTTTGCGAAGCAAAATGTGCAGTGTAACAAGGTCATTGTTTATTCAGAGGCACAGGAAAGGAGGATGGATGCTGCATTTTCTTACAAGCACAGGAATGAAGGAAGAGACAGTCAAAGGGGCATGCAGTATGCCAAAAGACAGAGGGGTGAGATGGGTCAGAGAAGGTTCTGGAATATTCCTGAAGGCTCTTTCAAGTGTTTAGTGACACAAGGAGCTGGGAAGGAAATTACATTGCCTGGGAGGTGGATAGAAATGTGCAGGATCTATATGTCCTGGGCTGGATTTTGAGAAAGGTGTACAAGGAACTGTGAGATAGGAGGCAGGGCTTCTTGCCTGTTGCTGATTGCATAAGGTTTTTAGCCAGTTACATTTTGCATGGGGTGCTTCTAACCACAGCTTTCCGCATAAATCTGTGGCCTGGTATTTGACGCCATTGCCAAGATTTTTAAAAGAACAGGGTTTAGATATCCCAAGCTCTGATTTTGAGCAAAAATACCTGGGGCAGCATTTTTCACATTTTGGAAAGTTGTGTGAGAGCCTGGTTGTTGTTGCAGCTGTGCTGTCTGAACATAAATGCATTGTGCCAACTCTCACTGGGCCTTGGAAGCACCTGGGAGCAAATTTGTTTTCTGTGTGCCGAGCTGCAGACAGTAAAGTGCAGGCTGCAATCCAAAGCCAGAAGCAAGGTTTGCCATGACTGGTGCTGAGACAGGTGTTGAAATTGCAAACAAGTCAGAAGGGCTGGTTGTACAAGGGTCACAAGTGAGTATAGAGATCAAAAGAATTTGATGTTCTTGCAAGGGGTGAATGTGGCCAGATCACACTGATCTAAAAAAGCAATTCCCTATTTCTCTATGGTACCCCGAGACCAAGGGAGCTGCCCGGAATTAAATTGCTTATGGGAATAATTCTGCTATGCAAGGAAATCCATTATCTCTATCCTCGGACTAACCTGACATTTGACTAAAAGGGCAAGGAGTGAGATGGGGCTGGTTCCTAAAGTGCACTGCTTTCATAACCAACTGAAGTGCTTGCCAAGGTGTGTCTTAACTTCATCCCCAAACCGCTAATGGTAAACAAGGGGGAAATGCTAAATGATGTTAATTTGTGGTACATACATTATCAATGAAAACCAAATAGTTTTTAGAACCCAAAGAAAGCTGTCAGTGTGAAATTGCATGTTCTGCTTTCTCTTTATAACAAAGTGCATGATTAAATGTATGTTTTGCTGATGGATTTTGAAATATGTTATGTATGTAAATGTATATCATTGTGTTGACGGTTTGTTAAAGTGTGCATATAAAGTTATGGCATTGTAAACCTTCCTGGTAGTCTGTTATTGTGTGTCCGGGTCAATTTATAATATACAGTGTGACAATTTGGCATGTACCTAGTGCAGTATAAGGTCTTCTGATGCCTAGCCAAGGACTCTGTAATAAAAGTGAAGTAACAAAGAGGTGTCAATAAACATTTCTTACATACCTCAACCAGGCATTCAGCAGGCCATAGGATAAAACCTAACCATAAGTCAAACAGGCACCCCCAGGCATCATTCAAATCACAGGTTCCACCCTGCCAATGTACAATGTAATGAGTATTATACCACAACCATGCCCTTATGTCCTATGAAACAATGATGTATTGAGATTATGCTGTGATATTCGCTACCACCCTCTTGCAATGGCTTACATGCACCCATGTTGGGTGCCCCTGCGACTTGACTGCTGAAATGGAAGCGACAAGGCCCAAGAATGGTACATGTGACCTAGGGGCTAGGGACATTTTTCTTTGCTGGCCTTTTATGAGGCCGCTGTCACCGGGTTGATCAGGCATAACTGGTTCTTTTGTCAGAGCTGGTTCTTGTGTCAGCCTGTGCCAGAGCTACTTGGACCTGATTGTGAATGATACTGACAGAAGAAATTAATGTGTTCACATATTTGAGCAAGCAGTCATTAGACAATGGTGAATTATAAGGCACGTTTTTTTGCAGTAAGATATGCAGGTAATTACATAAGTTGCTCATAGTCCTCATTTCTTACGTGAAGAGCTTCTCATGCTAAATAGAACCAATAAAAGGGCCTATGGACAATTCAACCCTGATTCCTGGCATAGGTTAGCCAGTTTATTTTTCCCCATTCCATGTCTCTACTTCCCATGCTGACTGGGGATGGTTGGGACAGTGTCGGTTATGTTGGATCTTTAAGGCGAACATTAGTGTTTTGATGATATTATTCACAAAGTAAGTGCCTTTTTCACTAGTAATGCACACAGTTATTCAAAATCTAGGGACACACTGTCGTATCAAACCTTTTGCCACTGTCACTGCATCTACCCTTCCAAAAGGGTAGGCTTCTACCAAGCCATTAAACACATCAACAGTACAGTAACAAAGAGTCATTGCCTCTGGTTACATTGAGGCACCTGAAGGAAATAAATACATTTTTTTAAAACACCCTGTCACAAGCATTCAGGTTTATGCACATGTTTGATATGTATTTTAATTGCAGTACACTAAAGCCAAAACGTACATTAGTACTCTTTTATGTTTTACATAAATAAAGATAAAACATGTACTATTATGAAAATTGACAGATCAACTTTAATTTGCCATATGCATGCTTATACATATGCACACACTGGCAGACACATTTCAGTGTACTCACTGATACATTAATGTGCAACTTGTATTCACATTAAAATGCTTGCACTTACAAGTAGGCAATCCTTTGTCTGCACTTAAAACAAGCATATATCATGTACAAATATACTGCAACACACACATTGCCATTATGTGAATGTTTACCTACAGATAAACACACTATAAATACCACATACCTTCAATTAACTCAGTGCCGAAATTAACAACTGCACAGTCACATTTCTTTACACACAAACACTGTTTGAAAACATGCCTTCACATTACAAACTAATATTGGTAATTGTGCCGTTGATAAAACTTTGTGAAATCTGGCAAAATTGGTTACACATTACAAATATATTTTAAAACAAACTCGCTTTTATATGCAGACACTTATATACACTTACCTAGTTTTCCATAGTTCTTTCATAAAATATAAAAAACATAGAAATACAAAGCAAACCATATATAGATAGAGGTTAGTTTACTGTGGGTTGCTTCACATGGCCAGCAACATCTCTGAAACCCATGCCACAGGGTTTGAGGCTCCAGGCCATGGCAAAAAAAAGCCATGGCCTGTGGCCCACGGTCCCATTATGGCATAGTGGGAACAAGCTAGAGCCACTGGATATTGTGGGTGGCCTAGTGGAACCTTGGGCGTGGCTGAACCCCATGCACGAGTCACCTCATCCATAACTTGCATCCCCGGCACATGCTGCTCAAAGTGACACACGTCATTGTGCGCTATCAGATGTTAAAGGAACTTTATAGTTTTTTCATATATTTAAAACAGCGATTTTTAATAACTTACATATGGTGCTGGAATAGAATGTCATATTTTCAGTTATAACAAGCATTGAAAATCAATGAAAAACCGTTGTTAAAAGCTTGTTATGGTTAAATTGCCCGGCCAACTTCTACAGTAGATTTGCTGGCACGGTCTGCAATGTGGCTGAAGCAAATGCAGTGTTGCCCAATACCATTATTTGGTTCAGTAGACACTGGACCTGACTACAGACTGTGCAGTTGATATTGTGGTTGGTTTGGCAGGGGTGGGGTCATGGTTAAACCCCAATCCCTAGGCAATTCAACTGTCACTTTCCTTTCCAACATGTGCTGCTCAGAGATTGACACACATCAGTATTAATTGCAAATAATATGTTAAGGGAGCTTTATATTTCTTTCATATATGTTAAAAATCGAATGATTAATATTGTACATGCAGTATGGAGCATCATGAAACAGCGACAGTTATAAAAACCATTGACATTCTGTGAAAAAACGTTATTAAATGAACGTTACTGTAAAGCTTCCCTAATTAAAAACATTGCTAAATGGACATTATAGATAAGTTGCTCCACTAAACACCTTTGAAATTCAATGACCAAAATACTGACAAAGAGATACAGAAATTGTAAAGGGTAATGACTCTGCTGATACATGAGAATCAGGTAGGTTTTGTCCCAGGGAGATTTGTAGCGGACAATGGGCTTCATCACAAGTTGGGCAATAATTTGTCGCAATTTCTGCCAAAATAAGGGTTACCGCTGAAAACCCGGCTCTAATAGCCCTTCCTCCACCGATCCTGGAGCTAATAGCACTGGCAGAAATTGCGTCTTCACCAGAAGGGAAACATTACTGCGGCCATTTTGAAAAACACAATTCATTACATATCTACACTTTCTGCAGCGATCTGGTCCTGGAAAGGAGCCAGAATGTCTCAGGAGAGGATCAGAGGCAAGGTGCCAGAACATTGTCTGCACAAATCAAAACGTTTGTGAAGGGTGACAAACAATGTGGCAGTCGGCAATGGAAGACCACTGGACAGCAGAGGACCGCCATCTGACATGTGTAAGGGATTTCACCCCGGCACTCCACCTAAGTCAATGCCTAGCGTGTGATGCACAGCTGAAACCCTTAATTATTTATTTATGTCTATAAGTTCTTTTATTTCTGAACGATGTACCACTTATATCATGCTCCTCTCTTTGAATCCCCCACTGGTCACAGTCACACTGAACCAGGAAGCAGGTTGGTTTGCAAAGTTAAACATATTTATTTTAGGTATTTCACAATATATATCACACTATGTTAATGGTAATACAATGATCACCAATGGGGTGATGTTACACTAACAATCTCGGCGCGCACCGGGCACAAAGCACCTGGAAAGCACCGCTTTGCACCAGACTCTGCTTCTGTTGGATGTTGTTTGGAAGCAAATGGTATACAGTTTTCACCTGCTAAATCTCAATCAAATGACTTAAGGCCCGATTCTTTGGGACTACATACCTATCTATAGACTTATATTTATACTTATACTTATACTTTGCCTATTTTGTATTTTCTTTAGATTTTCTGCAATACCGAGCTATTGCTCCACCCCTTTTTACCTACAACCTACAAAAGGAGGCAGTCGCATGCACCAGCACACGCGCACCGAGCACAAAGCACCTGGAAAGCACCGCTTTGCCGCTTCATTGCGGCGTCGCGGATTTGCGGTGCTCTCCGCTTGCTCGTTTACTTCTAATTGCTATTTCTGAACCCCTTTCTTTCTCTTTGTTTCTCTTTGTCCCTTTCTCTTGCTGTTTTCTAGTCTTTGGCTTCTACCTTCTTGACCCATGTTGGTCATAAATATCCTGACAAAGGGTGACTAGCAATCTTTCCGGTCTCTGAAGTTAAGTACTTTGCCCTTTATCAAGAGCATGGAATTAAAGTTTAAAATATGCAACACATGTACACCTTGAGAACCAACATGCTGCCCCCTCAGATTGCATGGTGGACTGTTTCTAATACAGAAAACACCAGAAACACTGGGAGGACTGCTACAAGTACAGCGCCAGCTTGTTCAACCCCGAGAACTCGATCAGTCAGCAGAAAGCGAGGTAGGAGTAATGACAATGATTGCAACCATACCGATATCAGAACATTTTATTCACCAACTGTGCCTAACGAGCCACTTACAGACAATGAAGTAATAGATGGCCACACAGCAGAGTGGTACAAATGAGAAAATAACATAAACTGTTGCACCCGACGATCGAGATGTAATTGAGGTCACTGCATGTAATATCTCTTTGTCTGACAGCACTGTGTTAAGAGGGGAATCTGTGGCTCACACGAATGCTGAAACTGCTGGGCAATAATATTCATGTGCCGATGTTCCTCCAACTATTGATTTAAATGTCTCCAATGTCAAGCCTTCTAATCATGCACTAATGGAAAAACTATCTTTTTCACCAAACATCTCTGAAATTACTTATCAAAATCGAACAGTGATTTCCTCTATTCTGGTGCCTACGCCACGCCAGCAAAATGGCAATCAAATGCAACATGTGATGAAGGCATTTCTAAACTTGCTGCCGTGAACTTTGAAGGCATGCAAACAACTATGAATACATTAGTCAAACCTTTTGACACTTTGAATGATAAATTAAACACGCAAAGCAGCCAACTTACCTCCGTACTGGCTTGGCAAGCTCACTATGGGGCAATGCATCCTTCTAATGATGTAGTGCCAACAATTCCATGTAAGATAGCGGGCAATACAAAGGTTATTGATAGAGCCTCTTCGCCCATTAAAAATCTTACTGACTGCATGAATACAGCTAATGCTCCAGTTACATCTGCACTGCCATGCTTCCCCATCATCATTGTCGATCAACCTTCAAAAACTCAAATTGAGACAGTGGTGTTGGATGAGAATGGTAGTGATGTATCTGCGAAAACTACAGATGCAAAAGTTGCATACACTATTTTCTCTAAAACTCACCATGCAGAAAAACAGCAGAGCTTAAAAAAAGCTCCCTGTAAAATGACAAAAAAAAGAAAAAACATTAAAGGAGCGAATCCCATAATGACAGCTTCCTCTAAACAATTTATACAATCCATTAAGGTACCAGCTACCAACTGTCAAATAGCTTCCACAGCCGTTGCAAAAAAATACATACAGTTGGCACAAGTGCGAAAACAAAAGCTCAATGTTATGAGAGCTTGGGATCCAGTGGTAGTCCCTCATGAGCCTTTAAATGATCTAATTAAAGCAGTCCAAGTACACACCAGCTCTATTAAATCTAAAACATCTAACTCAGACATCACCTCTCTTCACTCTCAGCCGATGATTCCACTGCGGTGCGACGATGATCAAAAAGATAATTTATGTCGCAGTGGGATTGGAAGAGAAGTTGATGCTTACATGGCCCAATTCTCTAGTCAAAGAGATTTAAAGGTGCCGGCTATTTCTAGCGAGGGTTTTCTTAACTCAAGATCTTGTGTTTCTAATGGAGGCACTGCAAATGTAAGTAATTTCCAAAATCCTATATCTATTACTGCGAAACAAGTCATGACTGAAGCAAGTAAATCAGCCAGCCTGGCAAAATATACACCTAGCAATATATCATCTATGAATTCCAACTTGCAGTCTGACACTCGAGAGTGTAATAACCATGATCAATCTAGATTCCCAACTCACTCCGAGAGTCATGGTGCTGAAATAGCTCAGATGTTTCAGGCTTTGTTACCGAAAAGAGTTGAAAAAGAAAGTGTAAAACCACATTCCATAAAGCCTATCAAAAACTCTCCGATATCAAAGGAGTTGACTCAAACAAATGTAAATCACAAAACTTTAACTTCATTGATTCTTGGATGCCAGCCTAACCCCTATCCGCAATTTGACCTAAATCGGCATAGTATCATGGAACTATTCTCTGACATTGCTCTGCTTGATGATATTAACAGCTCAGACATCGAACAGGTCGAATTCATTGGTACAAACTTATTAAGCACTGTAAGGTTATGGTTCCGTTCGAGAGTGGTTGGAAATCTCATTTGGCATTCCAAAGAGGAATTGTTTCAAATGGGCTTTATTGTGCTCTCTGGCTCCCAAGAAATGACTTTGGCGACTCCTCCTTCAAAGGATGGGGGTAAAAAAACGGTGTCATGGTGTTTAAACAATAGTAATCAAGAAACTGAGTCGTGAAGATCAGAACTACCAATGTAACTGTAAGGAGTCCCAAAGTTAACTAGAGCATATGGATGAGAGTGTAGTATTCTCCCTAGTCTCCTGGAATACTTGTGGTTTTCGTCATTTAATCAATAATAAAAACTGTGAACTACTAAAATATAGTATAATCATGCTACAGGAGACTTGGATTACAGACTCTATACTATGGAATGATCACAAAATTCATCTTACTCCAGCCCTAAAGGGCATAAGAGGTCTTCCGATGAGTGGCCTATTAACAAGTACAAGAATTAGTGCAAATATCTCAATGATATACACTCATTCCCCGAATCCATATTCCCAATCTGGTCAATTTATATTGGAATCCGGCTGGAATTGAAAGTCAGGAATTTGTCAACAAAGTATCAACTGTGTTAGACTATATTGCATCTGTTCCTAAAATCGTTCACACAATAATAGCTGGAGATTTAAATCTCCATTGTTTGAACCATACGAAGGTGAACAGAACAGACTTGAAGAATCTCCTGGAATCACTTGATGAAAGCACAAGGTTTTTCTATGCTAAATGGGACTAGCCCTCATGACTGTCCTCCGCAACCAACTTGGTCACAAAGAGGCTCTGTAGGTATCATTGACTACATATATGTAGATAGTGAGCTATTTTCGGAATTTGAAGTGTTCAGAATTGAAAGGATGGAGTGTAGTGATCACAGTATGGTATGTTTACAGTGGCCCACTATGCCATGACAATTAACAAACAGGAGACAAAAATGGTCGGGTACTCTAACTGCCAACAACAGCGTCAATCGAGTACGTTGGACAGAAAAAACTATTTCACAACTAGGCCTTCTGCTGAATGCTGCATTTAATAACTCTGAATCTGATCAGGACTCTAGTGCCTCTATTTATTATGATATTCTACAGAACCTGAGTTTGCAGGGCATTAACAGAAAAATGCATCCCCATAGAAATCATACCTTCGATCTAGCAATAAAAAACAGGAAAACACTTTTTCGCTGTGAAAAGCGCGAGGCAGGAAATCTCCCTATATGTGTGAGATAAACAATTTTAAAGGGTATAAAAACAACGTATAGAAACTGGATACAGAACCATAAAGCTCACATGTTGCAAATTGATGGTGAAAAAATGCTTGATATTTTGAAAGATAAGAACACAGCCTGTATGTGGTAGGCAATCAATAATACCATTTCTTTGCGACAAATGTCGAAACAAATTCAAAATGTCTCTGAAGTGGTTTGGGTAGAGTATTTTAGTAAAATCTTTGCATCTCCAGACATAGTTTGCACAGCTCGAACCGATAATGGGTCGGCCCACTTTCACCTCAACATAGATAAGTCGGACATATTGTATTTTATCAATACCATTAGTCAATCGAGAGCTCCTGGCCCTGATGGCCTGTCAAATAACATCTTTAAACAACACCCTGAACTCTGGACGAACGTTCCATCCTCCATTTTTTAGAAAATTAACTATTCACAAATGATTAAACTCTCTTGGAAACATTCCATAATAGCCTCTCTCTTCAAAAAAGGAACCCGTGAAAAACTTGAGAGCTGCAGGCCCATTGCTCTTCTAGATGCGCTTGGCAAAATGTACTCACAAATAGTGCTAAAGGAACTAAACTCTTGGATGAACACACATAACATATGAGATCTGTTCCAAACAGGGTTTGTGGCTGGCCTTAGCAAAGTGCCCAACATGATAACACTTAACATGATAAAATCAAAATACAACAATCGAAACCAAAATCTATATATGGCATTTGTTGACTTTTGTTGTGCCTTTGATTTAGTTGATCGCTAGTTGTTATTTAATAAGCTGAGAATGTTTGGATGTCCACAAGCACTACAGACTATAATTGAGAAATTACATTCCAACACGACCATCCCAAATCAGGCTCTCATTGGAAGGGCTTCTTTCCTCATATGTCAAAATTGAAAGAGGTGTCAAGCAGGGCTGAATCTTGGCTTCGACTCTCTTCAATGTATTAATTCTCAACATGGGTAATGCTTTCAATGACATTGAGAGTGATGCCCCGAAGTTGGGAACGCAAAAAATAATGTGGATTTTGTATGCCGATGATTTGGTGTTGGTATCACAAACTCTCCGAGGATTGCAGAATCTGCTTACTTGCCTAGACAGCTACAGTGTTAAAAATAACCTGATAATTAATACTGATAAGACACAAGTGGTAATTTGTCAAAAGAGAAAAAGTAACAAACTTACCAGAAACTTAAGGTGGTCTTTGGGCAAACAAAACCTCAGTGTTGTAGACAACTATGAACATCTAGATTTGCCATTTTCAGGAAGCCTAGGTAATTCTGTAGAATCACTGACTTTAGAGGCCAAAATTCGAACTTTGTCCTCAAAGGCATCAATTTTGATGCGTAAATATCGTAAGTTTACCACCAATCATGTAATGATTTTTTACAAACAAAAAGTGACTTCAATAGTTTCCTATGGCTCAGAAACCCAACTACCGAAAGTAAGATAATATTGGGATCGTCATGAAGGAGACTTTTGGAAAGCTGCACTCCAACCGCCCTTTTGCGACATGAACTAGGTGCCACTTCAATTCATTGTCAAGTTGTTTGGAAAATGTGTAGCTTCTACAGAAAATGTTTAGTGGGTGCCTCAGAGAAAAATGTGCTAAACACCATAGCTTGTTATTTGCTAACTTCAGTTGATAAGTTTCCAAATACATGGTATAAGTGTGTTTTAACTGCACTTGCTGATGCTAATATATCGCTAGAATTGCTAATTTTAAATCCAGCTAGAGCAAAACTAGCGTTATATCGTCAAGACTGGATTGATATGCAAAATCTGTGTAAAAAGTATGTTGACTGCTCTGCTTCAACATTTGGACTTAAAAAAACTTGGAGTAATGGAAAAATATCTGGAAAAGTGTCCCTCAAGTTTTATTAGATCCCGAATGCTAAGAATATGGTTAAATTTATATCCAACAAACAAAATCTTCGCTAGACGTGGAATTGTACCAAAAAATCAAAAATGGTGTCTCTTTTGTGAGAACAATAAGCTGACGGAGTCCTTACCTCATATAGCAGTGAGCTGTTCTATGTTAAATATTTTAGTGCAAAAATATTTTAAAAATGTATTCCATTTTTATTGTTATCATTCAGAGGAGGAAATATGGGGGCATGTAGTCAATAGTGGTAAAACATCAATGCACATAGCTTTGGTTCAATTTATGTCTGCTGTTTTTCCAAAGTGAAACTTTCCGAATATGAAAACTGTGTACATGCCCTTATGCCTTCATCTTCTGTTTTTTTTTTTTTAATCTAATTTTGTCATTGAAACTCTATTGATAAGCTGGATAATGAAAATGTGTCTGTATTTAATGTTGTATGAAAATATTTGAAAGGTTGAATTTCAGCCAAACAAATAATAATAAAAAAAAAAATACACTAGCAATCTCTTTAATCTCAAGGAGTAATGATAGGAAAAATAATGCAGCACAGAGATAATACTTTTGTGTGGGTTCAATCAAAATGCAATGTGATTACTCTTTCCCCCTGCACACTGCTCAATCCCCCCCAATATGCAATATAAAGAGATGGAAGGAGAGAAAACAGGTTTCAGGAGTACAGAATTCAACAAAATTATATCAATCCCAATTTAACCCCAGCAAACACAGAGATTGAAACAGGAATGATTGCAAACTTGTCAAAAATGGTTTAAAGTTGGCTTTGCATGAATGGTAAAAATACTGAAAATTGATTTCATTCACTGAAATTGTTTCAATACAAGTGGGAGCCGCTCTGTATTGTTTCAGACAAACACTAGCAATGATTACAGAGTAACTAGCAAGTTGAAAACTTAATTTTGAGGTCGGCTGCAATGAATGGCTCTTTCACACGTTATATATTTGAGCCAAACAAAAAATGTGCGGCAAACTTTTCCATGTGCAGTAAGCGCGATTGCAGTGTATTGGAAAGCTTAGGATGCTAGCTTCAAGTAGACACTTAAATTTTGTTTCTAGCATAAACGATGAAGAAGTTATGAAGGTTTTTGTGGAGGTCGTTTTTTCTCAGAAAGAGGCAAAATTGCAAAACAAGAATGCACTTTTAAAATTACAAACAAGGATTCTTTACACTAGGGGTAGACTATGAAGATGCCAACTACACGACAGCACAGCCACCAGCCCAGGATATCTCTGGTTGGTTTCGCCTGCCGAGATGCTCGCCTTTCTTCAGAAAATATATATCAGCCCAAAGATGATTTTAACACTACTATTACAAAAGATAATAGGGTTGAGATGGAGAGTTCAGGCAAGACAAAATAATTTCTAACAATGGAGTTCTGGATATAAGAGAGGATGGGTTTGGATATGGATAACCTATGGATAATACATATGCTAGCGACAATCCTATGCTATGGATACTCACAACCAATGTTTGGACAGAACCGTCAGAGATTCAGGTCAGTCAAGATCTCTGGACAGGAATTCTGCTAGGCACAGCGGACTGGACTCAAGGCGCTCTGGTCTGCAATCAGCAAGGCACTTTGGACACCACACTGTGGGACTGCACTGGATCTCATGGGCTCTGGTTCTGGTTCATAGCACAGCTCTACAGGGTTGGATCTTTGGATTCTGGCAATAATTCTAAGCAGGAAAGCAGCTACAGCACAGCCAAGCTGTTCTTTCGTTCCCCTTAGAGGTCTGGGTTAAAATCTGGTTTCTGGATTTTTAAAGACCAAGCTGAGAATGGTTCAGCTTTGTAAATGGACCTTTCTGCTTTCAAAGTTTCTGGAGTCTGGAGTCTGGAATATTGATTTCTCTTGCAAAGTGCTCTGACAGCACTCGGTTGGTGGGTGAAAGTGTGTGTGTCTGTGAGCCCTCAGCTGTCTCTATTATGTATTTACTAAGGGATGGGTATGCTGAATTATCCTTGCCACACCTCCTAGGTATTCTATTGGCTAGGATCTTTCCTTTCCCTTGATTGGAGAAGAAAACAGTGTGTCATCATGACAATGTGGTTTAAGATGCAGAAAAACCACCCCTTTAATTTTGCACATGAAATCTACTTTTCATATAATACATATTTACAATTTTACAAACTTGATATCAATGGCATATCTAGATCACATATTTTGTGGAGCAAGTTTTCATCCAACCCCCGTTGTTGTGAGAGCTTCGGTCTGGATTTGGCAACTTTGCACACTTTTGTCCGGGACACAATTGTCTGGTTTGTCCACAATTTCATACATATGTGTGTGTGATATCTGGGCATAATCATATGAAGTTTCATGCTTCTGACATCGATACAATTGCTGCAAAACCCGATTTTTCACTATGCCTTCTCAGAACATCGCACAGAGTTCTGAGTCCTTTTAAACTGTGCACAGAAAAATTCACATTAACAATACTGTAATTTTACAATTTTTACAAATTCGCACAGTCCTGTGTCAGTCTTTTTCAAAAACATACTTTCTGTGCTTTAAGAATCAACAAAAATATCTGTTCCCGCCCCCAAAGTTTCTGGTGCATCAAGAGCAATCCCGCCTTCTTCCTCTGGCAGGGGCTACTGTTGACACTTGCAATCTGCATATCCTTTCAGCCCAGGAAGTCCTTTGTCTCTCCCAGGAGCAGCAGCCCAAATCTCCTCCCCTCTTCATCAACACCTGAAGGTGATGTCCTAGATTTTGGTGGGAAGCAGGAGAGGTGCCTTTTGTTGGGGCAAGCTGGGGAATTTGCTTTGTAGTTGTTTGGCTTGCATCAGATTTACTTTAAAAGTACATTTGTTACATTTTTCTTTGATGAAAATAAACTTACAATTTTAAAACAGGCAAACAGAACTCTAATTCCAGTCTCTTACAGCATAGAGATTAAATTGTTGCAACCTATATTACTTTTGATAGCAAGTCACTTAATTCCAACCATTTCATTTTAACTGCACAAGTTTAAGCTTCTAATGCAATTAAATGACAGCTGTCATACAGGCGGCCAGTGGTACTGCACCGATATTTTGACAGAATTCCACAGGCAAGCACACTTTTTAATGTGGATATTCTGATGATGGATTCTGCTTTTCCTGACATTGTGTGCTCATATTGATTCCTTAAATGACGTGACGGGTAACACCCAGCAAGGTTGTTGGATGTTTTCTGATGTTTTGAACGATTATTTTGTATTTTCAGCACTCAAGAAAAACAAAGATTTCAGAGCCATTTCTGGGTTTCCTTGCAATAAACACTGCCTTTCATGCAGTTTCCATGTTCACTCGGTGGCAGCCCAATGACAGGTTTCAGCAGTGTGGTCTCCTTCAACCACTGAAACAGCCAAAGTAGATCTGGCAGCCATCTTTTCCGGTTTCACAGCGCAATTTTCATAGGTTTAGCACACATAGGGCTTTTTGCGGCCATTTTGCTGATTCTGGTGCCACCGGCACACAATGACGTTGCAGGGCAGGGCCTAGTGGGTTAAAACATCCCACACATGCCAACAGTCAGAAGGTGACAGCAGTGGCAAGTGTACCCCGTGATGGAGAGGCATGCCGCATGCCGTGGAATACCCTATGTCAGGGTGCAGAGACTTCTGTCCCAACAACGCAAGAAGTCTCTGGCGAATGGAGGAGGCACTGTGGAGCCACTGGTCCTCACCACCTGGGAGGAAAAGTGTAGTACGGATGTTGACATAGAAGGAATTGAGGGAGTCGGCAGTGCAGAGTCTGGTGTCAGCAGCCAGGAAGCAGGACGTGAGTCAACCCCCCCCCCAACACAAGTGCATGCACAAATGAAGGGCCAACATAAAATGCACTGTGGACAGGGACACATGTAAGCAGACCCAGAAGCTGGACGTGACCACAGGGCGGAGTGACGAGTTGGCACATCAGCCACCCTCCACAGCGGCCATTGGGCAGGGCACTAAGGACACCCCTGAGCCTCACAGCAGCAGGACGGGGTGGCAAGTGGCCTTACCAATTTCCATGCACACCACACCCCTACTGGTGCACCCTGGGCCAGTGGGATTGAGGTGCCTGAGTAACCATAACACTGTGCAGCAGTCACACCAGCATGTTGCAGGGCAAGTTGGTCTGCCCCGTGTGGGCATAGCAGACAAGCCACAGGGAAGTACATGTCCCCCACGCCGACATGTATTCAGCCTACCAATCACACTGCACAGCATTTCACCATGGAGCAATGCCATTGGGAGGGACTAAGCCACCACCTCTACGCCCACCATGTGAGTGCCACCCGGGAGGGGATGTGGGGGCAGGGAAGACCACAAGCATGCACGCCAGTCGTCAGCTGCATCAGCATGGACACCCTGCCCTCCCCACACTCAGGACAAAGACCAACTATCCATTTGTCACACACTCATAACTACAAGCAATCCTAAAATGCTGGGTCCACATGCAATTTCCCCTGACCAACCATGCCCATTTACCCATATGTGTGGGGTCCCACTCTGTACCATAGCAAATGTGTCTTGCATGCTGTAAAGACGCCGGAGGGGGTGTCTATACTTCTGCTCTCTATGGTGCGTGGTCCAGCAATCAATAATAGAGAATCTTGGCTGGGGTCCTCTGTGCCTCTCCTCTACCATATAGAAAGTGGAAGTACAGACACCCCCCTCCGGCATCTTTAGACTGGTGGCATGATCTACCAAGAGCAGGATGAACCAATGTCCATGTGATGTGGGAGGGTCAAGGGGACTGACAATGTCGATGCCCACCCTTCAAACGGTGTGCCAACCACTGGCAATGGCTGCAGTGGGGCAATGACACTGCCTCCAGTCTTGCCAGACAACTGAAAAGTTGGGCAGGTCCTGCAGTGGGACTCCACTTCTCCTCCCATCCGAGGCCAGTAGAAATGGGCAGAGAGCCTCTGCTTAGTCTTCTTGGTACCAAGATGACCAGCTAAGGGCAACTCATGTGCCAACTGCAGCAGGAAGGGCCTGTAAAACTGGGGTACCACCAACCTCTTGAGGGCACCGGGTTCAGGCTTAGTGGGCTCACTAACAAGGAGCTCACCCTCCCAATAAATCTGGAACGTCCTAGGCACTTCTCCTTGTGCCTGGGACAGGGCCTGTTTCCTCAGACCCTCGAGAGAGTGCAACTCTCTCTGTCCCTTACAGAAGTCTGCCTGGGAGGGTCCCCCTTCAGCTAACAAGCATTGAAGGTGGGGATGATCCTCCGGGTTGAGAGCCTCTCCCACAGGAAAGTCTTCTGGCTCTTCTCCCACAGGAGTTGAGATGGGATTCACCACTGGACCTAGCCCGTCTGGAGCATGGATCCCAACGGGTGCTGTCGGAACAGCAGGAAGAGCAGGGGCTCCCTCCACAGAGGTGGCCTTCTTACTCTTCTGTTTCCTTCGTGCCTTGGGTTTCCCCGTCAGCAAGGACACCAGGCTTGCAACCGGACCCTGTGTGACCTGCGATCGGGTGACCGCCACAGCAGCCATGGGTAGACCATCCGTGATCATCCCCAACTCGCCCAAATTATTTCCTAACAAAATGTTCGCAGGTACGTTGTCTTGAACCAGGACCGGAAGCTTCGCTGTCTTGTAATGTCGTAATATTGACTATGGCTGCAGTTGATAATTTGGGAGACACACCAGCTAACCTGGTGGTTCTGAGAGGAGCACCTACATAGTCCTCTGGCTTGAGCAGGGTCCTGTCCACCACTGTCATGCTTGCCCCAGTGTCTCTCAAACCAGTAGAAGGCTGGCCATTCAAGAGGACACATCTCAAAAACCTACAAGTGTTTTGTGGGATAGTCGCCAGTACTTCTGCGTACTGGTCCAAGGCTCCAAGGGACACTAAGGAAATCTCTACGGAAGCAACGAAGGGGATCCCGGTAGAGGATGGGAGGACAGGGGCCTCCACCTCAGGTACGGAGTAGGGATAGGTCAGACTGACAGCCTGGACTCCAAGTGCCTTATCCTTACACTTCCGGTCACCCCTTCATTGATCCAGAGCCCCACAATCCCAACATGTGCCAAATGTGCGGGGTACAGTACTGGACAACTGGGACCCTGCTTTGCAGCAGTCAGACCACTACTCTTACTCCCACACATTCTCTTGTTTCTTAAAATCCCTGAACCGTTTAAGGTATTGGGTAGGTGTCTTGCCAAACATGACAATTAAAGCAGACTTCATGCACTCATACTGACCCCTTTCTTTCACACTCAGTTTCAGAATACAGTCATATCCATTTTGAGGCACGCTGCTTAATAAACACTTAGCCCAATCTCTCCATCAATCAATCCATTGGAGCATGTCAGAACCCTCTGCATACACACCAACCAAATCTTTCATAAACTTGGTTGCTGGGGACCTGACAGTCTCAACTGGTTTAGCTGAAGTCTCCACTCAAGCTTTCTCTAACTGGATTCGCTGACATTCAGTGTCCCGGTTCTTGAGTTCAAGGTCCTTATCTTTGAGTTCAAGATCCCTGTCTTTTAGCTTAAGATCCCGATTCTTGAGCTCCACTTGCTGTGCCAACTCATCTTTCTTAAGCTCAGTATCTATTTACAACTTGCGATATTCAAAGGCCAATTTCATCCTCAATAACTCAAGTTGTAAGGAATTGCTGGGGTTCGGAACAGAGGCAGCAGGAATGGTGACATTCCCAGAATCAGATTCGGTGACAACCCCCGGGGTATAGTCCTCATTGGTTGCATCCCCCCCTTCAAGAGTTTCACAATCGATCTGGTAATCCACCAGGGCAGCTATCAGCTCAGCCCTAGACTTATCCACAAAGTCTAACTCCCTGGCTTCACAAGCACTCTGGAGAGCCTCTAAGCTCATCCGAGTAAATTTACCATTTGCAATAGATTCCATTGCTTGTAATGCAGTTGTCTTGTACACAACCAAATCTTAATTTAACAAAGTTTAGATATCCTTCGTAAGTGGCACGGTTATACACTGATTCTCAAAACCATAAGCATCCCACCACTGCCACGAGTGTAAGGACACCCGAGGGGGGTGTCTGTACTTCCGCTCTCTATATGGTAGAGGAGAGGCACAGAGGACCCCAGCCAAGATTCTCTACCATTGATGCGTGGTTGAGCAATCAAGGCCTAGCTTCTCAGGAGGTGATGCAGGTTGGTTCTTAAGTAAAGTGTAGTCCCCAAGCACCCACAAACGAATGTCCGCACACTGTATCGGTTAAAACACAGTCTTTATATAATTAATATTCAAAGGTATATACAATATCATGATAACTCACTTTGTGCTCAGAAAATCAACCATGGTAAATATATACAGTTCTAAAGTGGTACCACAACGATTATTAGATCTCATTAAAGTGCATCAACTATATTGTCAAAATGTCACACAGATCAATAAAGAGGAAACCAGCAGTAGAGAGAGGAAGGAAATGAACATGGTTGAACAATTGGCAGACTACTGGTCCCGATACCTAGACACAGTTCTGTGTGGAGATCCCCCCACCTGGGCAACCTGTAAAGCAAAGATGTATCTCAAGCCCAGTGCATATATCAGTCACACTAGACTTCCCAATAGATCTGCAACCCCAAAGTACCTGGCGTTGTAGCATTCCTCGTCGGGGAATCCACAGCCCTTCTTGAGTGCCCTCCCTTTAAGGCAGGAGTCACGGGTTGTCAAACGTCCGACGGAGAACAGGTCGAGCTACGATGGTGAAGTGGCCGCATCGTTCCTAGCGGTGCTCGTTGATGGGGAAGCTTAAACATCCTGCAAGGAAGAGGCATGCAGGGCACCTCGGTGTCGATAGTTCTGGACCGCAAAGAGTTTGAAGAACTGTGGCCCAGCAAGGGCATCGAGTCGTCGGCGTCTCTGTGGTCTTTGGGTGGCAGGAAACCCACCGGTGGATGCTCCTTGGCACGTCAAAGGCACGTCAAAGGTCAGGCCTTCTGCAGCAGGATAATATGGCGGCGATGCGAACTAGAGCATCCTTGGATCAATGAAGTTCTCGTCGACAGTGGCGGACAACAGTCTGGGTGCTTCTCCCTGGAGTTCCACAGCAGTCCCCGTATCAGGTCGGCAGCCTGTCGAAAGGTCTGCCTACCAGGGAGCTTTGGCAAAGATCAGCTGGTGCACAATGGTCCCTCGTACCTCAGGAAGAGGGTGCCTTACCAGGTCCTCTCTGGGTCAGTTCTTGGAGACAAAGCAGCTTTTAGATTGTGAAGGAGAGCAACAGCAATTCTTCTCGTCCAGCAGGGCTTCAAGGTCAAGCTTCAGTTACTCCAGTTACTCATCATAGTGGACTTCAGCTTCTGAACACAATTCCTAGCAGTGAGAGGTCACCAGATATACTGTTGATCTCCCATTAATTCCGTGGGGTCATACTCAAGCATCCAATCACGACTAAGGGCATTCAGGCAGGCAGGCAATCAGGCACACGGTGCATTCAGGCCATTCACTTCTCTGCAGACACTCACAACAAGTTATGTGTATTGGGACAATTACCCAGCCATTCAACACTCCACACTGCATTCATACCGGTTTCGGGCAGGGCTGTCTCAGTCATTGTGTCAAACACTAGATACTAGACACCCACATCACAGAATGCGTATTCGTCACATACTCCATTCACCCAGGTCCCACCCACGGCGTACCCACAACATACGTTTGTTGGGAAGGTTCCAGCCAGTCTGGTCAGCACTTCCCCACACTACCATATATGGAACTTCCACCCAACAGCCAGTCAGGGGGAAGGGACAGAGTCAGGGCTTCCCAGGACTTCGGGAAGATGAAGGTAACAGGTGATGGAAGGCAAGAGGTCATGGGGGCCATTTTGTCTCCATCAGGAATCTACCTATTCCAATGACAGGGCCTGGGCATCCCAACATGGAGGACTCTCAGGGCACCAGTTAATTCAGCACGTAGCTGCCACCAGCCCGTACCCTGCTCTGTGGGTCACACACAGGTGCCCAAAAACATACACTAGGAAAACAGGGTTGCACCCCTACCCATGGGTGCCATTAGGGTATCCCATGGGTCCGTTCACCAAAACCAAAGGAGAGAGCTGCACAGCCAGGAGTCCCACATGAACTCCTGTGCGGAAAACACGACAGAACACACGATAAAAAGTAGTAAAGGACAAGGATAATGAGGCCCTGTCCCTCCATTGCATTTCCAGCATCACACATGCCAACACATGTGGGGGAACCATACCTGACAACATTTCTATGTCCCCTACAAGCACTCACGCATTGCCAGATGCATCGGAGGAGGAGGAGGTTGCAGGCCCATCTGGGGGCAGCGCATCCAGGACCTCAAGGTCTGCCACCATCACCATCCTGCAAAGGCCCGGTCAGGCTTCACAGAGGCAGATTTCCTGTCATGTAACATGGCACTATAGCAGTGCCAAGCCAACTTCCATATCACAGACCATCAAGAGCAGCGTGAGCTACACTGCACCTACTCCTGCAGCTGGAGGCTCAGACACTGAGGTCACACCTGTTGTCAGGGCGACTCTGGAATCACAGGTGGACACCAGCCTGGGTTAACTACCTGCTGAGGGGCCACAAACCCCAGAGAGCCCTCCACACTGCCGGCATCCACAGACCCCTGAGAGCCCTCCACTCCGCTAGCATCCACTGACCCTGGAGAGCCCTCCACGCTGCCAGCGTGCACAGTCACCTGAGCCAGACGCTGGCACACCCTGTCATGGCTCCCCTGATTACAGCCCAGGGCCAGTGAAGAACCCCTCTCCCACACAGCACACATCAACACACAGCACAAAGTTGAGGAGGGTGGTGGAGATGGAGGCAATTGGCCACATTCATGCCCAACACCTGCAAGCCATAAGGGACAGCATACAAGGGGCCACCTGCAGGATTGTATGAAATATAATGCGAAACAGGGTCGAGACAACTGACAGTACAGCCGCCCTGACACTGTATACCCAGAGGATCAGGGAGATGACTGAAGACGTCTGGCAGTTCACAGAGGTGTAATGCCATCAAAACTTGGGGGCTGGCTGCATCCGTTCCACTTCAATTACTCCCACAGATGGGTCGCATCAGGGCACACCCAGGAATCAGTCACAGCGGCTTCTGTGCACAAACTCACTGGGGGCTGGTAGGGGGGAAAGAGGCAACAGTGGGAAATGACTCAAAGACAAAAATTGCCATGAGTGGCCGTGCTGGGGAGTTGGTGGTGGGATGGGGTAGGGGGATAGTGTGATAAGGAGTTTTTGGTAGGACAGGGAGGGGGGATAGTGTGATGGGGAGTTGGTGGTGGGGGCTACGCAGGATAGTGTGATGGAGAGTTGGTGGTGGGACGGGGGATAGTTGGGGCACTTTATTCCATAAAAATGGTTGAACTTCATCAATGCAAGAACATTACTGATTGTGTCATGGTTGTGTTTATTGTTTGAGATGGTGTCACAAAATGATATTGTGCAGCATGACAAACACAAGCACAATTTTGCCCACTTTCTCTGGAGCATACATCAGGGCTCCACGGATACGGTTGAGGCAGTGGAAATGTGCCTTCAGGAGGCTGAAGGCACTCTCGATGTACACACGGGTCCTGCTCTGAGACATTCTCCTGTGGTGTACGTGGATCATGCACAGGGGTCATTAGCCAGGGCGGTTGTGAGTATCCAGAGTCACCTGCATGGGGTAGGCAAAGGTAATAGTCACGGTGTAAGGTGTCGGGGTAGATCTACATGATATCAGGTCAATGAACTACTTGTGCATGAAAATGGGCCTTCATTTCATGGCATGTGTCTATTACATGTCTGTGCATGCAGTGTCACTCATGCCATGCATTGTTTGTGCTTCACATGCACCTGTTTCCTTCCAGCATATGTTACGTAAGATTTATGTCAGTGACATGTGCAGCACACATGGTGGCTGTCATGTGGCAATATATTTACACTGTGCATATGACATGCTGGCTTCCCCATGGACCCTCCCCTGGTGTCTGGTGCCAACGGGTGGGCATTGTGGGCTGTCCAAACATGGGTACCTGGCTTTGGCACTGGCAGAGCTGTTGTTTTGTGAGGCGATGTGGCCATTCCTCAGCATTGCTCCGGTAAGTTCATTTTGCATTGTGGTACCTGTAGTCATGTTGGTGTATATGGTTGCTACTCTATGTGTACTACTACTTCTCCATGCAGGAAAGTCTGACATGTTCATGCTCCCTGGCCTGTACTGTGACGATGGTGCAGGAGGTGGTCAAGTATGGATTTTGCTTTGCTTGTCATGCCATCCTTTGTGTGGTCATTCGCTCCCCAGCCCCAACTTGGGCATGTGCCCCACAGCGGATGTGTGCTGGCTTTTCTCCTAACCCACTAACCAGGTCCATTGTCTTTTGTGCCTCTCCATGTATCCTGACAGTGTACTGTTCTGTTGGACCATGACATCGTGGGTGGAAACAGGGTAGAGGGCACAGCAGTGCGTGATGCACAGGTTGGGGTCACAGGTCACCTACACATTCAAAGAAGTGGGAGTGCTTTCAGTTTCAGAACACAGCTTTGTGGCCTTGGGGGCCTCCAACCCAACATGGGTCCAGTTCAGGGAAGCAATCACATTTTCCTTTTGGCCAACTGTGCCTTCATGGCATTTACCTGAGCTGGGATGGTAGGCAGTGAGATGTGGTGTTGCACTTGCTGCAGTAGGGCTTCAAGCAACTGGCCCAGCATTTTGTGGAATGTGGGCTGTGCCATGCCATGCATCATGTCCACACAGTGCTGGAAGGTGCTGTTTTGAGGAAATGTATGATGGACACTAGCTTCAGCAGTTTGGTCAACAGCTGCCTGGATACTGCTCCTGCTCCCTACGTTGTCCTGTATTGTGGTGAGCACCTCTGTTATGGCCTCCCTGTTGAGGCGGTACAGGGTGACCAACTGGCTGTCGGTGAGGGTGCAAGGTGAGGGCCTAACCCTGGGGATCGGTGCACGCCTTGCTTGGGCTCTCCTCTTCCCCACCCCCTGTACTCCTTGTGCCCTGGCCTGGATGTCCTGCCTCTCTACTTCCAAGCGTAGCAGGAGCAGCTGCCTATCCCAGCTCACAGTCGCTAGTGACAGCATGGTGCTGGAGACAGTGTTTGTGGGAGAGTTGTATTTTATGAAGCCCTGTGTGGTAGATTGGGTTCACCCGTGGCTTCATTTCATGCACCTTTGTTCACTGTGCCGTGTTTTCACCAGTATTTGCTCTGGTTTCCGGTGTTAATACTGCCAAAAATTGACTTTTGATTTGGCTGTGTTTGCGCTTCATGAGGCCGGCTGTAATAGCGACAGCTGTTATAGCTCCAGCTGAAATAGCATTGACTGCTTTAACAGTCAGCGGTATTTGCACTGGCTCATGATCGGGCAGGGCAGTATTGGCGGCACAATTTCCATTACCGCCACTTTTAAGGGTTACTGCCAGACTTGTGATGAGCCCCAATATGTGAAAACTGCTGCTAACTATACAATGAGGAAGTAAGCATGCGGTGCCAGTGGCAGCTGGTTCCCTCAACACTGAAAATGTATTTGACAGGATTCAGTGAGTACATCTCTTTGAAATCCTGAGGATAATAGGGTTTTGTCCCAATTTCATACTGTGGATTGAGTTGCTTTATGTGGGTCATACTGCTAGTGTCCTCACTAATGGTCTGATATTGGACAGTTTTGGGCTACAGAGAGGGACTAGGCAGGGGTGTCAGCTCTCCCCCTCTTGTAAAATATTGTTATGGAATCCTTTGCCATTCATTTGAAGGTGGATGAAGGCATTCTTGAAGTTGGACAAGTTGTCATTCCGGCAAGATCTGGCTATATGAAGATGATGTTCTAATGGTTGTGGAGAATCCTGACTCAAGTATTTCAGTCCTGATCTTGGTAATTGATGACTTATCCAAGATCTCTGGGTACAAAGTTACTTGATGCCCAACCAAAATGAAATACTTGGGAATCTGGGTTAGTTTGGATGTGAATGCTTTGGTCCAGCTGAATTGTTCAACTCTATTACCTAAAGTGAAATCAGATATGGATCAATGGTCTCTTTTGAGACTTTCATTTTGGGGAAAGTTAATTGTATCAAGAACAATGTGGTGCAAAGGATCAACTATATTCTCTCTATGCTACCCCACACGCCACCAAGAAACCCACTAAAGGAAATGGGAGCTCCTATGCAAAAGTCTCTGTGGGATGCATACCTCCTAGGTTGGAGCTATGGACACTGCTCCTTCCATCAAATTTGGGTGGCATAAACCTACTGATCTTCTCTAATTATCACCTGGCTTTTTCCGTGAGACATCTATGTAGGATGACAAGGATTAAGTCTGATCTTTGGACAGATATTGAATCGAGCCACAGTACTCAACTGGAACCCATGGCACTGCTTACCACAACCTCTAGGAATCTGCGAATAAAATAAATCTCCTCATAGAATTTCTTCATGACTGTTGGCACATAATCTCCCAACTTTTAGGTTCTGACCCATTTGTATTCACTGATACATCCGTATGGCTGAATCCTGCATTGAAGAGACATTAGAAAACTGTCTTCGGGCCAGCCTGGTTTTTGGGGGGTATCCACTATGTTAGAGACCTGCTAAGCGATGACAGGTGGAAGACTTTTTCCCAATTGTGTATGGGCCATGACTTGCAGGACTGCATCTATACGGAATATAGACAATTGAGAGGAGATATTGATGAGAAGGTCAATTGCGTGCGCTTAATGATTCATCAAAATGTGGCCTGGTCACAATTAGAATTGTGCACAAGTGCTGTCAATCTGGCCATGAAGTTGTACATGATGTTAGCATCTGCTAATGGGAGTGACTCAGTACATCTGCCTATATGGTCCAGTATGGTCCAGAGAGCTAGGGGAGGACCTGGATCCTGATTGTTAGAGGAGATGCTGCAATGATGGTTGTTTGACGTCCATGGGCTGGGGTCTTAGAGATTCACAGATTAAGCTGCTCTACAGAACATACCGGACACCGGAACGGATGTACCAAAGATGCCTGTCTGATGATGACTTGTGCTGGAAGTGCAGGCAGGAGAAAGGAACCCTGAGCCATTTACTCTGGTTTTGCAGCAGAACTAGCACATTTTGGAAGGGCGTTGCAGAGAGATTGAGTCTGGTGCTATCACTTGGCGTTCCTGTGAAGGCTTCCCTGCTTGTTCTTGGGGATGACCAAGTATGAGTGGTTTTGCTCACTAAGACAACCCTTCCAACCTTACCCCAGAACAATTGAAGAAGAGATGTATCTGCAAGCTGTAGCAGACATGGACATGCTGTAACCAAAGATGAAGAAAGCAAGTGAAATCACTGCCGAAACTGACACACGTAGAGACATTAGACACAGCAGGTATGCACTCACCATGAAGAACTGCAGACACTAGGTCAAACTGCATTCTGACATGAAGAATGTTACCTGCATTCATTAGACACTAGAAAACATATAATCAATATATATGCTGAAGCACAAGACACATAAGAATACACATAAAGCTTGCTTAACAGAGATGCAACGGTAATGAGTGGTCATTTTTGATAAAAATGGACAGCACAGCCATGTTCGAGTGAATGGATAGCATTGAAGAAGACTAAACGCAGTAGGAAGAATAGACTCACTGAATAAGCTAAAGACACAGATCCGGGCAGACCAGACAGTAGCTGCACAACTCCTGTCAAGGTTTGGTAGAAAAACGAGGTTTAGATCAGCAATGAGAAGAACAGAAGATAACAATTCCCAAGTTTAAGGCACATTTCTCTTAGATTAACTAAAGAAACAAACAGCCTTCGAAGACCAGCTACTCATACACTGGTGTACCTGGCACAAAGATATGTATACTTACGTAGCTTCTACAATGCATACTGCTGATGCTGTAACAGGTGAAAAGGCCCAACTGACGAATTCCTTGTTTGACACTTACCTATTGCCTTATCATGTTTGAATACTGCAGTAGATTCAGATATGTGAATGTGATTCAACTCAATGAATGTGGGTTTCTCAGTGATTTGCCCTTTGGCTATCCCTATTAAATTCATGTTGGGCTCTCAGTGGTATGTCCTTCTCCTCCACCTAGTAAATGCATGTGGGAATCTCAATGCTTTGGCCTTCTTCTACACAATGTGAGTGCATCTAGGGTTCACAGTACTATGCCCTTCTCCTCTGCCTAGTAAATACGTGTAGAGTTCTCAGTGCTTTGGTCTTCTCCTGTGCCTAGTGAATCCACACAGGGTTCTCAGTTCCATAGCCTTCATCCCTGACTACTGAATGCCTAAGGGGTTCTCTCAGTGTTTTAGCCTGCACCTACAACTAGTATATAAATATATACATGCCTTAAATACATGGGCTTTGCATTGCTATTGCCTTCTTCTTTAACTGATAAATGTGCACTTGCTTCTCTTTGCTTTGGCCTTCTAGTGCACCTTCTTCCCAATACATATGTGAATCTTGGTGCTAAGGCCTTCTCCAATGATTATCACATGAATATGTGGTTTTCAGTGCTATGGCCTTCTATTTTTAAAGTAAATGCACAAGGGGCTCTCCTTGCTTGGCCCTTCACCGGCACCATATGTCATTGTTAGTGGTATGGCTATCTTCTATGTCTAATAAATGCACGTGGAGTTCTCATTGCTTGGCCATTCTCACGCTGCATATGTTATTCCCAGTGCTATGGCTGTCTCCTAGCTTAATACATGTGTGTGCGTTCTCATTGCTTTGGCCTTCTCCTGCACCTTCTTCTCAATGCATACGTGATTTTCGTTATGATGGCCTTCTTCAGTGCATAGAAAATACATATGTGGTTCTATGGCTTAAATCTCTTATCTTTGACATCCGGAAAGCCCTCTAACGTGCAACTGGGTTGAACCCCCTGGAAATTCGGGTTTTGCTTGAACTTGCAATTATTTTCCCACAAGGGTTGGTAAAAAAAAAGTACTGCAATAAGCATCTCTGCCTTCCAGCAATATACAAATGAACTTGGGAAATCAGTGAACGAATGTGATGAAGTGGCAGGTGGTATAATGTGTTATAATGTGAAGCTACATTTGAGATACACTGATGTGCTAGTAACTTATTTAAATCATACTGAGATTGTTACGCTAACATAGTTCATAAACCAACATGCGCATTATCTAATCACAATATCCGTGAGGCAGGAAGTAATAACTCTCCAACAGACATGCAACATTGAATGCCGCATTTTATATTGAGAAGACAGTCGAAAACATTGAACTAAAACATCATCCTTGGACAAATGATACTCAGAGAAAGCATGATCCATAAATGTAAACTAATAACAAAACCAATAACAAAAACGAAGAGATCACATAGCTGACTTAAACTCTATCAATCTAATTCAGAAAGGCGGAATTTGAAATGATTTTATCTCAAACTAATTTTATATCAAGGGTATAACATTTATAATATGATTTGAGCTTTTTCTGAACTATTCTATAATCCATAAATTACAGCACAATGAAACATAATATAAACTACATGAAAATGACGTGTATTATTTTGTCAGCAACGACAAAAAATGCATTACAAATTATTACTGGAGCGAATAGGGATCTCATTAAACTATAGCATCACAAAATACATAATTGGTTTGTAATACAACTATTAGTCGGATGTGAGTTTACAAAATACCGGCTAGCTGTTAGAATAGTCTTCTTAACATATATGTCAGTTATATATCACCTGATGGCAATCACTTACGCTAATAAGCCAATATTCCTAATATAGTAACATTTTCATAAAATAATATGAGTGTACATCATTTGCAGTTGCCAACTGTAACAGAAAAACATGTTTGCTCCAATGATGCCATACATTTGTGAAAAATGTGCTATCAAATCAACAAAGCAAGTTCTAATTAATACAAGCTCAAGTGTCAATACAAGATCAAATGGAAGCATACGGCTCACAAATATTGATGCCATTACATTTGATGTGCTGTATCTGATCCTGGCCAACATTTCATATTTAACTTTCATTCACTTGCATTGCTTTAGTGAAGATTTTATGAGATGGGACAGAAAACTCTATTGTAGGATTTAACTCCTTAGTAGCCTCTGAGGAGGGATACAGTAATTAGAAATCAGTGTGCGTGCCTGTCATTTTAACCACGTGTCACATGTCAATGATGTGTGATGATTGGACATTTTCAAGTAGGATCTGCCATTGCCATGTCCTATCTAATCCTTTGTTTATTGCGTAAGTATGGAACGGGAGAGCGAGTTTTATTGTTTTTTGGTTTTCCTTCATTCTTAGAAACTTTCAGGCAAACGCATGAGTGAGCTGGGATTCACTTGCAGAGGTGTTTCATTATCGATAGATGGGAAGTTTATTCCCTTCCTTTTTCTTGACCTGAGAGTTACATCTTTACAGACAGTGCATAAAAAACATGGCTATTAATTCGCTTTTTAATCACATTTCTTTGCATTTTCTTTATTTTTTTTATTTTTGATTCTGCTTGGAAAATGCATTTTAACAAATGTAGATGTTTGGTTATAATTGTTCCATTGTTTTTAGCCAAGCATATGGGCAGTAATATTGTACCTAGTTCATCATTTAAGGCTTTTTTAATGTAAGCGAATTCAAGGAGATTACTATTTATCTTTAGGATCTGTTGCCTGCTTTTAATAAAAAGCTGGCACACGTCAGTGAAATGTCTCTTTCAGAAGATGCATTCACTGGCAAGAGATATTGTAAATGGCAGAGGTGCTTTGAAAGTCACACGTACCAGAAGATGTTGATTGTACATGGACAGAGCACTTATTTTTTGCATTTCTGTAACAAAAGAAGTTTATTTATGAACGTACGGTTGTGTGGCTGTGCATTTAAGGATATGACTCCTGCCTCCAATGCTGGGATTGGGGTTTAATAGAAAAAGCTTGAATGCAGTTTATATCAAAAACATTTTTATGATTGTGCATAGTAAGTGTTTTATATAATTTCTCGCATTTTTGTAGTTAAGCTCGTGTGAATGAAAGTCATGTGCCACATCAACATCTGTAGCCATATGCATATGATATACATGTCTATATGTGTAGATATGTATATACATGTAATTCAATTTAATTGTATTGTTTCAATCACGGACCTATCTCTAGAGCAGCAGAGCGCTGTGCACATGTGTGTGTAGCTAGCATTTCTGTCTGGCATCTTTTAACAGAAGTCAAGTACTCTGATTTGTAGTATATGCCTCGATTGGGATTGGTACTTGGGCAGGTGTTGTTGAAAAGAATTGTGGGGATACCGGGATCGAGTTTGAGAGGCTGGGTGCATGACAAAAGAAGGATGGTTTGTCGGCCCTCTGCGGACTAGTTGTGATCGATTTTCTGTGTGAGGAGTGTGCAGCACCAGATTTCTGCAGCTTAGTCACAAAGTATGAAGGTGTGCTACTTGTGACTGCTTTGAAGATGAACCATGCAGTCTTGCACAGAATGGTTCCTGGAGAGGAAGCCAATGTAATGTGTGTAGGATGGGGTCACATTTCCACACACCTGTAGTAAGACGTGTAGCAGCTTGGTGGACAGGTTTTAGGGGAGCCAAGTGAGCAGCTGGGAGTCATGTCGGGATGGCATTTCCCCCATTGATGTGTGAGAACACAAGGACCAGCACTGTGGTCCAGACATCCTGCAGCAGGGTGAAAGATTTGATTTAGTAAAAGGTGGAGATTCAAAGCCAGTCTGTTTGGGTCTTGGTTATATGTATCTGGGAATACAGGCTGCTGTCAGTGATAAAGCCTAACGATTTAGTTGACTCCGAGAGTTGCTGATTAAATACTCCCAGGTGCATGTAACTAAACCATTGTTGGACAAATTAGTGTATAGAAGCGGGACCAATGACAATTAATTCGGTCTTATAGATGGGTTAAGTTTGAAGTAGGCAGTCGACATCCAGTACTGGTGTGCTTTTTACACTCATGTGCAACTAAGTATCATCCTCATATTGATGAATGTCTATATCTGGAACAAATATATACTTTATTGCTTTATTTATTTAATAGCTGATATACACAGCATTGTCTGTGATTTTATTTTCTTATAGGTACTATTTGTTAGAAATACCTTAAGGTTGCTTCATGCTGTTCTAAATGACTCCATAAGAAAGGTAAAAATACAAATTCACTAACTTTTTTGATTATTTCTCATTTAAAAAATGTTTTCTCATAAAGACTACACAACACAATGTATTGCTCTTCTTCAAAACTCATTCTGAAATGTATAACTGTACGTGAGAATAACATGAAGATTTATGAGCAGCATGATAGGTGACATGATGCTGACAGTGCCATCAACTATAGACCTGAAGTTCTTTATTACTTAAGTACATATTCATTATAAGGCTTGTTTATGAATACCATGTTTTGTTTCCCTTTCAAGTGAACACAGTTACTTCAATTACATTGGACAGCAATTTTTTAATGCATAGCTATTACACAGCCTAGGTGCGTCGATATTGGGAAGCAGCATGATGGGCGACCCAACTTTCAGTAGAAGGTGATGTGGTGGCATTCCCGGGGGTTGTTTAAGTTGAGGAATTTAGTTGGATGGTTTACAGCTTCATCGGCATCCACCACCGTATTGATTGAGTTGTACTCAGTAACTGTGCACGGAAGCATATCCTAAATCTGCTCCTAGGCCCTGGACCCCGAGTTTGTGTCCCTCGTGTCGGGAATGGTCCTTCTTTAACCACATTAATGTTTCACCGATTTCAGGCAACTGTCTCATGAGTGAAGGTGCCTAAATCAATGGAAAGGTGTGTGGTGTCCAAATGTAATGTAGTTAGTAATGTCTCAAGGTTCCTAACACGTAACTATGTAAACTTTGGTGCTGATTGGTGAAATGGTGTGGAATTCTATAAGAAACAACACTTTGCTAAGCCACAAACCAAAAAACCCAGAAACCCACAAACATATATTGATGTTTGCTAAAATCCAAGGAAAGGGACATGATGTCCAAATGTCATGTAGTTAATAATGTCTGGTGCATATTGGTGAACAGTGTGGAATTGTATAAGGAACAACGCTCCTCCAAGCCACAAACCAACAAATCTGCAAACAAATGTGGACTTTTGCTAAAATCCAGGGAAAGTGATGATGTGTCCAAATGTCATTTATTTGTATTTGTATTTGGTTTATTTATATAGCGCACCCAGGCCAGGGGCATCTGGGCGCATATCATACACACGTTACAGAAAAAAATCACAATTTAGCATTGCATGAGATACATGTTACAGAAAATAGCAGATCATAAAGTGGGCAGGGATGGTGAACACACGCCCATTCATTATTGTGACAATTATCTATAGTTGTTGACATAAGAAGTCTAGTCAATGCAGGCATAGCTATGGTGTGACAGATGTATTTAATTTATGTTCTAGTTTTTGGCTAGGTCTTGCTCAGTGAGCCAGAGTTTGGCGGTATTCTTAAATGTGGTGTAGCGAGGTTCAGACCTCAGTGCGTTGGGGAGTGTGTTCCAGAGTTTGGAGGCAAGGACGGGGAAGCTAGACGACCCTGCGTTCTGTGATTTAAAACTAGGTATAGTGAGTGAATCTGCTTGTGCAGTTCTATGTGGTTTGTGCGGCTGTGTGTGCTGTGAAATGATTAGCCAGGTATTCAGGGGCTTGGTAAGCGCGGCACATATGTGTAAGTGCGAGGGCTTTGAGTGAAATACTAAGTGCCACTGGGAGCCAGTGGAAGTCCGTCTGATATTAGAGATGTGTATTTTTCCGGGGATGTTGAGGGCCGCTCTGATTGCATTATTCTGGGTTACTTGAAGTTTGCTGATGTTCTTTTGGCTAGTTCCTAGATAGAGGGCATTGCAGTTGTCAATTTTGGACATTACAAGGGTTCTTTCCAGGATGATACAATTAGGAGAGGAGATGAAGGGTCTACAAGCAGTGACCAATTTAAAAGTGTAAGCTGAGGCTGAGATGAATTAGTTGATTTGTTTAGTCAGGGAGAGGGTGGAATCTAAGTGCAAACCCAGGGGTTTTGTGTTTTTTTACACCTTAATGGTATTCCCTTTGATAATAAAGGCTTTAAAGGCAGGGTCCAGTTTGTTAAGTGGTATATGGGAGTCTAGGATGAGTAGCTCAGTCTTATTATCGTTTAAGCATAATCCATGATGTGCCATTCAAGCTTGAATAACTGAATAGACCTTGTTAAGAGCCTTTGAATCAGTTGTGTAATCCCCCGAGATAGGAATGAGTATCTGGGTGTCATCCACATAGTTAGTATAGGTGAAACCCAGATAATCAAGGATATCAAATAGTGGTTTCGTAAACACATTGTATAAGGTGGGGGATACACATGATCCTTGTGGGACCACACAGGTGACAGCCGAAGGAACAGCCGATGCGGTAGGGGAGAAAACACAAATGGTTCTGTTTGTGAGGAATGACCTAATCCATGATGAAGCCTTGTCTGAGAAGTGGGCAGCGAATTTTGGATGACGGCAGAGAATTTGATGATCGACCAGGTCAAACGCTGCCGAGAGGTCAAGTAGTAGAAGTAAAGCTATCTTACCTTTGTCTTTGATGTCCTGTATTTGTGTTTTGAGGTCTAAAAGGGCTGTCTCAGTGCCATGTTTCGGGCAGAATCCTGATTGTTGGAGAACGAGGAGTTTATTAGCCTCTAGGTATACCTGAATTTGGAGATAAGCTGTTTGGTCTAAGATTTTCGGAAGAAAGGGCACTGTGGTGATCGGTCTGTAGTTAGATGGGTTGCTGGGGTCAAGTTTAGGTTTTTTAATGAGTGGGATGACCCATGCATCTTTAAGATTGTCAGGAACTGTGTCAGTTTTAAAAGAGGTGTTGAGGGCTAGGTCATGTGCAGCTTCCTTGATGATAGGTGCTGGGCATGAGTCACCTTGACAATTTGAAGGTTTTAGTTTTTTGATGATGTTTTCCACTTCCCAAATAGATAAAGGGGAGAAGCTGAAAGGTTTAAAGGAGTGTGTTGGTGTTGCCAGGCTGACGGAAGGTACTGTAGAGTTGGGGTTAGTCATCAAGCTACATTTTTTATTGTTAATTTTAATTTTTAAGGTAGTAATTTTGTCCCTAAGTGCTTTTTGTATACTCGAACACCAGGCGGCATTAGTATCACACTTGTCTGTTGGGGTTATGGGAAATTCGAGTTATTTAATGATATTGAAGAGCTCTTTAGTATTAGATTCTTCCTGGAGAATCTGCTTATTGTAGGTGTCTTTTTTTGCTGTGAAAATTGCTTCCTTGTAGTTCACTGAGGCGGAAATCAGTATGTTTTTCTTAGAGTCTGTTGGATGGCAATTCCAATGTGATTCTGCAATTCTTTTAGCTTTCCGTAGGTCTCAAAACTCAGATGAAAACCAAGTGTTGAGGTGTGCACGCTGTTTTGGAATATGTGCAATTTTAGTGGAGCTATGCAGTTTAAAGCTTTTAATATGGTTTGGTTATAGATATCTACAAGGGCAGTAGGGTCAGTGCAGGAGACTGCAGCTTTGTTGAGTAAGGGGAGGATGATCTGTAGTAATCTCTACCTAGTAATGTCCTTCTTATTGCGAGTTTGAATAGAAGATGCGATGCTAGCTTTGAGATTAGGAGGAGTTACTTTGACTGTGGAGGTAATCTTATGATGATCAATCCAAATTCAAGTAGTCACTGATATCAGGTTGATGCTGCAGTGGTGGCAGAGAGTATCGTATTTGACCAAGCCGAAGGCAGTGAAGAAGTAAATGAGGAGGAGGATGGCAAGACTCCCTGACTGTTGGATATAGTCCAACTGCATTTTGAGGTCCACCAGGGCAGTTTTGGTGCTGTGATTTGGCCGGAAGCCATATTGACTTGTGCCAAGCAGATTTTGAGATTCTAGAAAGTGTTGAACTTGGAAGTAGGCAAGGTGGTCAAGAATTATAAGCAAAAAGGGGACTGTGGTGATGGGGCAGTAGTTGGTTTGGTAAGGGGGGATCAAGGGATGGTTTTTGCGAAGAGGAGTAATCCAAGCAGATTTGATGCAGATGGGAACAATGCAGATCTGAAAGGAAGCTGTCACAAACTTTGTAATGAACAGAGCTACTATATATATATATATATATATATATATATATATATATATATATATATATATATATGGTTAAGTTGTACTACTAAAAACCTATAAAATTCAGTAAAAAAACGTTGTTAAAGGGACGTTATGGTTAAGTTGCGCTACTAAAAACCAATGAAATTCAGTAAAAAAACTTTGCTAAAGGGACGTTATGATTCCAAGTAAAACCGAAAACCCCCTGAAATTCGCCAGTATGGTAAGCTAAGCAACCATAACTCGCGCCACCACCGTGCACTGCTAAGACTATCACCCAGGACTACAAAGATGACATCACAAATGTCATTGATGACCTCACAGAAACTGCACAACTAGGAGAAACGGCAGAGTTACAAACCAGTAAGAACACAATTTACCAGAAGCTAGTAAGTGTACTAGTAAGTGTACTTCATTTTTATTATATATTTGTAAATTTTCTGTATTAGATACAAAAAAAGTAATATAATTTTCTTTTCTCACAGAAATGTCCAGTACTTTGGAGTGGCTTGAGAATAATTTCCTACGTGAGGAAATGTCTGAAGATAGTGAACCTAATGGTAGACACTTGTCTATATAAACCAATTAATAAGTATTACTTTATATAAACTTATAAATATTTTTTTTTTGAACAGACCATACAAACATTGAAAATAGTACACCAAAAGAAATATTGGATAAGACTCTCCATCCCTTCTTTACCTCTTTGAATCCTCTTGAAACCCCCAATTCTCCTGTGTTTGTCTCAGTTTCTGCTTCCCCTTCTCTTTCATACATTTTACATCTATATATAATAAAGTAAAATTATTATATGTGTCCTAATTTATTTATTTATTTATTTTTTTTTTACAGCAGTTGAGGTGTCCGCGGACTGCGCGGGTGTCCGGAATGTCTGTAATCAAACGAAAATGAGGGCGTCCTAAGGACACTATACCTGTCCGTACTGTTCATAGGCAAGTTAAAATTGTTCTAAGAACACACAAGGTGTCCGTAATGTTCGCAAGCAAGTCAAAACTGTTCTAAGAACACTCTCGGTGTCCAGGATATCCGTAATTAATCAAAATGGAGGTGTCCTAAGGACACTATACCTGTCCGTACTGTTCACTGGCAAGTTGAAACTGTTCTAAGAACACACTCTGTGTCCGGGATGTCTGTAAAACCCAAAATGGAGGTGTCCTAAGGACACTATACCTGTCCTTACTGTTCGCAGACAAGTTGATACTGTTCTAAGAACACAATCGATCTCCGGGATGTCCGTAAAACTCAAAATGGAGATGTCCTAAGGGCACTATACCTGCCATACTGTTCACAAGTAACATAGAACCGTTCTTAGAACACACTCACTGTCAGGGCTGTTCGCAATTAAACAAAATGGAGGTGTCCTAAGGACAATATACCTGTCCGTACTGTACACTGGCAAATTGAAATTGTTCTAAGAACACACTCGGTGTCCGGAATGTCCGCAATTAATCAAAATGGAGGTGTCCTAAGGACACTACACCTGTGCGTACTGTTCGCAGGCAAGTTGGAACTGTTCTAAGAACACACTTGGTATCCGGAATGTCCAATTAACCAAAATGTAGGTGTTCTAAGGACACTATACCTGTCCGTACGGCCTAAAGAACATCTAAGAACATTGCGCCTGTCCGTTAGTGTTTGTGTCGCTTGTGTCGCACTTTTAATTAATTTCAGGACCCGAACACTGTCCATAGAACACCCGCGCTCATGCGCACAACCGTTCCTGTGCATTTCATGTCCTGAGAACACCTCTTCCGTTCGCAGACATGTTCGCGGTGCCATCATGTTACCGCACCCAGGCTGAGTGTGTGTCCTGAATTGAGGACACTGTCCGGGTCCCCAAACTTTTTGAAAGTTCCTTTTCGGGCAATCCACAGTATTTTATACTAAAAATGCACCATAGCACACCTCCCAGACAATAACCCTGACTCTCTACATATTTTTTAAAACTTTTTTAGCACTTTTTGGATGTTTGTTCTGTCCACGGACAGGGTGGGTGCCCGCGGACCGTGCACCAGCACCCCTATAAAAGGCCACACCCCAGAGCTCATCCTCATTGTTTTTCTGGCTACCTTACAGAACACAGTGCATTTTGCTGCCAATTTTTGAAGATTTTTTTCTGAATCCTGATGGCATCCATGGCTCCTCTACTGCCACCTGGTGCTACATCTGCTTCAGCACCACCCTCACCCCCTCCACCAACACCACCTCCCCAAGGGCCTGAACAGGCATAAGGATGCAAAGGAGGATGACAAGGATGATGAGGATGAGGTAGTGGAAGTCCATACTACCAGCACTCACCGTGATTCTTGGGTGTGGTGGTTATTTACCATTCATGGTAACGTATCCAAGGCACGTGCGAACAAAGTCACCTGCAACAAGTTCAAAATGGTACTGAGTCACGGGAGGCCTGGTTCGTACAGCTTTGGCACGACTACTATGAAGCGTCACCTAAAGTCATTCGACGGTAGGGCTGTTCGTAAGGTTGTACCTTGCAACAAGAGTAGTAGGTTGAGTTCCTCTACTTCATCCTCTGTTTCCGCTCCTCTCACCACAAGAGACACTCCTGTGGGAGAGTGCATCCCTCCAGCTGCCTCACAGGCCATTCACAATGCTGATGACCCTTACATTTCGAGGGTCACAGTTTTGTGTATGTACTGCAACGCAGTACTCTGCAGGGGGGAGAGACTTCAAAGTGCTTTTGAGACTCTGGTCTCAGAGCATGAGAAGACCTGCTCACTACCTAAGTAGGGCCCACCCTACTTCTTCCTCTCTCCACCCGCCCCTTCTTATCACTGTGGTTGGTGTCCCCCCTTACCCTCCTTTCCCCTCCTCTCCTAGTGTGTCGTGTGTAAAAAACAAAAAATAAATACAAAACAACAAAAATTAAAAAAGGCTCTTATCACAGCCGCCTTTCACAGTCAAAAAATAGAAGTGGGAAATAAATTGAGCAGGCTACTGATTTTTTTTTTTTTTAGAAGCCCACCGACAGTTCGCCAACATCAAACATTTTGGGGTGTTGCCCTATCAGAATTATTGCACTTTTATCTGGGAGGAAGTGGTGGCTCTGAAAAGAGCCTTTTGTGGTATATTTTTGTATTTGAAAAACTTTAAAAAATCAACGCCTACTGCAAAAAAGCTGGCTGTAATTTCACAAAAGGACGCAATGCATCAGAAAAATCTGATTACCAGCATAAGTAAGATGGACTCCATCTCTACCAAAAATGTTTGTGCTACGAAACATAATATTTTCATTGTGAAAAGAGGACATGCCAACATCTCTTAGAAAGGCACAAACAGCCTTGTTGACATTACGCCTCGCTTTCTCCATTTGTGGACCAAATGAAGAAGAACACAGCCACATTTGTCTTTGCGCAATACGAGAAAAAATTACTTGGGACTTTGGAAACATATCCATGACCTTCCCAAGTCCTCTTTCATCGCAAATTGCAAAGAAATTCCTGACACATGTCCCAAACTGTTCCCTCCACAATGAATTATAATTATGTCTGGATGATGCTCTGTCTGCTAATTAGCACAGAGAGGTAGCAAGTCTAGCCACTTCATTCCACATACTCCATGCCAGTGCACTTCCATATGAGGGAATCCAAGATCTGCAGCTATTCCACAGCGTTGTGAATGCACCTCCAACCAATGTATCGAAGAGTCTCCCAAAATCCAGACAATCTGTCTTCTGAAACACACAGCCATAGCAAACTGTTCTTCGCTCAGGAAAAAGACCTTCTGACAAACTGTCTTCTTACACAACACACCCACCAAACTTTACTAACCAATCAATTCCTCTGCTCATTCTCATTTGCATGCCTCTCCATCTCAAAATCCCTGTATGTAATTTGCGGTGTCCGCGGACTTCCGTTATACCCACAGACATATCATAACCTAGACAGCCCTTCTACCATTTCCACTTCACTGTCTGTGCCATTCCCTCATTGGATGTAGCTAAGAAGTCACATGACCATCCACCAATCACATTCAAGATCTCTACATCTAACTGCATCATCAGAGTTCAGCACTTCAAATGTACTGTAGATTACTCTGAGTACAAGTCTCATATCATTGGAAAGCACCTACTACAAAAACTACTGTACAAGTCTCCAAGATTTCTACTTGCAGCTGCATGTATATCCACATGCATGAATACAAACTACAGGTATGCATATTTTCTGCACAGTACAAGTACAACTCTTATGAATGCATATAAACAGAGTAACTGTCACTTAATCTGTATAACCTATAAAATTAATTTTCTGTCATTTTTCCCATCTGCTATAATCAACTGTCACTTCCAAACCTGTCTGCTATCTAAACAAATTTGTACACACACAGCTATCTAAAAGATGACACACAGCCAGAATAAGGTCAAGCACCTTCAAACACTCACACAGATAAACACTAATATTGAAAAACTCTCAACTGCAATAACACCACTACCTGTACATCACATCCTTTGATTTATTACCCACACCTTCACAAATGCATACATTCCATGCTTTTCTATAGAGTATCTGCCATTTACCTTATAAAAATTGCAAAATAAGTATATCATTATTTCTTCTGTCTCCTAACATCCAATAACACAGCCAAGTGTGTTTCAAACACTTTCTATTCTACTTATTTGCATAGCATGTTGAACTGACAAAATGTAAATAAAATATGAAGGCTGCACATAGTCAAAGGAAACTACATACTATATACACAGAAAATTACTAACTTCTTTCCTTTACAATTACAGTGAAGCACTCTCCTGAAAAGCTGCATAATCCGAAGTACAAACAACAACTCAGAAAAACCTAATCTTTCCACACAAAATGTAAGTACAATACTACCATAATATTCTTACTGTTGCTCAAACACACTGTACTGTTGATTCATAGTATTTGTGCACCAAAAAAAAAGATTAGTGCACCATTCTGCCCACAAATCCCCATTTGTTAAGCAGGGATTTGCAGGCAGAATGCTGCACAAATCCCCGTTTTTCGGCGCACAAATGACATAACTCAGCCTCTAGAATGTTATTATTGCAGAACAAAGAACTGTTTTAATTCTATACCATTAGATTTAGTATTTGTACTTCTCCTCACCACTACCTTACTTTCTACTGTCATCTGAATCCCAGTATAGTAACACACAAATAGAAGAATAGCCATCACACACCATCTCATACCTCTCTACCATCATACTCAAACACTCATACACACAGCGCACATGCATCACAGAACAACCCAACCCATACCTTCTTTATTTTTTTCAACAAACACCAAAGAATGCCTACCAAAAAGCAAGTCCGTAGAAAACAACGTAGAAGTAGAGCAAATGAAAAAAGAAGTATCCAAAATAAGCATCCATCTCTACCAGAATTTGTACAAAAAGTTCAAACAAAACAGCTAATACAGTCATTTAGCAAAACAAAACATGCTTCAAGTAAAGAATCTTTGCCTCCTTTATCGAAATGTAAAAATGAAACAGAAAACGATTATCAAGAATTCAGCTACCACTACTGCTAAAACTGCTCCTATAAATCTTAATATAATGGGAAGTGCGCATACCAAAAACATTTTTTTAGCAAAAATGTTCCGCCAAGGAGTCCTTCAAAATCTTATAAAAACAGGAGAGAAATCATACACAACCCTTAAAACATGCCGTAGAAAATTAATTTTAGAAACTTTGATAGACAGTGCAATCCTTCTCAAAAAGGAAGTTATTTATTTTAGTGCTAAACAGAATGAAACTACTAACAAGACTTCTAAATAAACGGAATGTCAACAAAAATAACTTCTTAAATATCTGTGGAGGTGAATGGAGTCACACCACCAGCACAGAACTATATTTCAATGAAGAAGCATACAAACAAAAGCAAACAAACATAATTGCCATACGTAGCAGTGGAAGAGGCGATGAAAAACATAATAATACCATTATGGAACAAGAAATTCTGCTTACAAAAATGTCTCCAGAAAATTCAGTACCACCTCTCCATTCAACTGACCCAGAACGTCCAGTATACAAATGGCCATGCATGTCAATGTGTAACATTGTCAAAACATCTTTCAAATGTTTACGCCAGTTCCTCAATCAGTATGTGAAAGGCAAAGACAAAATCAAAATGAAACTACTGCAAAATATGGATACCTGTGCAGTGCGCAAACACACAGGAATACAAGGACATTCATTAGCCTGAATTTCAGGAACTATTTGCAAAAGCACTTTCCATCATATCAAAATGATATCAACACATCAATCAACTATAAGAAATCTAGTCTATAAACTGCACTATGCTAAAAGTTATGCTTTAGCACTAGCCAATTCAAATAACAATCTTCTACATGGTACAGCCAAAGATCTACTTGCAGAAATAGAGCATATCCAGAGAAAATATTTTGGAAATGAAAGGCACTTAAAAAATGCAATACCTTTACAACAAACTAGCAACAATAGTACAGATGGCAACCTTCTACTACACACATACAAAAAAGAAATACTAAAATTTAAAAGTACATCTGCTGAAATAATAAACCATGTGTGTGTGTTGCTGAAGAACTTTTTTATAAAAGTAACACAAAAACTGTAGACGTAACACACAAAATAAAAGACAATGAAGAGTCCAAATGGTTTGAATTAGCTCTGTACCTTACAGCAGAAAAGAAATATGAGATAAATGACCCCTTAATACTTTGCACTTACTGCACTACAAAACTTGACAACAACCAAACTCCTTCATGTGCTATCACAAATAACTTGGAATTATTCCCACTATCAACCCCTGCAACAACTCAATTTATATGAGATCATTATAATTCAAACAGTGCATCCATTTCAAGCAATAATACACCTTCAACCAAAAACAGCAACATTATCTCCCTCTGAATTAGTGAAAGGCATTTGTGGCAAAGTTGTTTATTTACCCTTAGATCTGAAAGAAAATATAAACACTCTGGGACTACAACGTCCAATAGCGCAATCTTTAATTGTCTTAGTAAATGGTGTACCTACAAAAGACAAATAAAATTGGCAACAACTCGTAGACTTACATAAAGTTAGAAAAGTCTTGCAATATCTAAAAGACAATAATGAAAAAACAAAGAAATTAATATTGAAGAAAACTTGAAGGAAACCACTAAAATAATTCAAGGGTCACCAGAAAGTGGTCAATTTGACTTTCTAGATCCTGCTACAGTATCCAATATTTTAGATCATTATACAATTCATCCATTACACTCTAGTAACACCATAGATGATGCAGTAGAAACATACCAAATGCGACAAACCAAAGGATCACCAATCAGCATATGGGAAAAAAGTATAGAAGCACGTGCTTTTCCTCTACTCTTTGCTACTGGAAAAGGAGGAAGGTACGATGATAGACCCATTCATATAACAGCATCAGAATTCCACTCGTTACGAATGTATTCTGAAGATCCCAGATTTAGACAAAATGTGGAATACATATTCCATCTACTCTTTGAAAGTGAACTAGCAACTCTATGCTACAGAGTTGCACACATTTTAGAATCAGGTACCCAATTTCAAAATATGTCAGCTACGCAATTACTACAAACAGTACAAGAAAAGATGAGGTTCTACAATCAAGCATAAGAAATCTGTTAGCAAACATGCGTGATACTAAAGAGTACTGGTTCAGATGTCACAGAGATGTACCTTGTATGATAAGAAACCTTGGCCCACCCACTTGGTTTGTTACATTAAGTTGTGCAGTATATGCATGCGAAGATTTACTTACTACGCATAGCAAACAAAAACAAAACAAACATAGATCTACTAACACCTGGAGAACATTGCTCTCTAGATCCTGTTAATGTTTCAAGATATTTCCATCATCGCTTCATTGCTACACATTATTTGTAATAAAACTGTTCCTCCCCTCGGAGAAGTGCAACACTTCTTTTGGAGAAAAGAATACCAAGCCAGAGGAGAACCACATATCCAAATTCTTTTATGGATTAAAGATGCTCCTAAATTTGGTCAAGACAGTGATGCCACTGTTTTACAGTTTATCGAAAAATATGTCACTTATGAAATTCCATCATAAGCAACAAATAGTGATCTTCATGCACAAATTGTACAATTTCAAAGACACAAATGTGGGAAATATTGTCATCGCAAATGCAAAAAGAAAGGGAAACACTACACGAAATGCTGCTTTGGTTTCCCTAGACCAGTTACAGAAACAGGTGAAGTGAACAACTTAATGTATTCATTTAGACAATGGGGGTAATTCATAGAATCCAGCGCAGAAGTGGCGCACGCGGCTGGCGCACAGTGTGCGCGTGCGAATCCCTGCGCCAGCCGCGTGCACTAAAATCCAATTCCGCGCACAGCGTATTCATGGATTCCAGCCACCAAAACCAGCCGTGGCGCACAGTGGCGCAGCGACCCTGCAGCAGCGCCAGTTACGCCCCCAAGAACGCCTCTCGCGCAGGGAAAAGCCATCAATATACCCAATCCAGCGCAAAGGGCTGCGCTAACCCTGTACCAGCACAGCAAGCGGGCTACGTGTATCACTGGGGTGCGCGGGAAGTACCTCACGCGATTGCATCAGGGTACGTGTATTTCGGGGTGCGCGTGAAGTTCCACACGCGATATCAGCAGGGTACGTGTATTTCAGGGTGCATGGGAAGTTACACACGCGATTTCCGCAGAGTACGTGTATTTCAGGGGTGCGCGTGAAGTTCCACATGCGATATCAGCAGGGTACGTGTATTTCAGGGTGCAGGGAAAGTTACACACGCGATTACAGCAGAGTACGTGTATTCCAGGGGTGCGCGGGAAGTTCCACACGCGATTCCATCAGGGTACGTGTATTCCGGGGTGCGCGTGAAGTTCCACACGCAATATCAGCAGGGTACGTGTATTTCAGGGTGCAGGGGAAGTTACACACGCGATTACAGCAGGGTATGTGTATTCCAGGGGTGCGTGGGAAGTTCCACACGCAATTCCATCAGGGTACGTGTATTTCGGGGTGCGCGTGAAGTTCCACACGCGATATCAGAAGGGTACGTGTATTTCAGGGTGCAGGGGAAGTTTCACACGTGATTTCCGCAGGGTACGTGTATTCCAGGGGTGCGCGTGAAGTTCCACACGCGATTCCATCAGGGTACGTGTATTTCAGGGGTGCGCGGGAATTTCCACACGCAATTGGGCCCGTGCGAGCAGGGTACGCGTATTTCAGGGGTGCGCGGGAAGTTCCACACGCGATTCCATCAGGCTATGTGCATTACAGGGGTGCGCGGGGAGCACCACACGTGAATTGCACAGGGGCCTACCCTGCACATGTCCTGCAGGCACCCCATCCACCATGGCCATGCCCCCAGCCAACCAACATGTCAACTTGCACTACTGCCCACCAACGCATGTCCCCCTGCATGCCCAGCCACCAGGGGCACCCACCACCAGGTCCAAACCCATATCTCCCACCACCCCCACCCCCCAGCAGTACAGGGGCACCCTCCACCAGGCCCCCACCCATGTCCAACTCATGTTCCATACCCCCCCACCCGCCAGCACTGTGGGGCACCTGCCAGCAGGCCCCCACCCATGTCCAACTCATGTCTCCCACCACCCCCACCCCCAGCCACCAGGGGCACCCTCCACCAGGCCCCCACCCATGTCTCCCAGCACCCCCACATCCCAGTCACCAGGGGCAGCCTCCACCAGGCCCCCACCCATGTCTCCCAGCACCCCCACCCCCCAGCCACCAGGGGCAGCCTCCACCAGGCCCCCACCCATGTCTCCCAGCACCCCCACCCCCCAGCCACCAGGGGCAGCCTCCACCAGGCCCCCACCCATGTCTCCCACCACCCCCACCCCCCAGCAGTGCAGGGGGACCCACCACCAGGCCCCCACCCATGTCTCCCAGCACCCCCACCCCCCAGCCACCAGGGGCAGCCTCCACCAGGCCCCCACCCATGTCTCCCACCACCCCACCCCCAGCCACCAGGGGCACCCTCCACCAGGCCCCCACCCATGTCTCCCAGCACCCCCACCCCCCCAGTCACCAGGGGCAGCCTCCACCAGGCCCCCACCCATGTCTCCCACCACCCCCGCCCCCCAGCCACCAGGGGCACCCTCCACCAGGCCCCCACCCATGTCTCCCAGCACCCCCACCCCCCCAGTCACCAGGGGCAGCCTCCACCAGGCCCCCACCCATGTCTCCCAGCACCCTCACCTCCCAGCCACCAGGGGCAGCCTCCACCAGGCCCCCACCCATGTCTCCCAACACCCCCACCCCCCAGCAGTGCAGGGGCAGCCTCCACCAGGCCCCCATCCATGTCTCCCACCACCCCCACCCCCCAGCCACCAGGGGCAGCCTCCACCAGGCCCCCACCCATGTCTCCCACCACCCCCACCCCCAGCACTGTGGGGCACCTGCCAGCAGGCCCCCACCCATGTCCAACTCATGTTCCCCACCACCCCCACCCCCCAGCACTGTGGGGCACCTGCCACCAGGCCCCCACCCATGTCTCCCAGCACCCCCACCCCCCCCAGTCACCAGGGGCAGCCTCCACCAGGCCCCCACCCATGTCTCCCAGCACCCCCACCCCCCAGCCACCAGGGGCAGCCTCCACCAGGCCCCCACCCATGTCTCCCAGCACCCCCACCCCCCAGCAGTGCAGGGGCAGCCTCCGCCAGGCCCCCACCCATGTCTCCGACCACCCCCACCCCCCAGCACTGTGGGGCACCTGCCAGCAGGCCCCCACCCATGTGCAACTCATGTCTCCCACCACCCCCACCCCCAGCGACCAGGGGCACCCTCCACCAGGCCCCCACCCATGTCTCCCAGCACCACCACCACCCCAGTCACCAGGGGCAGCCTCCACCAGGCCCCCACCCATGTCTCCCAGCACCCCCACCCCCCAGCCACCAGGGGCAGCCTCCACCAGGCCCCCACCCATGTCTCCCACCACCCCCACCCCCCCAGTCACCAGGGGCAGCCTCCACCAGGCCCCCACCCATGTCTCCCACCACCCCCACCCCCAGCCACCAGGGGCACCCTCCACCAGGCCCCCGCCCATGTCTCCCAGCACCCCCACCCCCCCAGTCACCAGGGGCAGCCTCCACCAGGCCCCCACCCATGTCTCCCACCACCCCCACCCCCCAGCCACCAGGGGCACCCTCCACCAGGCCCCCACCCATGTCTCCCAGCACCCCCACCCCCCCCAGTCACCAGGGGCAGCCTCCACCAGGCCCCCACCCATGTCTCCCAGCACCCTCACCCCCCAGCCACCAGGGGCAGCCTCCACCAGGCCCCCACCCATGTCTCCCAGCACCCCCACCCCCCAGCAGTGCAGGGGCAGCCTCCACCAGGCCCCCATCCATGTCTGCCACCACCCCCACCCCCCAGCCACCAGGGGCAGCCTCCACCAGGCCCCCACCCATGTCTCCCACCACCCCCACCCCCAGCACTGTGGGGCACCTGCCAGCAGGCCCCCACCCATGTCCAACTCATGTTCCCCACCACCCCCACCCCCCAGCACTGTGGGGCACCTGCCACCAGGCCCCCACCCATGTCATCCAACACCCCCACCCCCTCAGTCACCAGGGGCAGCCTCCACCAGGCCCCCACCCATGTCTCCCACCACCCCCACCCCCTAGCAGTGCAGGGGCACCCAGTACCAGGCCCTCACCCATGTCTCCCAGCACCCCCACCCCCCAGCCACCAGGGGCAGCCTCCACCAGGCCCCCACCCATGTCTCCCACCACCCCCACCCCCCAGCAGTGCAGGGGCAGCCTCCACCAGGCCCCCACCCATGTCCAACTCATGTTCCCCACCAACCCCACCCCCCAGCACTGTGGGGTACCTGCCACCAGGCCCCCACCCATGTCTCCCACCACCCCCACCCCCCCAGTCACCAGGGGCAGCCTCCACCAGGCCCCCACCCATGTCTCCCACCACCCCCACCCCCCAGCAGTGCAGGGGCACCCACCACCAGGCCCCCACTCATGTCTCCCAGCACCCCCACCCCCCAGCCACCAGGGGCAGACTCCACCAGGCCCCCACCCATGTCTCCCAGCACCCCCACCCCCCAGCAGTGCAGGGGCAGCCTCCACCAGGCCACCACCCATGTCCCCCAGCACCCCCACCCCCCCAGTCACCAGGGGCAACCTCCACCAGCTCCCACCCATGTCTCCCACCACCCCCACCCCCCAGCAGTGCAGGGGCACCCAACACCAGGCCCCCACCCATGTCTCCCAGCACCCCCACCCCCCAGCCACCAGGGGCAGCCTCCACCAGGCCCCCACCCATGTCTCCCACCACCCCCACCCCCAGCCACCAGGGGCACCCTCCACCAGGCCCCCACCCATGTCTCCCAGCACCCCCACCCCCCCAGTCACCAGGGGCAGCCTCCACCAGGCCCCCACCCATGTCTCCCAGCACCCCCACCCCCAGGCACCAGGGGCACCCTCCACCAGGCCCCCACCCATGTCTCCCACCACCCCCACCCCCCAGCACTGTGGGGCACCTGCCAGCAGGCCCCCACCCATGTCTAACTCATGTTCCCCACCACCCCCACCCCCAGCACTGTGGGGCACCTGCCACCAGACCCCCACCCATGTCTCCCACCACCCCCACCCCCCAGTCACCAGGGGCAGCCTCCACCAGGCCCCCACCCATGTCTCCCAGCACCCCCACCCCCAGCACTGTGGTGCACCTGCCACCAGGCGCCCACCCATGTCTCCCACCACCCCCACCCCCCAGCAGTGCAGGGGCACCCACCACCAGGCCCCCACCCATGTCTCCCAGCACCCCCACCCCACCAGTCACCAGGGGCACCCACCACCAGGCCCCCACCCATGTCTCCCACCACCGCCACCCCCCAGCCACCAGGGGCAGCCTCCACCAGGCCCCCACCCATGTCTCCCAGCACCCCCACCCCCCAGCACTGTGGGGCACCTGCCAGCAGGCCCCCACCCATGTCCAACTCATGTTCCCCACCACCCCCACCCCCCAGCACTGTGGGGCACCTGCCAGCAGGCCCCCACCCATGTGCAACTCATGTTCCCCAGCCAACATGTCATCACAATCTAGATCCCTGGTCCCTATGGTCAGCCTCCAAATGCAAAACACCCACCCGAGTATTGCATCCACCCACTTATAATTTGCAATTACATCACAGAACACCAATTGCAAGTTAACAAACACATTTCCCTCACATACACCCAATGGGTGTCAGTGAATCTCAAAACACATATCATGAAATGCATGAAACAATGAGATACCACACATTGAAGTTCACCAAAAAAAAAATATGTATTAAAGGAAACATAAATAGAATAAAAAATGAAGAAACTGAAACGTGAATGTACAAAAATGAAAAGAAGCATGTCTGTTAAAAAAAGCAAAACCAAAAATAAAATTCCAAAGTAATGTTGTCCAAAGTCAATGTCCACAAAACAAAATCCAATGGGAAACAAAAAAGAAAGCCATTGCTCCATGGTTAAAAAGTGAAAAAAATAATACAATCCAACTGTGAACTATGTACATGGGAACAAGCCAGGGTCCATCATCCCAACAAAATAAAGGAAACCTATCTAACTACACTAACTAATAAAATAAACTATATACAAAAATGTGGCCAATGTCCGAAAGGTCCAAATAAAATAAAAACAAAAATGAAACCTAACACTACCTACATAACTATGTACAAGGGCAGCGGGCTAGTTTCACGGCTCACCTGTGTATGTCCCGGGCCAGGGCATCATCGAACTCCTCCTCAATGTCCCAGAGGCGGTCCTCCTCCATGGCCCCGAGGGTCCGCAGGGCCGTCCACGTCTCCTCCTTCAAACCCCTGCGGATTGCCTCGAGGCACTCGGCCCGCCTCAGGGCCCTCCGCATGGAGTTCTCCGCCCTGACCATTGTGAGCCGTGCCTCTTCCGCCCGCTGCCGCTCCGCATCTATGGCGTGGCCCAACCGCTGCCACACGGAAGACACTCTCTGTCCTGGTTCCCCCTTCCCTCCGGACGATGCCTGCCCATCCGATGTTGAAGGCCCCGAGCCTTCATGGCTCCCACCACGTTGCTGCTGCTGCTGTGCCTCTGCCCGTGCACTGCCTCCTGCTGCCTGCACATCCTCCGCCGGCTGGGGTGCAGTCGTTGATGTGGCCACCCCTGCTGGACGTCCGACTCCCGACTGTGGCAGGGATGCCTCCTCCACCAGCCTGGCCGCACCGTCAGAGGCAGCTCCACAGGGCACCCAGTTGACTGATGGGTGGGAAGATGGCACAGAGGACGACTGGCGCGTAGGGGGTCCAGTTGAGGAGGGGGTCGGAGCCCCATTAGACGGAGGAATCTGGCCTGGGTGACCTGTCCCAGCAGGCTGACGTGGTCAACGAGCCATTCGAGATGACGTGCAGTCTCTTCATGAAAAGACTGCAGGTCACCTCGCATGGCCCGTTGACGCAACGCCACACCAGCCAGGACAGGCTCAACCCGGACCTGGTTAGCCACATCCGCAGGCAGAGGAAGGCCAGTTGACGTGAGCTCATCCCCTGCCTGAAAACGGGTCTGGACGTAGGCATCCCTGCTGGTGCAAGATGATGCAGGGACAGGATCAGGGACAGGATTGCACACAGGCACCTCCGCGGCGGCCTGTGCTGCCTCCTGTCCCTGCACTGTACCACTAGCACCAGTGGGGTCCCCACCTCCAGACCCCGTCTCCGGTGCTTGCACGGCCTCCTCCTCCACCAAACCCCCCACCAACCTGGATGACTCCATGCCATCTTCCCCTGTTGAGCCCTGTGGGGTCCCAGCTGCCCCTTCTGCTGCCGAGGAGTCCAACTCCAACCTCCGCCATTTGGACCTCCCCCCGGCAGCTGCGGCCTGGGACGCGGCACCGGACTCCTCACTCCCCGACGAGATGACAACATGGGAGGGGAGCCGGGCCTTGCGTCTCCGGCTGGCGGTGGGATCCCCGCCGCTGTGCAACACAGCACCTTCTCCGCCCTCTTCATCAGTTGACGCTGCAGACAGGGAGAAACAAAACACAGGCATCAGGGCACTGTACAATGGACACATACACACATGACAGTTGTACATGAGTGGCATTGGCAAACCTCAGACATGTCATCACAATCCCCAACACACATGTCATTACAACTCGCACACATGAGCCATACCACAGCCGGTTTATAGTCATAATGTCGAAAAAAAAATGTCGACAAACAAAAATGTCGAAAAAAAAATATCGAAAACAATAAAGTCGACATCCTATACATATAATGTAAAGAGTCATTTTTTAGAAAAAATAAAATGTCGACAAAAAAATGTCAAATAGAACTATCAACACTTCACCCAACACCCCCCTGCCACCCCCCCCACACCCCCCCCACCACCCTCTCACCCCTCATACTCAACACATTCTAATTATATATTTATTTATTTATTTATTTTTTCAATAAATAATTAAACAAAAAGAGTATCATTTACTATGGGGGGGACCCCCCAACCCCCCCTCACCCAACACCCCCCTGCCACCCCCCCACACCCCCCACTGCCACCACCCTCTCACCCCTCATACTCAACACATTCTAATTATATATTTATTTATTTTTTCAATAAATACATAAACAAAAAGAGTATCATTTACTATGGGGGGGTCCCCCCCAACCCCCCCTCACCCAACACCCCCCTGCCACCCCCCCACACCCCCCCACCACCCTCTCACCCCTCATTCTCAACACAGTAATTATATATTTATTTATTTATTTATTCATTCAATAATTAAATAAATAAAAAGAGTATCATTTACTATGGGGGTGTCCCCCCCAACCCCCCTCACCCAACACCCCCTGCCACCCCCAAACCCCCCACCACCCTCTCACCCCTCATACTCAACACGTTTTAGTTATATATTTATTTATTTATCTATTTATACAATAAATAGAAAATTTCGAAAAAATATCGAAAAAATGTCGACATTATTGTTTGTCGACATTATTTTTTTCGACATTTATTTTTCGAAATTTTGACTGTCGACATTTTTACTGTCGACATTATGACTGCCCACCACCACAGCCATATCGCAACTGCCAGCACCATCCATACACATACAACAGCATGAGCAGCCAAAGGTGAGCCAGACATCACATGCAACACAGGGAGTGCACCACACATGTACACACACCACCACACTTGCATGCATGTGTACACCTCTGCCAAGTGTCGCAGTGTTCAGACGGGCATCCATGTCACATCTGCCAATCAGGCTTCCACATACCGCTGTCACATGCATCCATGTTGCATCACTGTTGCACCCTTGTCAAATACACACACATGCACATGCACACAGTGCTGATACATGCAGCCAAAAACAAGATACATGCGTGACATCACGGACATGTCTACTTACATACACATTCATCCAAACATGTGTGCCCACGCAACTGCATTTGGCATGCAAGCCTACACACACAAGCACCATCCATGACTCACACATTACAGCCCTCGCATGTGTCAGCCAAACGGCCCTGTACACCCCCACCCATACTCGACCCCATACAAACAGATGTGCAACCTGCACACTACTGAATAATCACCACACTCACTGCTCACAATCAGGATGAATGTACACTCACCGCTCGACTCCAGACGGGTCTGCTTCTCAAGGACCTGGACGTGGAGCGCTGGGGATATGCGTTCCAGGACCCTCATCTGTTCTTCCGACAAGTGGCCCCGGCGCCCCTTGGCATCCGCTGCCTTCAAGAGGCGCCGGGCCTTGTTCAGGGTCCTGGACCTGAAGTCCTCCCAGCGCTTCTTGACATGTTGTAAGTCGCGGACTGCCACCCCCTCCGCGTTGATGGCAGTCACGATGTCAGTCCAGATCCGAGTCCGTCCTTCCTTGTCGGCACGGGAACTTCCGAAGAGGCATCATACTGCCCCAGGACTTGCTCCACCAGGACACCAACTTCGGTGGCACTGAAAATGGTGCCCCTCTGCCTCTCTGGCCGGGGGTTGTCAGTGGTCCCAGATGTTGTGTGCCCCGACATGACAACCCCAGAGGCAGGAGTGGGTGGGCAACTGGGTCCTGGGGCTGGGCTGTGGAGCGATGGAATCCCAGTCGGGAGTCTTCGGTTCCAGCAGGGGTGGTCACAGCAACAGCACCCCTGGCTGATGTGCAGGCAGCAAATGGCAGGGCACGTGGGCAACAGGCAGTCAGGCAGCAGCAGATGGCAGGTGGGAGCGTGCTCGGGGCTCTGGGGGGCAGTAGTTCGGCCTTCTGGGCAGGAGCGTGGTCTTCCGTGTGCTTACGCGTGGCCAGCTTGATACGGAGTGATTTGGCACGTGAAAAATCTGCACGTCAGCGTGTAATTCGAGGAAAGGCCCTTAGCGCGTAAGCACGTCTGCACGCATACGCATTTTCATTGGACCAAAGGCCCCTAGCGCGTGAGCGCGTCTGTGACGTGACGCGCGCAGGTGTTTCCCTCATTGCACGTGATGACAGAAAACACGTGGATTTCCACCAATCGCGTGTGAAAGTTCCCGGCACCCCGGAACACACGTACCCAGGCTAATCGCGTGTGGAACTTCCCGCGCACCCCGAAACACACGTACCCAGGCCAGTTGCGTGTATGCTCACTCCCCTCCGATCACAGGCGATGACACTCGGACCGTATCCGAATACGGGAAACCCGCGCACGGCAAAAGACGTGCACAGGCGTCAACGCGTCCGCCCACACGAAGGCAGGCGGAGCCGTCCCCGTGCACAGCATAAAAGTGCGCGCAAACAACAAACGCGTATATACAGCTACGATGAATGCCCCATTTGTCGCTGCACTGATCGTGGGACACCGCAGGAGGAGGAGAATAGCCAGGGCACGCATTTTCGCACCACGGACAAGCCTTTTTGGGATGCCTGACGACCAGGTCTATGGCAGGTATAGGTTTCCACCCCATATCATCCTAGACCTGGTCAGGGAGTGGGAAGATGACCTCACATCCCCCACCCTTTGCTCCCAAGCATTGAGCCCCTTGGAGAAGCTGCTCAATGTCCTGCATTTTTTGGCCACTGGGTCATTTCAGCGGACCACTGCCATAGTGGGGGGGGGTCTCACAGGCCACGCAGTCACGCTGCCTACACCAGGTACTGGCAATCATGACAGCGCGCCCCTCAGTCCGCAGGCACATATACATGCCCAGAACACCCGCAGAAAGGCAGGCCGTTGTCCTGGATTTTTTCAGGGTGGCACACTTCCCCAAAGTGCTCGGTGCCATAGATTGCACCCATGTGGCCCTACGTCCACCTAGGGCCATTGAGCACATCTACCGAAACCGCAAGCACTGGCATTCCATCAATGTACAGGTGGTATGTGATGCAAAGGGAATCATCACCTCTGTCTATGCAAACTACCCTGGCTCCACCCATGACAGTTTCATATACAGAATGTCCGCCCTGAGCCGGGCCCTGGAAGCTGGGCAGCATGGCGACACATGGCTCCTAGGTCAGTACAAATGCCCTTGCACATGCATGCAAGTCACACACAGACAAATATCCAAACCCTAATAATCTCAACTATTATCACCTCCCCAGGGGACAGTGCCTACCTTCTGAGCAACCACATGATGACGCCAATCCGGAACCCCACCACACCACCCCAGGTAAGATACAACGCCGCCCATATTGCAACCAGGGGCATAGTGGAGCGCACATTCGGAGTGCTCAAGTCACGTTTCCGCTCCCTTGACCGCTCTGGTGGGCAACTACTCTATGCACCACCAGTAGTGTGCAGGATCATTGTGGCAGCATGTCTCCTGCACAATGTTGCAACACGGCAGGGCGTCCCGGTGGACATGGTGGTGCCCCCACATCCCCAACCACAGGCACAGGCGCTGCCCATGGGAGGGGACAGGGCACGTGGCGAGGAAGCCCGGACCCAGCTTGTGGCCACATTTTTCACCTAAACTCCCACCCCTGCGGAGTGCACACAGGCCTGGCACATACCAGGTGACAATCGATGATGACAAAGAGACAGTCAACTGTCACAACCCTACCACCCTGAGATAGTTGCCATGGAAGTGCCACATCGTCTGCATCCCTAGCTACTTAAACACAAGCTATCCTGTGTGACCAAAAGGCACACATATGACATATGACATGATATGGGCCATACACAAGTATTCCAAGGCGCAATGAGGCAGGGAGGGGGAAACAAGGGAACACAGAGAACGGTACTACTAGGCCAGGTGTCATTGAGATCGTGCAAGTGCAGGGGTAGGGGGAATGAGAAAAGTGCAAGGGGAAGGGTGGGGGGGAGTTCAGTACAGGGGAAGTAGCCCAAAAAAATAATACATAGGTCGCCTGGTGGCAACTACAAAGGTAAGTGCAGACAAGTGCTGGGAAGGGAGGGCTGTAGGGATAGAGAGACAGTACTGCAGTGCAGGGGTTGCCAGGGAGGCAGTGCAAGTGGAGAGTGGCTGGGCCAGGGACCGAGGTCGGTTAGAGTGGCCCAGTTGCAGCTCCTGTGCAGTTCCAGTGGAGAATTCTGCAAGGGAGAGGCAGACAGTAAGCAGAAGCAAAGAGGAAGGTCTTGAGGTGCTTCCAGAACTGGAGATGGTACCCCTCAAGTTCAAGTCAGGCCGGAAGTCTGTTCCAGGGGGAGGGCCCTGCTGCGGAGAGAAATCTACCCCCAGCTAGTTGCTCTGAGAAGCAGATGACCCGGACATGCAAGGCGTGCATCACACACACCTGCAAAACAGGCCATGGCCATCACTGTCATGTCACTCAAACCCTCCAAAACATCAACATGACATGGCAAGCAATACCCATACACCAATGCAGTAACGATAAGGTACACATTGCCATGTCCTAAATGTACAGTGGCATCGGACACTGCTGCCTGACCCGGAATCAGATGAAATGACAGATCAACAAAATCTCCCACCCAAAATAAGTCATTTCCAAATGCATTACAACAGTCGTAGACGTAACATCACAATGAATGCCTGTCTACATGCACATTATGCATTGCAAAATCAACACTGCAGCTCATGTGTGCAGTGTCCTACTCCTGCATCACACTGCTCAGCGCACAGCACAGTGAACAGCCATTGTGTGTGATGCACACCCTGAGCATCACATCTAAGTGACAGACCACGTCAAACATCAAATTAGGCATGTACTGGATCCATGATCGGTCACAGAACATATGCTGCCGGGACACAGTGGGCACCAGAAGGCAAACAGTGTACACGTGGATATGCAAGGGTGGGAGTACATGTAGTGCATCAGAGTGCAAGTGTGTGGTTCTGCAAGGACATGCACTCCACATATGCATGTGCACTCAAGTGACCATCAGTGTTCCCTACACATCACATGTGAACATCCACCAAGTGTACACCCCAGCATGTCAAACCACAACTATCCCCTCGCACCTGAAAGGAAAACACAACACATGAACAGGCATTGATCAGCAGAACACAACATGTACATAGGATACCACCATTACTATGTCGGAGTTCCCATCACACTGCAGGGCAAGGCAACTATCAACAACAACCCCCCCCCTCCCTCACAAATGACCATGACCCACTGAACAACTGCACCTGGGTCATGGAGCCTCCAAACCTCAATTCCACCTGGCCACAGGATCACCTTTACCCTTCGTCACCATCTCCCACCTTGTATGTAAAAAGATGCCTGAACCCTCGGAATCCACACTCATTTCCAAAATCACAAAATCCAAGGCATAAAAACGAACCCGAACACCCTCCAGTAGATGACTTGATGTAGCAGTACCTCACAAAGGCCATGTACTACCACAATGATGCAACAACCAAGGTAGCACAGCAAAACAATGTCACGACAGGATGTGAGACATGTGTGGTACATGACATAGGATGATGCACCATGAATGGATGTGTACTGTCACAGGTCCCCTGTACAGGCGCGGGAGTGTCATGAAACAACCACCCCCACCATGTCCCGGGTGCCTTCATGGTCAAACTCACACAGGACCCTGAGACCCTGGTGGGGAATGAGGTTCAGGGATATGCAGTCGGGACAGGTGTTGACACACTGGATGACTGGAATCAGTGGCAGGAGAGGGGAGGAGGAATGACACATGAAACTAGGGAATGCACGAAAATGTACAACCTGCATGAACACATACACAATCCAAACAAACTTGGACATCATTGTCATGGCCTTCTGTAGTCCAGGCTCAGGAGTGGTACGAACCAACCACCCCCTCTAGGGTTTTGGTGCCTGCATGTTCAGGGTTTACACAGGCATCCGCAACCCCAGTGGGGAAAGAGGGTCAGGGAACGTTGCTTGGATAGGCACGGGAAGCAGGAACACCGGGTAGAGGGTACAGGTTTCAAAATTGCATAGGATCACGGGTGATTAGGGAGAAAAAAAACATACCAAATTGAACCACACAGACATCCATGCATCAGTACTCTCCCCAGCAAGCCTATGCAGAGCAGTTCGTAAGAAAAACAACAAGACACTTAGCTCTGGTTTTGAGTGCTGGCCTCCTGCCTGCGCACTCTCAGGTCTGGTTACAGGAGCACTGCAATGCTGCAAAGAGAGCCACAGTCAACAACCTGTACGTGCCAATTACACAAAAACACAACACCAAACATGCCCCATAGCAACAAACTACTCTACAAACAGACAATCTGTGGTTGATGCTTCGTACCCATATATAACATCACCCCTGTGACGGGTCATACACAGTCAATGCAGTAAGGCAGCCGCTGGTGGGTGCGTGGCAAATGGAACACCAATGTGTCACAATTCACACAACATGCAATGTTCCCTGGGTAAGCAGACAGACCCATGTAGCAAGCCATGACTACAGAGCAAGTTGCGTACCACCATGACCGGAACAAAGTTGGCAGTGCATTTATCATGAAGTACGTGGAAAAGACATGCACTGCACCCGAGTATGTCCCTTGCTGTATGTCCCTGTGAGCTGCCCCTTTCCATGTCTCGGAAGGCTACATGGTTGATACAAGTGCCTCAATGGACCTTGGTGTACCGGAGGGTATGTGCCACTGCCCCTGCATGTGTCCCAGACAACCCTACTATCAACAGCCATCAGTCCACCAACACATCTGAGCTGCATTGTGTGCTTCAACACCAATATTCGTCTAAGCTCACCCTCAGTGCTGTGACTAAGCCTGCATGTGCAACTCGCCTGGTGCAAGCTTTGCTGTGTCGTGGCCCCCCTGTGATGCTCACCTTGCCTGGAGTTCCTTGGAACATGTCAGCAGTTCTAGGATGTGGGTCTGCAATCATGTGCCTCTGCTTGTGCACACATGTGCATGTGGGCACCAATAAACGGGTCCAGAATTCCGTCATCCAATGGGCCATGTCTGCTGGCAAAGGTGCTCTGGAGGCTCATCCCCCTGCAGAAAGGGCATGAAACACATGATTAATGCTTCAGAGTCATCTGTGTGTGTCTCATCAGGCATCTCATTACTTGACCATGTCAGAGAGTCACATCACAAATCACACCATCAGTCCGTGTTTCACCTCCAAAAAGAGGAACACTATCTACAGCATGAATTGCAACAAGCACATGTACAGGAAAGATATGAAACATACTACACAATGCATATCAATCAATGTCCACATTAATCATGACACACCCCATCTAGCAAAAGCTGAACAGTGGACAATGACACCTAAATCATCCCCACTAGGGGTGTCAACACAAGTCACACAGCACCAGACATGCCACAGATATGACAGTCCAATGCCCTTGTGTAAAATGCTGTAACACCGAACCATCCTTGCGAGCCCATGGATAAGGGAGGCAGGAGTGGCATATGTGAGTAAAGGACCCCAAGCAGCAAACACATACACAAGACAACCATGAAGGGCCCAGCTGGAACAGACAGTGGATGCCTTCAAAAGCCACAAAGCACCGCACCGTCACATGAAAGCACAATAGACTAGCAATTTTAAACTAAATCAACTATTAACTAATTACACTAACTATGGAAAACCTGCATTACCTATTTAAACTAACTATCAAACAGAAACTTAACTAACTAAACTAAAAGAAAAATAAAAAATGGCCACATACGACCCGGGGGGGAGGGGAGGCACCCAGGAGGGGGGAGGTACAGGGTGCTGCTCAACATCCACATGCGATGATGCTGAGCCAAAAAAAAAAACCTCCATGGGCTCAACGCCTGCACAGCACGACCTATGTGGGAGATAGATGGTCGTCCGAGTCTGGCTCATCCTGGAAAGGAGGACGTGGCACAGTAGCCTGGCCACGCCTAGCCGCAGCTTGCCCCTCGTCGGCAGCAAGTCTGCCGGACGGGTGAGCCTGGTTCTGTGTGGCGATGTGACGTAGGTCTGCATGCAGAACCTCACGTGATACACGTGCTTCCTCTTGCAAGGTAGCACGTGTAACACGGAATTCCTCCTGCAAGGCCTGGCTGGACAACCGCTGCACCTCCCGGCAAGCCTGTAGCTCAGCCGAGATGGTACGCTCAAGCTGTGCAAACTTCTCCTCTGCCTGCTGCCTCTGGGACATCATAAGGACACCCAGAGTGGATCTGAGGGAAGCATACTCCTCCCTCAGGGCATCCATGTGTGCCTCTGCGTGAGCAGCAATTGCTTGACGCAGAGATGACATTTTAGCCTGGCGTGCCCTGTCTGAGGCCGCCATGCCCAGCCTGAGCGAGCGGGCCATGGACCGTGCCGCCTGCTGCTGGAGAAGCACCTGCCTAGCAGTGGGGAGCACAGATCGGGCCACACGCTCCATGCTCTCAGCGATGTTCTCCATTGCTGCCCCCTGCCGTTCGGAATTGGCAGTCATGTCTTGCTCCTACTCAGTATACAGCGGTTGCGCACGGCGACCGCGTTGCCGGGCTTGACCCCTGCGGGACCCAAGGACCGGGGGTCCTCGCTGTATTGGCACCGCCTGCGGCTGCACGACTACATGCTCCCGTCGACGTGATGTCCCAGGCACATCAGTGACTGGTGTGGAGGGTGACCCTGCGTCCCGATCCACCACGGGCGGAGGAACCAAGACTGTCTGATCCCTCAGTGCAGATGTCGCAGACAGAGGAGTGTCCACATCAGAATCACTCACCCCTGACACATGGACTTGATGCTCATCCAACTCAACATGGACGTCAGAGTCGTCATCAAGGCTGGACTCATAGGCAGCCAGAGACAAGATGGACTGTAGCACTTGGGGGTTTTCGTGGCCTACCACCCCACGACCCCCACTAGTGCTGGGTTGATGTGGTGTTACCAACCCTGTGTCTGGCATGACAACACCGCCTCCATTGCGTCATCACCTGAAAAATAGAGAGAAAAAGGTCAATACACATGTCAGAAGCACACGACACACACACACACCGACAGCAAAGGCATCTGGCAGACATGTGACACACAACATATGACCTGGCATGCATGCTGGGTATACTTTGAATAGCTTCTGTGATCAGACCTGTTGAAAGGTGGCAGTTTCCATGGAAGTGGGTCTATGCAGTGCAGAAAATGTGTACGCCACTCACTACCTACATGTACAAGCACTACATGGTGTGTGCCAGGAAATGTGAAGGCAGTGCAATGTCAAATTCAGACATCACGTGCATTGTGCATTCAATGTGTACCATGTCTAGAAGCCAAGCACCCCTCCACCCCAGTACCAAAGCAGGGATGCCTAGCATGGTATCAAAAGGCTGACCATACACCTGTGTATTGACAGGCAGTGTTGACTGGCATCAACAGCTTAATGTGATTCAAATTACAACACTGCAAATGATGCTGGGACAGTGGGCAGGACACATGATGGAAACTCCGGAGGCCGCCCACGTGTGAAGTAGACACAACAAGAGTTGGACAGAGTCATTGGCCATTGAACAGGCTGAGGCCTGTGAGCCACACAGATTGTCAGAGCGTAAACATGTGTGCAACGCCGGACTGAGCCACAGTTGACATGGGAAGGCTGATGAGATGGCAGGCAATGTATGTAACCAAGGACTTATATTACAGTGATCATCCAGTCAAGGACACATAGGGGCATGCGTGCAATGCACATGGAGCATGAATGGGCACTCATGTCCCTGCGGGACATCTGACCCATGCACAGTACAAGTGAGATACCCTGCATCGAGTACTAAGGCTGTACCACACGGCATATGTCTGGCAGATTCTACGCTGAAAGTTAGCATCTACACAGGACACATGAACAAGAAAGTACACATTGGCAAGATTGAAGCAGACCAGTGCAAAGGTGGAACTGGGGTGCAGAGTGGCGGAGGAGGGGCAAGGGAGCATGCCTACATGGAGTCCCGCATGCAGGCAGAGGAGACATGCATGACGGTAGCATTGCATTACTTACACATCAGAACCATGTACACGTCACATGTAGCAGCAATCATGCACAACACATCCCACAAGTGCAACACACACGTCCTCAACAAACACGCATCAACACTAACTGGACTGGGCATCAAAGTCCAGCTTCTCTCCCACTCCTTCGAACAATTCAGGTGGTATGAACTCCGCAACGAGAGCCTCATGCGGAGTGAGTTCTTCCTCCTCTGGTGCAGGCCCACCGCCAGTCACCAGAGTCAAGTTGTAATTTGAGGCACGCTTGGCCTTAGTGCTGCGCTTGATGTCATTCCAACGCTTTTTGCACTCCTGCGCCGTGCGCACCTCATGGCCGAATGAACTGACATGTTCTGCTACATGCTTCCAGTGGGTGTCACATTGGGCAGCCGTAGTCTGACTATTGGCATGTCACGGCTGTGGCCCCGCACGTAGTCCACGAGGAAGTCCAGTTCCTGCTTACAGAAAGGCTTCTTCCTCGACGTGCAGGAGGTCGTGGCTGTGTGTGGGGTGCCAGCCTGTGCTGCAGGTGCAACCTTCCTCCTCTTGGACTGTGGCGCAGACCCTGGCTGGCTAATGCCGCCCTGACCAGTATGGCCAGTGGGTTCGGTGGATTGAGCCAAGGGAGTGGCAGGTGGAGGGATGACCAAAGGCCTGACTTGTGTCAGTGGCAGCTGGGTGCCCACTAATGGACCCTGCGCAGCAACATCAGCTGTGGCAGGGTCTTTGACCGCAACGGTCCTGGTTGGCAGACTCACAACCGGGGTGCTGTTGGGTGCATCTGCCCCTGCACTTGCCAACACCCGGCTGTTCGGGGCAGCAGATGACATGACTGCCCCAGGGACACGTGTCTTGGTCTGAGCAGCCCGGCCTGCCCCTATGGTTTCCCCCCTGGCCTGTTGGAGATCTACCAAGGGCTCTTCAAGTGCCAACGCAGCCTGCGCTGGCAGACCCTGAGCCTGGGTGGCGGTGTCCACAGCTGCACCTGCAGCTACCACTACCCTTGGGCCCGTGGCAGTCGATGGAACGGACTGCCGGGTCATATGGGTGCCAGTGCCAGATGCAGGAGCTGCATCCCCCGGAACCACAGGGGGTGGTGGCATGGCTGCACCGACACATGGCACAACATTGTGCTCAAGTGGCGCACCCCTGCCTCTTCCCCCTCTGTGGCTGCCCTGGACACCCTGGAGTCCCCCTACTCCCTGGTCACCACGGCCACGTCCCCGACTACGCCCGCCACGAGGAGTACGCCCAGCTTAGGCGCCCCTCACCTTTGGTGGCCTCCCAACCATGGCACAGATGTAGTAGTGCTGGCACAGATGGAGTGGTGCCAATGGGAGGTGTACACCACAATTGACCTGGGCAATTGGGGTGAAGGGGGTGGGAAGCAAGATGTTAACAGCCCCCCTGCACCTGCAAGGCTGTATGTGACCCCGGTGATGTGGTGACGGGTCACGCAATGCTCAGGCACCCCAAAACTGCAGTAAAACCGTGCTTGCAACCCTGCAGCCTACGTGCGTGGATTCAACCTCCCGCAGTACGCGGTGGCACCCAGTAACACGAATAACGCGTACGCGTGGGATACGCAGGCTACTATGACATCGAAAATGGGTGCGATACACAGGGGCACCCGCAGTGGGAAAAAAGAGCGTGTGCGACTCACCGTCTGACTAGCGGGATGCAGAAAAACACGCGTAGCCAATACCCCCGCCAAAAGAAGAGATACGTCCTTGATAGCTGTGAAGTTGTGATGGAGCGCGAAACAACAGGAAGCAGCAACACTTGTCGGTCTGCACGAAAGGCACGTACAGCGAACTGCTGGGCCCGCTCACCTTTAACCCGTGCTGAGGGAAACGCACGCGCGCGACACGTCACTTACGCGCATGGGCCCTTTCCTCGTATTACACGCGGACGTGCAGTTTTTCACACGCGCTTACGCGCATGGGCCCTTTCCTCGTATTACACGCGGACGTGCAGTTTTTCACGCGCGCTTATGCGCATGGGCCCTTTCCTCGTATTACACGCGGACGTGCAGTTTTTCACGCGCGCTTACGCGCATGGGCCCTTTCCTCGTATTACACGCGGACGTGCAGTTTTTCACGCGCGCTGAAATGCCCATGCACGTCTGTACGCGTCACGTCACAGGGGCGCTCACGCGCTAGGGGCCTTCGGTCCAATGAAAATGCATATGCGTGCAGATGCGCTTACGCGCTAAGAGCCTTTCCTCGAATTACACGCTGACCTGCAGATTTTTCACGTGCCAAATCACTCCGAATCAAGCTGGCCACGCGTAAGCACACGGAAGACCACGCTCCTGCCCAGAAGGCTGAACTACTGCCCCCAGAGCCCCGAGCACGCTCCCACCTGCCATCTGCTGCTGCCTGACTGCCTGCTGCCCACGTGCCCTGCCATTTGCTGCCTGCACATCAGCCAGGGGTGCTGTTGCTGTGACCACCCCTGCTGGAACCGAAGACTCCCGACTGGGATTCCATCGCTCCACAGCCCAGCCCCAGGACCCAGTTTCCCACCCACTCCTGCCTCTGGGGTTGTCATGTCGGGCACTGCAACATCTGGCACCACTGACAACCCCCGGCCAGAGAGGCAGAGGGGCACCAGCTTCAGTGCCAGGGAAGTTGGTGTCCTGGTGGAGCAAGTCCTGGGGCAGTATGATGCCCTCTTCGGAAGTTCCCGCGCCGACAAGGAAGGACGGACTCGGATCTGGACTGACATCGTGACTGCCATCAACGCGGAGGGGCTTACAACATGTCAAGAAGCGCTGGGAGGACTTCAGGTCCAGAACCCTGAACAAGGCCCGGCGCTTCTTAAAGGCAGCGGATGCTAAGGGGCGCCGGAGCCACTTGTCAGAAGATCAGATGAGGGTCCTGGAACGCATATCTCCAGCGCTCCACATCCAGGTCCTTGAGAGGCAGACCCGTCTGGAGTCGAGCGGTAAGTGTACATGCATCATGATTGTGAGCTGTGCGTGTGGTGATGTTTCAGTAGTGTGCAGGTTGCACTTCTGTTTGTATGGGGTCGAGTATGGGTGGGGGTGTACAGGGCCGTGAGGCTAACACATGCAACGGCTCTAATGTGTGAGACATGGATGTTGCTTGTGTGTGTAGGCTTGCATGCCAAATGCAGTTGTGTGGGCACACATGTTTGGATGAATGTGTATGTAAGTAGACATGTTCGTGATGTCACGCATGTATGTTGTTTTCAGCTGCATGTATCAGCACTGTGTACATGTGCATTTGTGTGTATTTGACAAGGGTGCAACAGTGATGCAACATGGATGCATGTGACAGCGGGATGTGGAAGCCTGATTGGCAGATGTGACATGGATGCCCATCTGAACACTGCGACACTTGGCAGAGGTGTACACATGCATGCAAGTGTGGTGGTGTGTGTACATGTGTAGTGCACTTCCTGTGTTGCATGTGATGTCTGGCTCAGCTTTGCCTGCTCATGCTGTTTTATGTGTATGGATGGTGCTGGCAGTTGCGATATGGCTGTGGTATGGCTCAGTTGAAATGACATGTGTGTTGGGGATTGTGATGGCATGTCTGAGGTTTGCCAATGCCACTCATGTACAACTGTCATGTGTGTATGTGTCCATTGTACAGTGCCCTGATGCCTGTGTTTTATTTCTCCCTGTCTGCAGCGTCAACTGATGAAGAGGGCGGAGAAGGTGCTGTGGAGCACAGCGGCGGGGATCCCACCGCCAGCCGGAGACGCAAGGCCCGGCTCCCCTCCCATGTTGTCATCTCGTCTGGGAGTGAGGAGTCCGGTGCCGCGTCCCAGGCCGCAGCTGCCGGGGGGAGGTCGAAGAGGCGGAGGTTGGAGTTGGACTCCTCCACAGCAGAAGGGGCAGCTGGGACCCCACAGGGCCCAACAGGGGAAGATGGCACAGAGTCATCCAGGTTGGTGGGGAGTTAGGTGGAGGAGGAGGCCGTGCAAACACCGGAGACGGGGTCTGGAGGTGGGGATCCCACTGGTGCTAGTGGTGCAGTGCAGGACCAGGGACAGGAGGCAGCACAGGCCGCCGCGGAGGTGCCTGTGTGCACTCCTGTCCTTGATCCTGTCCCTGCATCATCTTGCACCAGCATCCCTGCCACAGTCGGGAGTCAGACGTCCAGCAGGGGTGGCCACATCAACGACTGCACCCCAGCCGGCGGAGGATGTGCAGGCAGCAGGAGGCAGTGCACGGGCAGAGGCACAGCAGCAGCAGCAACGTGGTGGGAGCCATGAAGGCTCGGGGCCTTCAACATCGGAGGGGCAGGCATCGGCCGGAGGGCAGGAGGACCCAGGACAGAGAGTGTCTTCCGTGTGGCATCGGTTGGGCCACGCCATAGATGCGGAGCGGCAGCGGGTGGAAGAGGCACGGCTCACAATGGTCAGGGCGGAGAACTCCATGCGGAGGGCCCTGAGGCGGGCCGAGTGCCTCGAGGCAATCCGCAGGGGTTTGGAGGTGGAGACGTCAACGGCCCTGCAGACCCTCGGGGCCATGGAGGAGGACCGCCTCCGGGACATTGAGGGGGAGTTCGATGATGCCCTGGCCCGGGACATCCACAAGTGAGCCGGGAAACTAGCCCGCTGCCCTTGTACATAGTTATGTAGGTAGTGTTAGGTTTCATTTTTGTTTTTATTTTATTTGGACCTTTCGGACATTGGCCACATTTTTGTATATAGTTTATTTTATTAGTTAGTGTAGTTAGATAGGTTTCCTTTATTTTGTTGGGATAATGAACCCTGGCTTGTTCCCATGTACATAGTTCACATTTAGATTGTATTTTTTTTTCACTTTTTAACCATGGAGCAATGGCTTTCTCTTTTATTTCCCATTGGATTTTGTTTTGTGGACATTGACTTTGGACAACATTACTTTGGAATTTTATTTTTGGTTTTGCTTTTTTTAACGGACATGCTTCTTTTCATTTTAGTACATTCACGTTTCTGTTCATTTTTGATTCTATTTATGTTTCCTTTAATACATATTTTTTTTGGTGAACTTCAATGTGTGGTATCTCATTGGTTTCATGCATTTCATGATATGTGTTTTGCGATTCACTGACACCCATTGGGTGTATGTGAGGGAAATGTGTTTGTTTCGGAACTTGCAATTGGTGTTCTGTGATGTAATTGCAAATTATGAGTGGGTGGATGCAATACTCGGGTGGGTGTTTTGCATTTGGAGGCTGACCATAGGGACCAGGGATCTAGATTGTGATGACATGTTGGCTGTGGAACATGAATTGCACATGGGTGGGGGCCTGCTGGCAGGGGCCCCACAGTGCTGGGGGGTGGGGGTGGTGGGGAACATGCGTTGGACATGGGTGGGGGCCTGGTGGCAGGTGCCCCACAGTGCTGGGGGGTGGGGGTGTTGGGGAACATGAGTTGGACATGGGTGGGGGCCTGGTGGCAGGTGCCCCACAGTGCTGGGGGGTGGAGGTGGTGGGGAACATGAGTTGGACATGGGTGGGGGCCTGCTGGCAGGTGCCCCACAGTGCTGGGGGGTGGGGGTGGTGGGGAACATGAGTTGGACATGGGTGGGGGCCTGCTGGCAGGTGCCCCACAGTGCTGGGGGGTGGGGGGGTGGGAGACATGGGTGGGGGCCTGGTGGAGGGTGCCCCTGGTGGCTGGGGGTAGGGGTGGTGGGAGACATGAGTTGCACATGGGTGGGGGCCTGCTGGCAGGTGCCCCACAGTGCTTGGGGGTGGGGGTGGTGGGGGACATGCGTTGGACATGGGTGGGGGCCTGGTGGCAGGTGCCCCACAGTGCTGGGGGGTGGGGGTGGTGGGGAACATGAGTTGGACATGGGTGGGGGCCTGCTGGCAGGTGCCCCACAGTGCTGGGGGGTGGGGGTGGTGGGGAACATGAGTTGGACATGGGTGGGGGCCTGGTGGAGGCTGCCCCTGGTGGCTGGGGGGTGGGGGTGCTGGGAGACATGGGTGGGGGCCTGGTGGCAGGTGCCCCACAGTGCTGGGGGGTGGGGGTGGTGGGGAACATGAGTTGGACATGGGTGGGGGCCTGCTGGCAGGTGCCCCACAGTGCTGGGGGGTGGGGGTGGTGGGGAACATGGGTTGGACATGGGTGGGGGCCTGGTGGAGGCTGCCCCTGGTGGCTGGGGGTGCTGGGAGACATGGGTGGGGGCCTGGTGGTGGCTTCCCCTGCACTGCTGGGGGGTGGGGGTGGTGGGGAACATGCGTTGGACATGGGTGGGGGCCTGGTGGCAGGTGCCCCACAGTGCTGGGGGGTGGGGGGGTGGGAGACATGGGTGGGGGCCTGGTGGAGGCTGCCCCTGGTGACTGGGGGGGTGGGGGTGGTGGGAGACATGGGTGGGGGCCTGGTGCAGGCTGCCCCTGGTGACTGGGGGGGTGGGGGTGGTGGAAGACATGGGTGGGGGCCTGGTGGAGGCTGCCCCTGGTGGCTGGGGGGTGGGGGTGCTGGGAGACATGGGTGGGGGCCTGGTGGCAGGTGCCCCACAGTGCTGGGGGGTGGGGGGAGTGGGAGACATGGGTGGGGGCCTGGTGGAGGCTGCCCCTGGTGGCTGGGGGGTGGGGGTGCTGGGAGACATGGGTGGGGGCCTGGTGGTGGCTGCCCCTGCACTGCTGGGGGTGGGGGTGGTGGGGAACATGCGTTGGACATGGGTGGGGGCCTGGTGGCAGGTGCCCCACAGTGCTGGGAGGTGGGGGGGTGTTAGACATGGGTGGAGGCCTGGTGGAGGCTGCCCCTGGTGGCTGGGGGGTGGGGGTGCTGGGAGATATGGGTGGGGGCCTGGTGGTGGCTGCCCCTGCACTGCTGGGGGGTGGGGGTGGTGGGGAACATGCGTTGGACATGGGTGGGGGCCTGGTGGCAGGTGCCCCACAGTGCTGGGGGGTGGTGGGGAACATGAGTTGGACATGGGTGGGGACCTGCTGGCAGGTGCCGCACAGTGCTGGGGGGTGGGGGTGGTAGGGAACATGAGTTGGACATGGATGGGGGCCTGGTGGAGGCTGCCCCTGGTGGCTGGGGGGTGGGGGTGCTGGGAGACGTGGGTGGGGGCCTGGTGGTGGCTGCCCCTGCACTGCTGGGGGGTGGGGGTGGTGGGGAACATGCGTTGGACATGGGTGGGGGCCTCGTGGCAGGTGCCCCACAGTGCTGGGGGGTGGGGGGGTGGGAGACATGGGTGTGGGCCTGGTGGAGGCTGCCCCTGGTGACTGGGGGGGGTGGGGTGGTGGGGACATGGGTGGGGGCCTGGTTGTGGCTGCCCCTGCACTGCTGGGGGGTGGGGGTGGTGGGGAACATGCGTTGGACATGGGTGGGGGCCTGGTGGCAGGTGCCCCATAGTGCTAGGGGGTGGGGGGGGTGGGAGACATGGGTGGGGGCCTGGTGGAGGCTGCCCCTGGTGACTGGGGGGGTGGGGTGGTGGGAGACATGGGTGGGGGCCTGGTGGAGGCTGCCCCTGGTGGCTGGGGGGTGGGGGTGCTGGGAGACATGGGTGGGGGCCTGGTGGTGGGTGCCTCTGCACTGCTGGGGGGTGGGGGTGGTGGGAGACATGGGTGGGGGCCTGGTGGAGGCTGCCCCTGGTGACTGGGGGGGTGGGGGTGGTGGGAGACATGGGTGGGGGCCTGGTGGCAGGTGCCCCACAGTGCTGGGGGGTGGGGGTGGTGGGGAACATGAGTTGGACATGGGTGGGGGCCTGCTGGGAGGTGCCCCACAGTGCTGGGGGGTGGGGGGGTGGGAGACATGGGTGGGGGCCTGGTGGCAGGTGCCCCACAGTGCTGGGGGTGGGGGTGGTGGGGAACATGAGTTGCACATGGGTGGGGGCCTGGTGGCAGGTGCCCCACAGTGCTGGGGGGTGGGGGTGGTGGGGAACATGAGTTGGACATGGGTGGGGGCCTGCTGGCAGGTGCCCCACAGTGCTGGGGGGTGGGGGGGTGGGGAACATGAGTTGGACATGGGTGGGGGCCTGGTGGAGGGTGCCCCTGTACTGCTGGGTGGTGGGGGTGGTGGGAGACATGGGTGGGGGCCTGGTGGAGGGTGCCCCTGGTGGCTGGGGGTGCAGGGGGACATGCGTTGGTGGGCAGTAGTGCAAGTTGACATGTGGGTTGGCTGGGGGGCATGGCCATGGTGGATGGGGTGCCTGCAGGACATGTGCAGGGTAGGCCCCTGTGCAATTCACGTGTGGTGCTCCCCGCGCACCCCTGTAATACACGTAGCCTGCTGAAATCGCGTGTGGCACTTCCCGCGCACCCCTGTGATACGCGTAGCCTGCTCGCACGGGCCCAATCGCGTGTGGTAATTCCCGCGCACCCCTGAAATGCACGTACCATGCTGAAATCGCGTGTGGAACATCCCCCGTACCCTGAAATACACGTACCCTGCTGAAATCGCGTGTGGAACTTCTCGCGCACCCCTGAAATACACATACCCTGCGGAAATCGCGTGTGGAACTTCCCGCGCGCCCCCGAAATACACGTACCCCGCTCAATCGCGTGTGTGACTTCCCGCGGGCCCCCGAAATACACGTACCCCGCTCAATCGCGTGTGTAACTTCCCGCACGTCCCCGAAATACGCGTACCCCGCTCAATCGTGTGTGTATCTTCCCGCGCGCCCCCGAAATACACGTACCCCGCTCAATCGCGTGTGTAACTTCCCTCGCGCCCCCGAAATACACGTACCCCGCTCAATCGCATGTGTAACTTCCCGCGCACCCCTGAAATACACGTACCCCGCTCAATCGCGTGTGTAACTTCCCGCGCGCCCCTGAAATACACGTACCCCGCTCAATCGCGTGTGTAAATTTCCGCGCGCCCCCGAAATACACGTACCCCGCTCGCACAGGCCCAATTGCTGTATGTTGCCACTTTTGTGATGCGCTGGGACTCTACCGCCTGCCTTCGTGTGGCGGACGTGTTTCTGCTTGTGCGTGTCTTTGGCTGTGCGTGGCTTTGCCCTATTCGATTCCATGAATACGTGTGGTTCGAGTGCGTGTGGGCGTTCCGTCTGCTTCCCTGCAGTACATCCCCAGTTACGCCCTTATTTTCACGGGTTGTTCCCCATTCCGTCCGTTACGCCCCGTGTCCCGCCCACTTTCTGGTGTATGTGCCGAGGTTGTGCGCTTTCACTGTGCGCGTCGCGCACGCCTTTCGGGATGTTGCAGTGACTTGTGCGCCATGCACGGGTTTGGCGCACATCCCGAGGTGTACACGCGCAGGGACTTCCATGAATCGCACGCGTGCGCGTGCGCCTGTTTTTTTCCGCTTGCGCCTGCTTGCGCCTGCTTGCGCCTGCTTGCGCGAAGATTTTCGGCGCACCTTTGTTCCATGAATCGGCCCGAATGTGTTAAAGGTAAATCACCTAAGAACACATATTACATAAAAAAAACAGAAGAAGCAGAATATATCAATTATTACAATTAAATCATTGCCCTCTTATGGAATGCAAACATAGATGTGCAGTACATTGCAGACAAATCCACCGCAGTTGCACGATATGTTACAGCCTACTTAAACAAAGTAGAAAAAACAGAGCTGCAAGACCTCTGGAATGACCTATCATCGGACAAACCGCTGTCTCAGAAATTGTACAGCTTAGGCATAAAAATGCTCTCACATAGAAAATGTGGCTGCTATGAAGCTGCAGATTGTTTAACCAGTACTGCTTTGTATGGAAAATCTGAAAACATAGTATGGCTAAATCCTGGTCCTGCTAAATCTAGAAAAAGAGTTCTCAAATTATACAACAACATAGAAACAATAGCCAAAAATGATCCCAACAGCCAAGACATTTTGAAAAATAATTTACTAGACACGTACTACAAAAACAGATGTACCACTTTGGAAACCATGTGTCTATACCACATAGCCCAAAACTTCACATACAAAAATAATATAAAACCTGATGAAAACAAAGGTAGATACAGAGTGACAAATTGTGAAGGTAGCTTAGTTAAACTTACCAAAAGAAACTTAATTAATCATATAAAATTGTCATTAAAAACTCCTCAACTTAAAGAACTATATTACATGTCCCTGCTACAACTTTTTAAACCATGGAGAAAAGAAGAAGGGATACTAGGTATCTATGACTCTTATGAAGACACTTTCAAAGCAAATGAAAGCACTATAACTGATGTAAACTTTACACAGTACAAAACAATGTTGAACAATGAACAGCAACACAAAGAAGAACTCCAGGCTCAACTAGATAAAGGCACTCCTGACAGTAGTCAACCTTCTGAAACAGGAAGCCAACAACCACTGGGACAGCCACTAATGGCAAATGAGGCAGAATAAGCTATGACAGAAGTAGAAAACACCATGTGTCACTATGAAGAAGATACAGAAGACTTAACTGTACCACAATCAAAAATAAACAAAGAGCAGCACAACATATTTCAAGAAGTAACAAAAGAAATTGCACATGGTGTACAACATGAAAATAAAGAATGTACCAGCCAAAATTACAAACCTATACTACTATATGTCAGTGGAGAAGCTTGTTCAGGCAAAACATTCTTAATCAAAATCATCAGCAAATTCCTTCAACAATTGACAAACAACAGTCAGCTATTGTAACTGCCCCCACAGGTTTAGCTGCGTACAACATAGGCAGTGTCACTTTACACCGATTACTACTCCTTCCAGTAGAACACCAAAACAAATTAGAATATTACAAACTTTCTACAGAAGCTGCAATGGAATTACTCAGAGTGTTAAAACAAATGAAAATGCTGCTAATAGATGAGGTGAGAATGGTCTCCAATCTAATGTTGACTTTGATTCACCTTAGATTACAAGAAGTACTCAAAACAAATTACGAAGAGCTCTTTGGAGGAAAACACATTATTGTTTTTGGAGATCTTCTTCATTTGACACCAGTGAAAGGTGAACCTATTTTTAAAACCTTAGGACACAAACTCTGATGTAAAACAGTTGGCAGCATATGAAATGTCAACCTTTGGCAACATTTTCAATACAGACAATTAACAGAAAACAAGCGCCAGGCTACAGACCTCACCTACGCCAACAAATGTTAGTCCATCATAGAAATGCAACCAACAATCCTGACAACACTTACATTGTTCATGGAATAAGACAAGAATTGGACTACTCTGCTGGAATGGTGAAATTCACTACAAACTTGCAAGAAGATCCACAAGAATTTCTAATGTACTTACTACAAGTATTGGAAAACAAAAATATACCTATAAACAAATCCCTAATGAACACTTTGTTTATGTATCCATACCTGACTGTGAATCCGTTCCTTTTCAGCAACTTGTACAAAATGCAAACCATGGCAGATTAGGTACTACCTGCAATTCAGATAATCGCTCCACCTTACAAATACAAACACATAGTAAATACTTAATACTAATGCTTCTAAGTTATAATGCAGATGGTACCAAAAACAACTGCAAGCTGACTGGATTCACACATGGATAGTATCACTTGGTAAGAAAACCTTCACAACAGTAGGTTTAATCTACCATGCAAGAGCCACAACCAATGCAGGTCACTACACTGCATATATAAAAAAAAAGAATTCTGGATGGTTTAAATGTAATGATAATACCATTACTCTAAAGCAAAGATTACCAGCAAATCTTATAAACGCTTATTTAATATTCTTAAAACCAAAATTTAATAACTAATCTGTGCATAAACATTAATAAAAGGTCAATTAGAAAACTATAAACAGTTATGCCCCATGATTTTCAAACAAACAAACAGATAAATCAATACCACTAAAATATAACAAAAAATAAACAGTTACAATACGCCAACAGGTATCTAACTGCCCCAAAATTCTGCAACAACCAAACAGATAAATCAACACCACTAAATTATAAGAAGAAATAAACAGTTAGAATACGCCAACAGGTATCTAACTGCCCCACGAATCTGCAAGAACCCAACAGGTATATTAGCAAAGTTAATAATATAAATACAAAACTATTATAAATACTATAATCAGTTACCATTAGACATCACATATCTAACCATCTGCAACAACCAACAGATAGAACATTAGCCAGAAACAACAAGTAAACACTAAAAACAAACAAAAAAATGTACCATACCATGACATGAAAAGTTTTTTTATCCAACATGGATTTTTTATCTCCTGCAGACTCAATGATTAAAGCAACAAACGCAGAAACTGAGCAAATTGCACAGTACCCTGGTGTGTAAACCCCTAAATATGAGGGTCAAAATAAAGCAGAAATGTCTATTATACAATGTAATAAGTCTTTATAAACTACCTACACTAACATGATCTTTTCTTTTATCACAGAAATTGAAAAAGAATATCTGCTCCAATGACCCACATCATGAAAAAATATATCCAGTCACAAAAAATCAAACAATAAGTATATTATAATAAATACAACTCATAACTACTGCTCCATAACACAACCATTGAAGCAAACATCTAACCATACAGCACAATACAAAATGTTTACTTCCATGGATATGTTATACTGCAGTGCTTGTTACCAAACTCTACAATCTTAATGACATGACATAGCCAAAGCATCACATACAAACTATACAAATCAAACACAACACAAACTGTATATTTGCAAATATTTGATAGATGTTTGATTCTATGGGTGTGATCTATGGGTGTGATATGCTTTGATGGTTGTGGCCAGGGTCTAGAGTCTTGGGTGCATGGCCTACGGCCTATGGCCTTAGGCCATGCACCCAAGACTCTAGGCCCTGGACACAACCATCGCAGCATATCACACCCATAGATCACACCCATAGAATCAAACATTTTAACTCTACTATATGGACTACTTATATAGAATGAAACATTTTAACTGAGCTATATGGGCTACTTATACAGGATATTAATTACAATCAACACTGTACTAACAACCCAAAAGCAATATCATACTAAAGTAAAATAGCCAGAAGTGCATTTTTTTATATCCACGGATAGCCGCAGTGTCCGCGGACATAGCGAACACATCAGGGGTGCCGGCCACCTAAACAAATACAACATTTCACTCATCTCTTACTCCCCCACCCTCCCCAAGCACTCCTGTACACCAACACACTTGCCTGACGCAGGCCTATTAGCCAATCGGTGTCCTGTCCGCGAAGTGAACAGGGAAATGTGTCCGCGGAGCAGACATAGATATGACAAATTTTTTGTGTCGTTTTTTAAGAAACTACTAGACAGATTTTCACAAAATTTATAAAAGCACGCTTTTGGGACCAAGCCACTGTTCCTGCCGGAAATTTGGTGAAAATCCCTCCAGCGGTTTGGGCTGTAGCCGTGAGAAATGTTTTTTTTCCCATTCAGTCTATGGGAAAAAAAAATGTTTGGGGCCCTTTGTTAAAGGGACGTTATGGTTCCAAGTAAAACCAAAAACCCCCTGAAATTCGCCAGTTATGGTAAGCTAAGCAACCATAACACGCGCCACCGTGCACTGCTAACACTAACACCCAGGACATCAAAGATGACATCACAAATGTCATTGATGACATCACTGAAGACATCACATGTGCATTTACTTTTCATGAAAACTCTGTAGGAGGGATTCTTATAATATTGACCAAAAAGTGTCAAGGATCATTTGAATAAATATCTTGAGCTAATTAGTGCATTAAGCAATGCATTGATATAAATAGCATTCTATTATGAAGTTCTATCCAGTATACTAAGCAACTCATGCAGAAACTTAGGCAGTGTGTGCAGTATACATGATGAAGGTGCAATATTCATAATCTTGCCATGTAGAATAATGAAATGATAACTGCTTTCTTATTAGACTTTTGCGTACTGTGAAACATGTTATAAGTAGCTAATAAAACCCACTTAATACATAATTACATTATTACAGACAAAACACAAAGAGACAACAAAACATACAAATATGAGTATATACAGGGACAGAGAAGTAAGCAAAAAAGCAGAAGTAGTAGCAGAAAGAGTTCATAACCTAACTGATTATGTTTATGCAGAGAAATGATTGCTCTGTTTCAAAGCTGCTACTTACTGTATGTATGTGTATCAAATGATGTCAGTGAACCCTAAGGAAAGGAGTGTGAGTACAATGTATACAAATACGAGCATATACAGGGAAGGTATAGTAATAAAAATAAAACTATGAGAAAGTGTCTTCCGCTATATATATGTTTCATATGATATGACTTGACCCTAAGTCTACAAATATAGTACCTTTTCAATGTTTACTTCCTGACTGTTACTGAAGAAATCTATGTGGCTTAGATATGTCAGTAAAGGAAAAAAAGGGAGAGCCAGCCATGTGATGTCATCAGTGATGTCATCAATGACATTTGTGATATAATCTTTTATGTCCTGGGTGTTAGTGTTAGCAGTGCACGGTGGTGTGAGTTATGGTTGCTTAGCTTACCATAACTGGCAAATTTCAGGGGTTTTTCGGTTTTACTTGGAACCATAACGTCCCTTTAACAAAGTTTTTTCACTGAATTTCATAGGTTTTTAGTAGCACTGGCATAAGAGGGGCTCTGCAGCCCCCGCGGTGCGTGGGGGCCCACTAGCACAGGCCTGGGAGGGGGCCCCACTTGGAGAAAAAATGAAAAAAAATATTTTTTTTCAAAATATTTTTTTTTTAATTTCTTTTTGAAATCACTTTGCCTTCATAAAGACAATATTTCTGTAACATAAATAATGTCTTTATGAAGGCAGAGTGACTGCAAAAAGAAACTTTCTTTTTGAAGTCTGAGAGCTCCCCCTACCCCATGACATGGAAGACCCCAGGCTGGAGGCATCCATGTCATGGGGTGGGGGAGCCCCATAACTTCAAAACGAAATAGTTGATTTTTTAAGTCATTCTGCCTTCATAAAGAAATGATTTCCGTTATGGTTTGGTCCTTAACAGAAATAATGTCTTTATGAAGTCAGAGTGATTTCAAAAAGAAACAATCAGTCACCAAACTTGTGCTTTTTTCTGGCACCCGCGAATGGGCAATTACCGGGTCATTACGGCCCCGCCGGACCCAGTTATTGGCCATTCGCGGGCACCGGAAAAAAATGCTCCCCATTCAAATTTGATCCCCATAGGGTTCAATGGGAATGGGGAGCTTGGATACACCAGCACCATTCAGAATGGTGCTGGTGCATCCGACATGCTCTGCTCGCGGGTGCCGGTATGCCTGCCAGGTCAGACCTGGCAGGCGGGAAGGCACCCGGGAGCAGAACTCGTAGTTTGCTGTTCTGGTAACAACGGTACCGGCAAGCTTACCGGTACCGTTGTTACCGGACCAGCAAACTTATACTGAGGCCCAATTTCTTTTTTAAGTAATAGGGCTCCCCTCAACCCAATGACGTGTGTTAGTGTATTGTGAAAGGGTGTACACTTAAATGTGGAGGTGGCTGCCTGTGTGAGTGTATGGTGAAAGGGTGCACACAAATGTATGGGTGACTGGGTGTGCGTGTGTGCGTGTACAGTGAAAGGGTGCACACTTAAATGTATGAATGGCTGCCTAGATTTGCCTGTATGGTGAAAGAGTGCACACTTAAATGTAAGGATGGCTGGGCATGCATGCGTGTTTATGGTGAATGGTGTTTGTGCTTGTGTTTAGGGGCACAACAAAACCTACATTTCGGGGGGCTGATCCTTCAAATTTTGGAAGAGGCGTTAAATTCCCGGGTGGTGGGGGAGGCAAACTTATTTGTGTGGGGGCATCTAACTTCTTTACGCATTTTAATGAGACTATTCTAGTGTAGCTTCAAAGTTACAAGCAGTTTACTCTCTCCTTTAAGTGTGAAAGCACCCACTTATGAACTGTTGTGAGAATGAACAGTCTCCTGTTCCCTTTCTACCCTTCCAATCACTTCCCAGGCATGAAAGTACTAAACCCACATCACAATTTCAATTGCCTAAAAAATGTGGCATTTGGATGCAGGTACTAACAGTGAAATGCTTTACGTTAGTAACTACTGGGCCCTTGTTAACAGCAAAACCCAGGTGCCATTTAACATCTGTGTCCTGTTCTGTCTGGTAACTGCTCTGAAGGTCAGCCAGGTTGAGTCAACATAGCCCAAAGTTTCTGGGGGTGAGTGCTGCAGCCCAGTCAACTGAATATTGTTAGGCCCCTACTTGTGTTTAATGCCTTAATTACTTATTGGTAATCATCATTACTCTTAGCCCTATTCTTCCTTGTCCCTGTACTTGTGTATGAGGCAGTACTTGTGTAGGAGGGAATATGCCTCATACACAAGCACTGGAATGAGGTAGAGGTACATGCAGGTAATGCCTGATTTAGCTACCTCTATATTCATTACTCCTAATCCCACTCTTCCTCATCCCAGTACTTACCTATGAGGCAAGGAGCCTCAAACGTAAGCTCTGGGACAAGGAAGAGGGAAGTGAAGGTAATTATGGGCCAAGGAGCTGATTTTGGAGGTTGGGGTAGGGCATGGGAGGGAGAGGGGATGTGTGGGTGGTGGGATTGTGTGATAAATCATAATGGTTGTCCATGTCCAGGCTAAACAGGCATGATATGTGGTATTAGTGGCTATCATTTTGGTGCACCCAGTCTAGTTATTCCTCAGTTTGGTATGACTTTTTTTTGACTGCACATTTCTGATAAAGCAGTCCTGCTAAGTGTAATTACCTGGCTAGATTGGCATTTGGGTGCTGCCAGTCTAGCCATTTCTTACTGCAGCATTGTATATTTGTTGAGCATCTGTGATAAAATGATATGATATAAGTCTATTAAAACCCACCTATACACAAGTGTTTCTTGGTGCGACAAGCAATGTAGTGAAGATAGAGGGTGGACAAGACAAATGATCTTACTAGGCCTTGTGTCATTCAAATCGTGCAAGTGCGAGAATGAGAAATGCAAGGGGAATTGGAGGGGGGAAGTGCAAGGAAGAAGGGAGGGGAAAACAGGGCTGTAATGCTCTGAGTAAGTGCAGCCAGGACATTGAGGCTCTAGGTAGTGCAAGGAGAACAAGGGACTGGTAGGGCGGAGGCAGTGCAAGGGTGACTGATCAAGAAAGAGCCTGGACTCAGTGAGACTCTGAGGGTAGCCAAGCAACCAGTCAGTAACAGCAGACAGGTAGGTCAGGTAGGTCAGCAGGGGATGGAGAGAGCAAAAGCAGAGGAGAAGAGGAAAGTTTTGAGCTGCTTCCGGAACATCAGGTGGTCCACTAAAGTTTGAGAGTGGCAGGGAGGCCATTCCAGAGGGAGGCACCTGCAGAGGAGAGAGATCTACCCCCACTCTCTGCCTGAAGAAGCGTCTAGCCCTTAGAAAGTTGCAGGTAGCCGGGGGAAGGGCTAAAGAAAAAAGGTATTTTGGAAGAGAGCATTTGATGTAGTGTGGGCCAGACCCCAGAAAGCCTTGTGGACAATGCAAAGGGTCTTGAACTTGATTCTTGCAACAACCGGGAGCCAGTGGAGAGATTTCAGGGCTGTAGAGATATGATCCATGGGCTTGTGGCCAAGGATCAGTCTCGATGTCCTGTTCTGGAATAGTTGCAGAGGGCGGAGAGTAGAGGAAGACAGCTTGAGAAAGAGGCTGTTGCAGTAGTGCAGCCTAGAGAGAAACAGGGTTCTGGAGACAGTGAGCTTCTGGGATAAAGTGAGAAAGGGAAGAGTCCCTTTGAGTAAGAGCAGCTGGTAGGTAGTGGGACTTCTTGGCAATGTCCGAGATGCTAGGAGAGAAAGAGAGAGTGGAGTTGAAGATGACACTAAAGGTTTTTTGCCTCACAGGAAGGAGAAAGAAGAGGGCCCAAGGTGGGCGGCCAGAGTGAGAGAGGGAAACCAGGGACAAGGGTCCCAATGAGACAGATCTCCATCATAATGGCACTATGGTAGATATTGTTGGAGGTGCACCAATCCTGAATCACGGATAGACAGTCCGGAATGAGCAAGAGATGAGAGGAGCCTGAAGGAAAGCTGAGTGTCATCCCCATAACGCAGTTAGAGGAGAAGGTTGAGATAAGGTAAGCCAAAGGGACCAAGTATAGGTTGAAAAACCAGGGTGAGAGGATAGAGCCCTGGGGAATGCCACAGGTAGAGAGAGAGGTGGCAGAGAGAAAGGGACCAAGTTGGACCTGGGAGGGGCAGTCCAAGAGGCAGGAGGTCAGCCACTCCAGGGCCTGATCCGTGATGCCCAGATTCTCACAGAGTCGATTGATCAGGATGGCATGGTTGACTGTGTCGAAAGTAGAGGAAAGATCAAGGAGGATTAGGACAGGAGGAATGCTGGAATCAAGGTTAGAGAGCCGATCTTCACAGGTGTTCAGGAGAGAAGTTTCGGTGCCTCTGGCAGCTCTGAAGCCAGACTGATGGTCATGGAGACAACCAACAGATCAAATGTGGAGAGTAAGCTGGGAGATGGGCAGCTTTTTTCCAAGAGTTTGCCCAGGAATGGGGTGATGGAGATTGGGCGATAGTTTGCCGGACAGGTAGGATCAGCAGACGGCTTCTTGAGGAGTGGGTGCACAAGGGAGTGCTTAAGGGGAGAGGGGAAGGTTCCAGCGGTGAAAGAGTGATTACAGAAATCGTCCAAGGTGCAGCGAGGGTGTCAATATGGTTCTTGATGGTTCTGGAGGAGCAAGGGAGCACCTGTTTGGACGGCACTTTCATGGATCAGACTTGTCTAGAAACCTTGTCGGGTGTTGTCAGAGAGAAAGAGGAGAAAGGAGGAGGAGAGGTAGAGATGGCCAAAGGGGGGGCCGAGTGAGGAAGAGGGAGAGGAGGAGGAGATAGTGGACAGGATGTTCTGAGTTTTAGCGGAGAAGTGAGAGGCCAGAGCCATACAGAGGGCCTGGGAGGGAACAGGAGAGGTGGAGACCGCAACAAGATTGACCAGTTCAGTGCAGATTTTAAAGAGTTTAGCTGTGTTGTTAGAGGCAGCAGAGACCCGGGCTTCAATGTGTGCTCTCTTCTTGATGAGTGTTATTGCTTCGACTGGCTTTTTGCGCAACAGTCTAGGTATGTCTAAATGTGGCCTGGCATGCTTTACTGTAATGTTATAACGTCTACACTGGTCTACATTGTGCAGCCAGTAGGACATGTTTTCAATGTGGCATGGCATTTTTAATAGCAATGCATTAATGTTCCTGTGCACTGTTGGTGACTTGCATGTATTGGATTGGTGTTACCCTACAAAACAATGGCAACACTCTGGCTTTTTAACCAATTTTTCTCAGAAAGTGTGCTGTATATTGCATTACAACACATATTTATATCTTTCTCCTAGTACAGTGTGCGGTATACCCCTTCAGCAGGACGTTCATGCGTATTGTGCAAGCATGATAATCTAGGCCGGCCCAGAGTGTGGCACGTCCCGTGATTTGTTGCCGAGTTGGGGGGGCCCCCTCAGCATGGCTCGCAGGGGGGCCCCCACATTTTGTGTTACGCCACTGTTTAGTAGCACAACTTAACCATAACGTCCCTTTAACAAAGTTTTTTCACTGAATTTCATAGGTTTTTAGTAGCGCAACTTAACCATAACATCCCTTTAACAAAGTTTTTTTCACTGAATTTCATAGGTTTTTAGTAGCACAACTTAAAAATAATAACTTTGACTTTATGTACATGTAATATGGAACATACTGAACCCTTTCTACCGAATTTGACTGTCCGCGGACATGTTCGGACAACAGTACCACCACCTAAAAACTCTGGGGGGGTATGTGTAATTGTTATATCATAACATAGGAACATTTAACAAATTCACAAAGCAGCACACATACAAGTATTACTTAAGAAATGAAACCCATATATGTAACACACTAACCATTCATTTAAATACAATATGTTCTAAAATGGAATATACCAAAAGAAGGTAAAGTGGCTTCCAACATAATTACCTCACAGACACTCCACAACTAAGATCAAGACCAGACGTACAGACTACTCATCACATATCTTACCTGAAATAGTAAGTGCATTTCATTTTACTCATATATTTATAAACTTTCTGTATTAGATACAAAAAAATATTACTTTTTTGTTTTCTCACAGAAATGTGTAGTACTCTGGAGTGGCTAGAGGAGCATTTCCAACGAGAGGAAATGTCAGAAGATAGTGCACCTAATGGTACACACTTTACTATATAAACCAATTAATAAATATTATTTTGTATACATTTAACATATACTTTTTTTTTGTACAGACCATACAAAAATTGAAACTACTACAGAAAAAGAAGTGGTGCATAACACTCTGGAACACATAAACGAAAAAATTGACCAACTTATGGCAAATTTTACCAATTTAAAAAACTTTGTGGAAGATCACTTAAAACTAACAACAAGATACCATTGTCTCAGCTGTACTTGTCCCCCCTCACCATATCCCACTCATTTAACCCCAAACCCTCTCCATGGACCAAAAAGTTTTGAGGACATTTCCATCCCTTCTTCACCTGATCCCAAATATGTTGAAATCCCTAATTCTCCTGTTTTTGTTTCCGTTTCTGCCCCACCTTCTCAGTCATAAATTGTTAATATATGTCAAATAAAGTTACTTTTTTATGTTGTGTTGTAATTAGTTTCAGTTCTTTTTGTTAAAACCAATTTAGGTGTCCACGGACAGCGCGGTTGTTCGGAAATGTTAGTAAATAGACGAAAATGTAAGTGTCCTGAGGACACTATATCTGTCTGTAATGTTCTCATGCAAGTTGAAACTGTTCTAAGAACACTCGCAGTGTCCTGAAATGTTCGTAAATAAAAGGAAATGGAGGTGTCCTTAAGAACACTATGCCTGTTCGTAGTGTTCGCTAGCAAGTTGAAACTGTTCTAAGAACACTTGTGGTGTCCTGAATTGTTCGTAAATAAACAAAAATGGAGGTGTGCTGGGGACACTATGTCTGTCCGTACTGTTCGCAAGTAAGTTAAACTGTGCTAAGAACAAACGGCTGTCCGTAACTGTTAGTTTTACGTGTGACACACTTTTAATTAGTTCAGGACCTGAATACTGTCCGTAGAACATCAACGCGCATGCGCAAAAGCAATGTCCGTACATTGGGTGTCCTGCTGACGGCCGCTTCCTAGCGAACATGCTCACGAAGCAAACATGTGACCGCGCCCACGCTGATCGCGTGTTCTGAATGCGGACACTGTTTGTGTCCCTGAACAGTTTAAAAGTACATTTCCAAGTAATCCACAATATTTCTCATTAAAAACTCACCATACCACAAATCGCACATACTAATCCTAAGTTTCCACATAGTTTTTGTGAATTTTTGAACCTTTTTTGGTGTTCGATCTGTCTTGCGGACGGCGCACATGTCCGCGAACCGCGTACAAGCACCCCTATAAAAGACCACGCCCTAGAGCTCATTCTCATTGTGTTTCTGGCTATTCCACAGAGCACACTGCATTTTGCTGCATACTTTGCGGATTTTGAGATTTCCATCTCCAAGCCGATGACATCCATGGCTCCACTATTGCCACCTGGTGCTACATCTGCTTCAGCACCACCCCCACCCCCTCCACCACCACCATCTCCCCAAGGGCCTGAAGAGGGGAACAGGAGTGAGGATACAGAGGAGGAAGAAGAGGATGATGAGAATGAGGTAGAGGAAATCCCTACTACCCGCCCTTGGCGTGATTCTTGGGTGTGGCGGTTGTTTACCGTTCATAGGAATGGTCCTAAGGCTCGTGCGAACCATGTCACCTGCAATGAGTGCAAAATGGTACTCAGTCGTGGGAGGCATGGTTCGTACAGCTTTGGGACCACTACCATGAAGGGACACCTCAACTCATTCCACACTGGGGCCATTCGCCAGGTTGTACCTTGCGAAGAGCGTAGTAGGTTGATTGCCTCTACTTCATCCTCCGTTTCTGATCTTGTCACCACAAGGAACACCTCTGTGTGACAGCGTCTTCCTCAAGCTGCCTCACAGGCCACACAGAATTCTGATGACCCTTACCTTTCGAGGGCCACAGTTGTATGTATGTACTGTAACACAGTACTCTGCAGGGGGGAGCGACTTCGGAGTGCTTTTGAGACTATCGTCTCACAGCACGAGAAGACCTGCTCGCTACCCAAATAAAATCCACTCTACATCTTCCTCTCTCAGCTTGCCCTTTCTTATCCCTGTGGTTGGTGTCCCCCCCTTTACCCTCCTTTCCCCTCCTCTCCTAGTGTGTCGTGTCTGAAAAACCAAAAAAAATACAAAATTACAAAAATCAAAAAAAAATAAGGCTCTTTTCAGAGCCGCCTTTCCCAGTTAAAAAATAGAAGTGAAAATAAATGAAGCAGGGCTCTTTGTATTTTTTAGAAGTCCGCGGACAGTTCGCGAACATTAAAAAAATTGGGTTGCTACTCCATCACAAACATTGTAATTTTCTCTGGAAAGAAGTGGTGGCTCTGAAAAGAGCCTTTGGGTGGTGTTTGTAAGTCAAAAATTGTAAATGCTTAACATCTACTTCAAAATCGTTGTTGTAATTCCAAAAAAGGTTGCAATGCATTTTGTACATTTCTCAGAAAAATCTGATTGCCAGCATAAGTAAGATGGACTCCATCTCTGCGAAAAATGTATGTACTACAAAACATAATATTTTCATTGTGAAAAGAAGACATGCCAAAATCTCTTAGAAAGCCACAAACAGCCTTATTAACATTGCGCCTTGCTTTTTCCATTTGTGGACCAAATGAAGAAGAACGAAGCCACATTTGTCTCTGCGCAATCCGTGAAAATATCACTTGAGAATTAGTAAACATGTCCATAACCTTCCTAAGTCCTTCTTTCATAGCAAATTGCAAAAAAATTCCAGTCACATGTCCTAAACTGTTCCCTCCACAATGAATTACAATTATGTCTTGATGTTGCTCTGTCTCCAAAGTAGCACAGAGAGGTAGCAAGTCCAACCACTTCATTCCACGTACTCCATGCCAGTGTACTTCCACATGTGGGAATCCAAGATCTACAGCTACTCCACAGCTTTCTGCATGCACCTTCAACCAATGTATCCACGAATCTCCTAAAATCCAAACAATCTGTTTTCTGAAACACACAGCCATAGCTATCTTTTGTTCTCTCAGCAAAAAGAGTATCTGAGAAAATCTCTCCTGGCACAACACACCCACCAAACTTTCCTGACCAATCCCTTTCAGGGCTTATTCTCATTTGCATGACTTCTGAACCCAAAAATCCCCGGATGTAACTCCCGATGTCCGCGAACTACCGCCATGTCCGCGGACATATCGTAACATGAACAGCCCTTCTACCATTTCCACTACACTCTCTCTGCCATTCCCTCATTGGATGTACCTCAAAAATCACATGACCATGCACCAATCACATTCAAGACCTCTACATCTAACTGCATCATCATAGATCAGCACTGCAAATGTACTCTGAATCTCTCTGAGTACAAGTGTCATATCATTGGCAAGCAGCATCTACCAGAAATACTGTACAAGTCTTCAAGATTTCTACTTGCAGCTCCATGCATATCCATATGCATGAACACAAACTTCAGGTATGCATATTTTCTGTATAGTAGATGAACACATTTTCAAACAGACTTTTACCTTGTAAAATCTGTAAAATGAATTTACTGTACTTTTTTCAATTTCCTAAAATCAACTATCACTTATAAACCTTTATACTTTTTACTTTCTTTATACACACACACTCAAATCATGTTAAACTAACATTTTTTAAATGAAATATATAGACTACATATATTCAAACAAAATTGCATGCAAACACAATCTATGTTTAAATCTTTATAAAAATACTTATACAATTTCATATTTTTTGTTTTTATTTATTTATTTACCTAATTACTTTAAATTAGACATAACATTGAGGCGCTATTACCTAGAACAGTTTACTCACAGAAATAGTGGTATTCACTAATATATTTTTAAAACATTAGGGCACAAACTCTGCCGTAAAACTGTTGGCAGCATTGGAAATGTCAACCTTTGGCAACATTTCCAATACAGAGAATTAACAGAAAACATGTGCCAATCTGCAGATCTAACTTATGCCAACATTTTAAAAAGTTTGAGAGTTGGTATACTTTCTAAAGAAGCAGAAGCAACATTGAAAACCCGGCACATTAATGCATTTTATGGCGATAATGCATGTGCTACAGATGTTATGGAACAATTAGCCGACAAAAATGTCAATTGTATGGCCTTAATGCCAACTCTTGCAAGCTATCTCAAATTCAATGAAATAATGTTAAGTAAAGAAATGCAACCAATAATGGAAATTAGCGCCACAGACAAACTAGATGTACATGGTATGACACTACCCATGTGTGACCAAGCCACAAGACTAAATAATTTAGAAAAATCAATCTCAAACACAGCAGGCTTAGAAAAGATGTTAAAATTATCCTTAAATTGCAGAGTAATGATTAAACTTAACCTTGACGTGGACCAAGGACTAGTTAATGGAGCACTGGGTACAGTTGTTGGCTTTCAAACACACCCACGTGACAACAAAATTCAGTTTGTCAATATACTCTTTGACAAACTTTCAGAAGTAAAACAGATAGGACGCTCAACAGCTAGATTCCTTCTCTTCAAAGATATGTATGTACGCAGAGAACAATTTTCTCTAACTCTTGCATACGCAGTCACGGTTCATAAATCACAAGGTCTTACCCTAGACAAAGCAATGATAGATATTGGTAACACAGTCTTTAAAGAAGGCATGAGCTACGTAGCACTATCACGCTTACGTACACTTGACGGTCTATTTCTAATCAACTTTGATGCAAGTAAAGTAAACGCTGATATTCCTTGCATTTTAGAATATAATAGACTTCGCTCACTATACACTCCCCATCTAAACACATATTCTGTTCCACAAAAACTAAAACGTTGTAAAAGAAAACTAAATCAAACAGAAATGCAACAGGACGTCACTGCAAATCCTCCAAAGAGAGTAAAAGAAACTAATACTTCATCAAGTACCACAAACAAAAAAGAATCAATTGGAGAAAGTAAACCAGGTACTTCTTTAAAGAAGGAAGACAAACTCCAAAAAAAGCAGTTAGATACAGAACTACCTGGACCATTTAAATTCTCAAATATAGTTGGTGTAAGTTGCTATGCAAATGTAGCAATGAATATTCTATTTCAATTACCACCAATTGTTGACAACATTTACTTACACAGTACAGATCCATTGTGTTTGCAAATGTTAGTACTTCACAGAAATTCAGCAAACAATCCTGACAACACATATAGTGTTTTTGGAATAAGACGACAATTGGACTACTGTGCTGGAATGGTGAAATTCACTATAAACTCACAGGAAGATCTACAAGAATTTCTAATGTACTTACTACAAGTACTGGAAAACAAAAACATACCTATAAATGAAATCTTTCAGATTTCATACATGTGGAAACATACATGCACTCTCTGCAACAATGTGACACAAGAAGAAATCCCCAATGAACGCTTCATATATATATCAATACCAAATTGTGAATCCATTCCATTTCAGCAACTTGTACAAAATGCAAACCATGCTAGATTATGCTCTACCTGCAATTCAGATAATCGCTCCACGTTAGTAATACAAACATATAGTAAATACGTAATAATAATGCTTCTACGTTACAATGCAGATGGTACCAAAACCAACTGCAAGCTGACTGGATTCACACATGGTCAAATATCACTTGGTAAGAAAACCTTCACAACAGTAGGTATAATCTACCACGAAGGAGCCACAACCAATTCAGGACACTACACGCATATATAAAAAAGAAATGTGGATGGTTTGAATGTAATGATAGTACCATTACTCTAAAGCAGAGATTACCAGAAAATCTTACAAACGCTTATTTGATGTTCTTAAAACCAAAATTTGATAAATAAACTGTATTTAAACCTTTAAGTAAATTTGTGTTAAAAAAATATAAACTGTTAGAATACTCCAAAAGCTATCTAACTGCTCAAAGATTCTACAACAACTAATCAGATGAATGAATACCACTAAATTAGACCAAAAAATACACAGTTAGAATACGCCAATTGGTATCTAACTGTCCCAAAATTTAACAATATCCAAATAGGTAAATGAAAACCACTAAAATATATTAAAAAAATAGACAGTTAGAATACGCCAATTGGTATCTAACTGCTCCAAAATTTTATAATATCAAAACAAATGAAGAATCTGTTACTGCTCCAAAAAAAATACAACAAAGCAAAATATAAAGCATTAGCCAGAAACAACAAGTGAAAACTGAAAACAAACTAACAAATAAACTGTAGCATGACAGAAAAAGGTTTTTTTTTAATCCAACATGGATTTTTTTTTCTCCCACAGACCCAATGATTTTAGCAACAAATACAGAAACTGAGCAAATTGCACAGTACTCTGATTTGTACTCTACTAAATATGAGGGTCGAAAAAAAATAAAAGTATTTTGCTTATACAATGTAATAAGTCAATACAAAATACTAATACTAACATGCTATTTTCTTTTATCACAGAAATGAAGAAGAAAAACATGGACTCCCATTACTAGACCAAACAGTAAGTATACAATAATAAGGAGAACCATAGCAGCATATCACATCCATAGTATCTAATACCTTTTTCCTTATACATTTGTTTTTCACCCAAAGTTATAAGGAAATATGAATGTGATATGCTGCGGTGGTTGTTGCCAGGGCATAGAGTCTTTGGTGCATGGCGAAATGGCCAAATGGCCATGCACTCAAGACTCTATGCCCTGGCAACAACCACCGCAGCATTTCACATCCATAGAGTCAAACATTTCAACTATGATCTATGGGAAACTTTTAATGTCCGCGAACAATGTGAGTGTTCTTAGAACACTTTGAACTTGCCAGCGAACAATACCGACACCGTTTTCAGGACACCCCCTACGAACATTTCAGAACAACGCGATAGTTCTTAGAACACTTTCAACTTAACAACGAACAATACGGACAGCGTCCTAAGGACACGCCCTACGAACATTCCAGGACACCGGGAGTGTTCTCAAAAACGTCTTCAGAACACCCCCATTTTGTTTATTTGCGAACATTTCAGGACACCGCGGGTGTTCTTAGAACACATTCAACTTGACAGAGAACAATACGGACAGCGTCCTCAGGACACCCCCTACGAACATTCTAGGACACCGAGAGTGTTATTAGAAGCTTCTTCAGAACACGATCATCTTGTTTATTTGCGAACATTTCAGGACACCGCAAGTGTTCTTAGGACACATTCAACTTGACAGAGAACAATATGGACAGCGTCCTCAGGACACCCCCTACGAACACTCCCCAGACACCGCGAGTGTTCTTAGAAGCGTCTTCAGAACACCACCATCTTGTTTATTTGTGAACATTTCAGGACACCGCGAGTGTTCTTAGGACACATTCAACTTGACAGAGAACAATACGGACAGCGTCCTCAGGACACCCCCTACGAACATTCTAGGACACCGAGAGTGTTATTAGAAGCTTCTTCAGAACACCATCATCTTGTTTATTTGCGAACATTTCAGGACACCGCGAGTGTTCTTAGGACACATTCAACTTGACAGAGAACAATATGGACAGCGTCCTCAGGACACCCCCTACGAACACTCCCCGGACACCGCAAGTGTTCTTAGAAGCGTCTTCAGAACACCACCATCTTGTTTATTTGCGAACATTTCAGGACACCGCGAGTTTTCTTAGGACACATTCAACTTGACAGAGAACAATACGAACAGCGTCCTTAGGACACCCCCTACTAACACTCCCCAGACACCGCGAGTGTTCTTAGAAGCGTCTTCAGAACACCCCCATTTTGTTTATTTGCGAACATTTCAGGACACCACGGGTGTTCTTAGAACACATTCAACTTGACAGAGAACAATACGGACAGCGTCCTCAGGACACCCCCTACGAACATTCCAGGACACCGGGAGTGTTCTTAGAAGCGTCTTCAGAACACCACCATCTTGTTTATTTGCGAAGATTTCAGGACACCGCGAGTGTTCTTAGGACACATTCAACTTGACAGAGAACAATACGGACAGCGTCCTCAGGACACCCCCTACGAACACTCCCCGGACACCGCGAGTGTTCTTAGAAGCGTCTTCAGAATACCGCCATTTTGTTTATTTGCGAACATTTCAGGACGCCGCGAGTGTTCTTAGGACACATTCAACGTGACAGAGAACAATACGGACAGCATCCTCAGGACACCCCCTACGAACACTCCCCGGACACCGCGAGTGTTCTTAGAAGCGTCTTCAGAACACCACCATCTTGTTTATTTGCGAACATTTCAGGACACCGCGAGTGTTCTTAGGACACATTCAACTTGACAGAGAACAATACGGACAGCGTCCTCAGGACACCCCCTACGAACACTCCCCGGACACCGCGAGTGTTCTTAGAAGTGTCTTCAGAACACCCCCATTTTGTTTATTTGCGAACATTTCAGGACACCGCGAGTGTTCTTAGGACACATTCAACTTGACAGAGAACAATACGGACAGCGTCCTCAGGACACCCCCTACGAACACTCCCCGGACACCGCAAGTGTTCTTAGAAGCGTCTTCAGAACACCCCCATTTTGTTTATTTGCGAACATTTCAGGACACCGCGGGTGTTCTTAGAACACATTCAACTTGACAGAGAACAATACGGACAGCGTCCTCAGGACACCCCCTACGAACATTTCAGGACACCGGGAGTGTTCTCAAAAACGTCTTCAGAACACCCCCATTTTGTTTATTTGCGAACATTTCAGGACACCGCGGGTGTTCTTAGAACACATTCAACTTGACAGAGAACAATACAGACAGCGTCCTCAGGACACCCCCTACGAACACTCCCCGGACACCGCGAGTGTTCTTAGAAAAGTTTCACTTTGCTTGCGAACAAAACGGACACATATTGAGTCCTTAGAACACCCCCTAGTCAGTTTATTTAGAACATTTCAGAACACCCGTGATGTCCGCAAACAAATCGAACACAAAAAGAACATCGAACACATAAAAAACACAACTTTCATCCTATCTCATACACTCCCACCCTCCCCAAACACTCCTACACACCAACACACTCTACAAAATACACATTTTGAACAAAGTTTCACCGCGCTGTCCGCAGACGTCCGCGAATACAAGATGGTGGGCGCTACCAAAAAATCTGACGCGCTTCACGCTCCACGCCGTCCAATCAGCGAACACGTTGCATGTCCGCGAACATCACCCAAGACGATTGGCCAATCAGGACACTGTCCGCGGAGCGAACAGGGAAGTGTGTCCGCGAACCGAACACAGATATCACTCATTTTTTTTTACCTAATTTTTGGTCATTTTAAAAAAAACTACTGCACAGATTTTCACCAAATTTGCAAAAGCACGCTTTCGGGACCAAGCCGCTGCTCCTGGTCCAAATTTGGTGGAAATCCGTCCAGCGGTTTGGGCTGTAGGCGCGAGCAAAAAGTTTTGGGACCCCCCTATAACTTTGCCCCCCCTGGACAAATCCTCACCAAACTTTGCAGAAAAATTCAGAGTGACCCAAATACTTTTTTTGCAAAGTTTGGTGAGGATCCGTCCAGGGAGAGCGAAGTTATAAGCCACCCAAAAAGTGCTCTTCCTATGGAAACAGCAACTTAACCATAACTACATGGCCACTACCGTGGCCATGTAATATATATACAATGAATATATGAGTGTGTGTTTGTGTGTTTAGTGCAGTGTCTTCAAATCCAAATGCCTTATTTATATTCAGTAGCAGCTGACATGCATCAACTTGAGATATTCCACATTTGCTATAATCAGGTTCTGTTGTCTCCTGTATCTTATGTGAAGGTACAGTCATGCCACAGTATGGATTACAGTTGGCTTTTTCCAAATGGATTTTATAGGTTACTCACAAATACTTTTTTTGTTTATCTTCTGAATGTCTATCATATATGATTCTTGCCTGATTTTATTTCGAATGACACACTTAAAGTTGGGCATACCCCACATTATTAAAATTCAGTACACACACATATTGCTCTGCAGCATTTGCATCAAACAATTCAGCTATAGCCGATATAGATTGTGCTGCATCATTACCTTTCCTCCCTAAGGAACAATATTCTAAAGTAATTAGGGGTATTTGAGATCTGATACAATCATTACCAATGATACATTTTTAATCAACACACTTGTTACACATTAAAAATTATGTTGTTAATATTTATTTAGGGGGTGTTTGTATCATCTGGATAAATGTAATTTATTTATAATGTACCTTCAGCACATCACCAAAGGAATAACATATCTCTGTCGAATTTGCATGAATTTGCACTCAGTTATTATAACTTTGTTGAATTCACCGGCCTATGCTGTTCATACATCTACAACTAGTGCTAAACACATAATCTGAGATATTGGGCACAAATCCTGCTAACTGTATGTTACACACAAACCTGTGTAGCATAGGTACCATAACCTTAAGCGAATGCCACACATTCCCTTACTTCTCAGTACATCTAAGTCACTCTGTGCCCTTCTTTACCTGGTTACACAAAGTGTGTCTTTTAAATTCGTATACAAAAGCCAAAACCGTTGGATTTGAAGATTATTTTGATGTCACTGCTGAAGGCATTCCAGAAGTCTTTCATGAGGTTATGAATGATGGCACCAGATGACTTTGGTGATGTCATCAGTAATACCTGTTTTGTGCTATGGTTTATTTGCTACTTTCAAAGTGTGTGATCCGTTGTTTCAGGGTTAATATAGTGGACCACACATTTTAAGAGAACTTGTGTTTCAATTAGATTGTTATATTAATGAACATCATTTCCAATGTTTTGTCTCAGGCTTTTATGTAACACATATTTTTCGATTTTTTAATGACATCACAAAATATCCAATAGAATAACATGTGCTAAATTAATTTGCTTAGTAATGGGTTTAGGTGCTGACAGAACTTGTCATGATCTTTCTCTAATAAACAGTTATGTTACTGTAAGTTATGTTCTATTATTATCACAGTAGTATACATAAACACTGAACAAGGAACCATTCTGAAATCTACATTGGTAGTAGAAAGAGGATAGGGTTGGCATCTTAACCATAAAATATTGCCTAACCCAAAAGGCTTAAATTGAATTAAGCTATAGGATGAAACACTTAAAAAATTGCCATTCACCTACTCACATTATGGGAAATATTTTAAATTCAATAATCATTCCAAGTAGGGTATATATGTCTGTGGAACCTTTGCTGGTTGATTGATATGACCACTTACTATTAGTATTTGATTTAATATTTGAACCAACTGTATATCAAGGCAAAGAAAAAATAACTAAAATGCAATTTGAGGTTAATAAATAATCTGTCTCTGTCATTGGCTCTTCCTAAGCTTCACGAGTTAGCTACCATGAATAGTTCTGTAAATGATGCTTGTATTACATTTCATAAAACTGTTTACTCCACAATGGATAATATTGCACCTTACAGACTAAATCCATTAGGAATAAACCATCGGCACTGTGGTTTATGGAGGAATTTATATCTCAGAGAAAATCGGCCAGGCTCTAGGAACACAAATGGTGCTCTTGCCAATCCGAAGAAAATGTACTTTCATAAAAGTCTGCTATTTAAATGGATTCAAATCAATTTTTTAAGGAAATGTATTCTCATTGTTGAAAGTAAAAACAAATACTCGGATTCTAACCCGATAACCACTAATAATTTGAAATGTGATCATTTTGTACAATGTTTTACTGAGAAAATCTTTTTCATACGGAATAACATTTTGTCTGCATGTTCTAATAGAATTCTGATACCCTGTAGAGAGATACAATATTGGGAGTCATATACACTACCCAATTATAATCCAATCTCCTCATTAATGGCAAAAATAAAACTGACTTATTATGCTGATGATCCCTGTCAAAAATGTAAGAATGTTTTACACTGTTTTATCCTTTTTCACACAATTACTTCATCTAGCTTTAGGACAGGGGTGTTTTTCGGATTCATTGAAAAGAGGTCATGTATGTCCTCTGCTGAAAAAAACTCATCTATGTAACAACCATCTATCAAACTATCATCCAGATACTTCACTCCCTTTTTTGGGTAACTTCTGTCATCAAAAGTGGGGCTCCCCTGTGCTTCAAGGTCCGATTCGCCGGAGGAGAGGTCAGATCCAGAAAGAGCCGTTGTCGAGAGATCAGGCGTTCCTTTTTTTGTGAAGAGGTAAGGTCTGTTACAGGAGCTCGCCACAATTGTCGTGCTGAGTAACAGCCACAGACAGAAATGACAATCCCCCTGTGCAGACCACAGAGGGGAAAAAGCCTGTGGCACAAAAAACCCCTATAGATGGAATGGCAAGAAGGCGTGGAGGTGATGGCTTGTCCGATCCAGTAGAATGACTTGAATAGATCAGGTAAGTTGAAAAGTAACTGTTATTTCTGCAAATCTGCTCCTGAAGGCTGGTATGATGGAGATGCAGCAGACGAAAAAGAGACAAACTCCAAAGGCAAGATGCGACCTGGGATTTGTAGTTCTGAGGTAAAAAATGGAGGGCGGAAGAGGACTAGAAACAGGAAGATGAGAAACTTCGGTAGAAAAATGGAAGGAGGAAGAAAACCAAGGAAAATATCAGGGGAAAAGGTAGAAGAAGGTTAAGCAAGTATAAGAAAGAGAGAACGGGACAGGCGCTTGAGGTCACCGTACCAACGTGTAAAAAGAACCCCTGCAAGTAGAAAACTTCTTACCCAAATAACGAAGGCACCGAAACGGAAGCAGAGTGGTCAGGATACCTGGGAACTCCGTAAGGAAGGTAAGATAAGCAAAGGGGCTGAAAGAGGCGGAGTAAGAAAAGTGGCGAGCGCCGTGACAGAAAGTGAAAGTAAACAGTGTCAGAAAAACACACAAATACAGCGTGCAGGAAAAGGTATCAACAGCAGACAGATAGGCTGAAAGAAATGAGCTCAGAAAAAACGCTACGGGGGGCTTTCAGGAAGAAACGAAGGAAGGCTGGAACTACGAGAGAACCAGAGAGCGAGGAAACCGCCACACAGTTGTAACGCACTGAGGGGGCGTGGCTTCCCTGAATTTAAAGGGGAAGAGAAACGTAGTTGCAGAGAGATAGAAACAGGACTAGCGGAGTTTCCACCGGGACCACATCTTCCATGAACCTCCTTTCATGACAGTATGTCCCCTTCTTGGGGCGACGGGCCCGGGTTTACCTGGGTGAAGGGCATAGAACTGTCGTAGACATCTGGGGGCGGAGATGTTGGTTACAGGTTCCCAAGAGTCTTCCATGTGAGAGTATCCTTTGCAGTGAACCAAGTACTGTAATCTACCTCTATGGTAACAGGAGTCCAGAATTCGTTCCACCTCATAGACTTCAGGCTCCACTTCTTATCTTTCAACTTAAAGATCTTCTTCCGATGGTGGGGATCCGGGAGATAGGTCTTTAACAAGGAGGAATGAAAGACTTGGTGAACTCTGCCTAGCTGAGAAGGCAGTCTCAGTCGAAAAGCCACCGGATTGATGCGGGCCGTGATGGGGAAAGGACCCAAAAACTTAGGGCTCAACTTGGAGGGATGAGTCCATCTATTTAAGTATCTTGTTGATAGCCATAACTTATCTCCCACTTGCCATCCTGGAGTCTGAGTGCGGTGAGTATCTGCTTAGAGCTTGCATCGGAGACGACTTTCCTGTAAATTAGTGATGGAATTATTTTGTATCCTAGCAATATCTTCAAGAAGAGAGTCCACCGAAGGTATAGAAGAAATTCTGCCATGGGGAGGAGAGATGCCCAATTGTCCTGTTGTTCATTGGCGAAGCAACGCAGATATTGTTCCATAGTTGTGTTGAGTCGCTCCGTTTGGCCGTTGGACTGAGGATGGTATCCGGAAGTAAGAGCTATTTCTACTCCTAAAAGAGCACATAAATTCCTCCAAAATGTTGAGGTAAATTGTGAACCTCTGTCCGACAGGATCGTTTCTGCGAGACCATGGAGACGTACCACGTCTCTCAAAAACACTTGTGCCATTTCAGGAGCAGAGGGAACCCCCCTTAAGGGCGAAAAATGGCACATTTTGCTGAAACTGTCGATAGTGACCATGATCGCTGTGAATCCCTTTGACATGGGAAGATCCACCACAAAATCAGTAGAGACTTGAGACCATGGAGTCAAACGTAGTCTTGGTTGATGTAACAAACCCGCCGGTTTAGATGTGGATCCCTTGCTTCTGGCGCAGATAGGGCAGGAATGCACATAAAGTTTGATGTCAGTAAGCATTTTCGGCCACCAGAACATCCGATTTATGAGCTTGGATGTGGCGGTGACACCCCTGTGTCCCGCTATTTTAGAATCGTGACCCCAATGAAGGATTTGTGCTCGTAACCTGGTATCCGGAATGAATAATCTCCCCTGGTAAAACCATAGATCTTCTTTGGTAGTTAATCGGTTTGATAGACTTCTGGGAAGCGGAAGTAGGGCTTCTGGAGAGGCTTTCTTGACGTCTAGCAAGAATTTCGAAAATGACCTGTATGAAACTGACTTTAGGGAACAACACCTCGCCTTCAAAAGGTGGATTATTGAAGGAGTTTGGACTGCGAGATAAACTGTCAGCTAGGATAATCTTACTTCCTGGAAGGTATGTAATGAAAAAATCATACTGAGCAAAGAAGTATGCCCATCGGGCTTGGCGGGAATTCCTGCACTCCATATGTTGTAGCACCTTGAGATTACTGTGATCGGTGCGTATCTCAAACAGATGTCTTGATCCTTGGAGAAGATGTCTCCATTCAGAGCAGGCTTGTTTAATGGCCAACAATTCCTTTTCAATTACAGAGTAATTGATCTCGCTGGGACATAGGGTGCGAGAGAGATATGCGATCGGATGTTCCACTCTATTATGTTCTTGCTTAATCACGGCTCCTAGGGCTCCAGCGGAGGCATCAGTCTCAACAATAAAAGGTCGACTCTGATCGGGTTGTTTCAGGATGGGTGCAGAACAAAAGGCTTGTTTAAGCCCGCAGAATGCCTGTTCTGCTAAAGAATTCCATTCGAACCTAACATCTTTCTTTAATAAGGCTGTGATAGGTAGTACCCGCTCTGAGAAGTTGGCGATAAATCTCCTGTAAAAATTGGAAAGACCTAAGAAGGCTTGTACCTCTTTCACATTGCAAGGGGCGGGCCAGGCAAGAATTGCGGAAACCTTCTTGGGATCCATCTCAACTCCTTGTTCGGATAGTATAAATCCTAGATAGGGTACAGAAGAAACTGCAATGAGACATTTCTCCGGTTTTGCAAACAGCTGATGGCGCCTTAGTCGCTGCATGACCTCCGTGAGATGAGCCTGATGTTGATGAGGATGTCGCGAAAAAACGAGCATGTCATCTAAGTATATAATAACTGAGACAAACAGAAGGTCAACAAAAAGGTGGTCCATAAACCTCTGAAAGGCTGCCGGGGCGTTGACTAGGCCAAAGGGCATCACCCGGTATTTGTACAGACCGAAGGGAGTACGGAACGCTGTCTTCCATTCGTCCCCTTCTTTAATCCTGTGAAGGTGGTAGGCACCTCTGAGGTCAAGTTTGCTGAACAAGCGTGATCCCTCTACGGCTTCCAGTATATCCCTTATTATAGGCATTGGGTAGCGATCCTTCACTGTGATCTTATTTAGGCCCCTATAGTCAATACAAGGATGTAATTATTTTGAATCTTTTTTGGAAATGAAAAATAGAGACGCCCCAGCTGGAGACTTAGATGGTCGGATGAGACCGTTTTGGAGGTTTTGATCTAAATACTCTCTTAGTGCTTGTTTTTCAGGAATAGTTAAAGAAAACATGCGTCCAAATGGGACCGAAGAGCCAGGCAGAATGTCAATAGCACAGTCCTCGGGTCTGTGTGGAGGCAAAGCCTTAGGTAACTTGTCTTCGAATACGTCGGCGAAATCTTGGAAGATAGGATGGATATTATGAACTGGAAGCAAATCTGATGAGAAGGACGGAAAAGTCACCGTAGCTTCTTCCATCTTGTCGGAAACCCTGCATCGTTGACCACAGTACTCAGATTCAAATTTCAGGGTGTTAAGAGACCAGTTGATCGTTGGGTTGTGTCTGCGAAGCCACAGAATTCCCAGAATGATTGGGAAGTGAGCTGCTCTTATCACATCAAAAGTGAGAGTTTCATGATGATGGGAGATACAAAGCTGAAGGTCCACTGCAGCCTGAACAATAGGTCCAGAACTTAACGGACGGCCATCCACACCTTCTACCTTCTGTTCCTCCTGTTTATCAACAAGATGTATGCCTTCTTGTTTGGCCCAATGGATATCAAGGAAGTTTCCTGCAGCTCCACTGTCAATAAGGGCTAAGACTTCTTTTTTGTTGATTCTTCCTGTGTATGGTTGCTTGAAGATCCATGAGACAAGAGTCCTCTCCTGATGTTTGTGCACAAGGTGAGCCTTTCATTGAACCCCGGTAAGGGGCTCCTTCTAAGACCGGGGTCTGTCGTTTCCCCGATGCCTTGGGGGAACCTCAGGACAATCCCTCAAAAGGTGAGAATCAGAGGCGCAGTAAAGACATAAACCCTTGTCCCGGCGTCGGCTTCGTTCTGTAGATGATAAAGGTCCCCTGGCCGTGCCGATTTGCATCGGTTCTTCCCCAGTACGGTTTGTAGATAGTGGCAGGGATGAGGGAGGTCTGGATACAGGCGTCATTGGGTTTCGACTCTTCTTTTTCTCAGATCTACGTTCCGATATCCTGTATTCGATTTGAAGTACAAGCCTAAAAAGATCAGCCAAGGTAGTGGGTCTGGGTACTCGCGCCAACTCGTCTTTCAGATCCTCATGTAAGCCCCTTCTGAATGCTGTATATTGGACTGGTTCAGGCCAATCTACTTCTGTAGCCAATCATTTGAAACTCGAGATATATGACAAAAGATCCATTGTACCCTGTTTGATATCAAACAAGGCTTCGCCGGCTGCGATTCCGATCTCTTGTCTCTCAAAAGTCTGTCGGACAAGCGTAGTGAAGGCATTGTTGTCTTGTAGAATCGGATTATTGGACGTAACCAATGGGGTGGCCCATTCCAGGGCATTTCCAATCATGTTAGAGCCGAGAAAACCCACTCTGGTGCGATCAGATGCGTAGGTAGCCGGTCTAAATGTGAAATATACCATACAGGCATCTAGGAACTCCTTAACTCTCTTGGGTGCTCCATCAAACTTCTCAACTGCTAAGGACAAAGGTGGAAGATCAGCCTGATGGGCGTCTCTGGCAGCGACTATCTGGTGAAGAGTTGCATTTTCAGCCTTAACCCCCTGTACTTCCATAGACAGGGTCTGAACTGCGTTCAGCAACTCCTGGACCTGTTCTGCCGTAGCCATATTTGGGCGTTGCAAACTGTCATCAAAAGTGGGGCTCACCTGTGCTTCAAGGTCCGATTCGCCGGAGGAGAGGTCAGATCCAGAAAGAGCCGTTGCCGAGAGATCAGGCGTTCCTTTTTTTGTGAAGAGGTAAGGTCTGTTCCGGGAGCTCGCCACAATTGTTGTGCTGAGTAACAGCCACAGACAGAAATGACAATCCCCCTGTGCAGACCACGGAGGGGAAAAAGCCTGTGGTACAAAAAACCCATATAGATGGAATGGCAAAAAGGCGTGGAGGTGATGGCTTGTCCGATCCAGTAGAATGACTTGAATAGATCAGGTAAGTTGAAAAGTAACTGTTCTTTCTGCAAATCTGCTCCTGAAGGCTGGTATGATGGAGATGCAGCAGACGAAAAAGAGACAAACTCCAAAGGCATGATGTGACCTGGGATTTGTAGTTCTGAGGTAAAAAATGGAGGGCGGAAGAGGACTAGAAACAGGAAGATGAGAAAAAAATAGAAGGAGGAAGAAAACCAAGGAAAATATCAGGGGAAAAGGTAGAAGTTTAAGCAAGTATAAGAAAGAGAGAATGGGACAGGAACTTGAGGTCACCGTACTAACGTGTAAAAAGAACCCCTGCAAGTAGAAAACTTCTTACCCAAAGAACGAAGGCACCGAAACGGAAGCAGAGTGGTCAGGATACCTGGGAACTCTGTAAGGAAGGTAAGATAAGCAAAGGGGCTGAAAGAGGCGGAGTAAGAAAAGCGGCGAGCGCCGTGACAGAAAGTGAAAGTAAACAGTGTCAGAAAAACACACAAATAAAGCGTGCAGGAAATGGTATCAACAGCAGACAGATAGGCTGAAAGAAATGAGCTCAGAAAAAATGCTACGGGGGGCTTTCAGGAAGAAACGAAGGAAGGCTGGAACTACGAGAGAACCAGAGAGCGAGGAAACCGCAACACAGTTGCAACGCACTGAGGGGGCGTGGCTTCCCTGAATTTAAAGGGAAAGAGAAACGTAGTTGCAGAGAGATAGAAACAGGACTAGCGGAGTTTCCACCGGGACCACATCTTCCATGAACCTCCTTTCATGACAACTTCCTGGAGAAACTCATAGCTGTGCAATTGAACGACTGAATAAAAAGGCATAACATATTAACAACATTCCAATTGGTTCAGTGAAGGCTCCAAAATTGTAAATATTGAAATTACAACAGTGCATAATCTGAGTGATGTGCTACAAATGTTAGATGATGGAGGCAAATGTTTGCTGATAATTTGAGATTGATCAGCAGCGTTTGATATGACTGACCATAGTATGCTCCAATTCTCCAATAATGACTGACGATCAGAGGAGAGGTAATGGATTGGACTTGTTCCTTTATAACAAATTGTCTTCAGACAGTATTAATTGACCAACAATTCTATCACCCATTCTATTTAATTTTTCATGGTGCCACTAGCAGCATTTGCAAGAAAATATAACATCCATATGCATCAATATGCGGACAATGCGCAGCTTTATATCAAAATCTCTTCTGCGGACACCACAATATGACTGTTGAACTTCCTCCATGTGATTGAATATTGGATAGCAGCACATTTTTTAAAGCTAAATCCTTTTTTTTCTCATTCTGTCCATAATCCTTAAATGCTGTTTTTCAGAAATAGGATTTTAGGAGCGTCTTCTACTGAGTTTACAAGTTCAGCTAAATTGTTTATATTAGATTCTCACCTTTCATAAATTACACACGATTAGGCAATGGTAAATTGTCCAATCCTTGGTGTTATCTCATGAAGACTATGGGAACTCTGTGTTCATTGGCCTTGCTAAATCTGCCTTAGCCCCACTATAAGTGAACTTGAATGTTCCAGTGTATCTGATTTATGACACAAGAAAATAAGAACATATTACACATATTTGACCTGACTCACTGATGGATGGCTACAAAATTGATGTCCAACCAGCTGGGAAACATCAGAAAAGGCACTCTTTTGGCAGCCTCTTGACCGTGATAAAATCTACTGGGTCTATCCTTTTGGCTTTGTGAATCGAACATATAGACTGGGGCCATTGCAAAGGAACTTGAAGTTCTCTGGAAGTCAGTATTCACACCTATGTTAGTCAGTAACATCTATTGGCACTAGGAGGTCATCCCCTTGGGCCCTTTTCTTGATCGCCTCATGATTTTTCTATATAACTGGTGGGAAAAGTCAATCTTGGTTTTTTACTTTGTGCAGGGCACTTCAATTCATCATGTTTTGAGGGGAGTGATTCAAATCCATTGTTTCTGATTGAGTTATCAAAACAAGCGAGTAAAGTAGTCAATGGCTGTAGATGGTCATCTTGCCTTAAATCATTGGGCCTTCAAAGGTTAAATGGTAATGTTACTGGGGATTAAATTATGCAGGGTACATAGTCTAGCGGGAATAAGGGAACAGTAATTGACTATATGTATGCTGACTCTGTGTTCTACTCATTATGTGATTACTTCTGTGTTAAGAGCACTACAGTCAGTTACCACAACATCCTGAGTCCCAAAGTCACTGTTGAAGTGAGGGAAGAAAAACAACCTGACCTATTTGTGGTAACAGTAAATCTGGGGACACAGAGAATGAGGTGGAACAATAGGAAAACGGCCCGACTGAATCTAGAAATGAATAAAATCTTTGAGGATTGTTACCTTTAATGGAAGTGCTTCACATTCAGAGTAGATGAGATCCACCCCTACATAGCTATATATAACTGATGTAGCATTCCCTCCCTTAGATACTGAAATGCCGATAAACATTTGAAGAGGCACCCACATAACTTTAGTTCATGCTTGTGGGAAAGGAAGCACCTCTTAAAGTCAGTGATTAGCAACATTAAGGGGTTTAAACTCTCCCAAATTGCTTGTAACTTTAGGATTGGGAACATGAAACTCTCTTATACAAATTGGGTAAAAAAACATCATGCAACAAGGCTTCAAAGAGAGGGAGAAGTCATGGTTGAATTCCTTAGAACTAAAGATTCCTCCAGTATTTGGATTTTGACTAATGCAGTGAGTGGGATGTTCACAATCTAAATCTCAGCATAATCCCATAACTGAGACTGTCTGGGTCGATCACTTCATTTCTACAAATGCCATGGATTATGGGACTTTATATGGCAACCCGGAACAGACATTTACAGACCAAACATATGCAAGGCCACACAGGAGGAAGTTGGAGACTGTATTAAGAGGGCAATTAGATCGAGGTCGGGGGCGGGGGATTTGGGGCAAACAGGTTCAATAATGTGTTTTTTAAGTCGGATCTGGAAAAATGGGCTCTCATACTGGGTATGTAATTTAATGACGTTATAACAACAGGAAGATTCCCAGAGACGTGGTCTACCTCTACCTCCATCGTGTTTCCTTTACACATAAAGGGAACAAGAAGGGACCCAAAACATGACTCTCCCTTCATGGTAATGGATGCAAACTCGAAATTCTTTGCATCAGTAATTCTCAAGCATCTGCGACTACGGCCCACACAGGCAGTTATGTTAAACAGATGTTATATAGTCTTACAGAAAAATCAGGGGCCTCACCTGAATGGATACCTTGTTAAATGTCTCAAGGAGTCTGCATGCTCCAGGAAATGTGAACACGTATACGTAGCATTAATCGATCTTTCTACTGCTTTTGATTTGGTAAACTGCTCTCTTCTTTGGATCAAGGTGCACTCTTGGGGAATCCCTGATGCCTCCTTAACATTGCGGTGGGGCTTCATAGCAACTCGAACATCCATGTGCACCTTAACGTACAGAGAGCTCTGTCAGGGAAAAATGTACACATCATCTGGTTTAAGAAAGGGTTGCATTTTGTCCAAGATTGGGGACACTAAAATCAGTGTAATGGCATATGCCGACTAATTTCGCCTATTCGATCTTACGCCACTCAGATTGCAAAGGCTGATTGACACCTTCTACAGGTATGCCGGAGCTTATTTTCTAAAGATAAAACCAACTAAAACGAGGGAGATGTGCTTTTCAGTCTCCCGGAATTGCTGTAGGCACACCTGTTTCATGAATAAAACAAAGTTGCTTTATTCACACAATATGATCTAGTTGGGATTCCCTATTCTAGATTGCTCCTTTAAATTGTACTTAATGGACTTCCTAAAGAATAAGTCCTTAATGTTCATTAGCCAGTTGTAAAGAATGGATGAAAATACAGGACATTTTCTGTCCGGCTCATGCTTAAGTTCATGAGCGTAAAACAGTTAAAGGGTGTGCACATTTTTCCCTCTTGGATTCTTGGCAAACGTTTCCCTTTTTGGGAAATTCTTCTGGAAAAAAGCCATTCACACCCAAATTGTTCACTAGATACAAGGTGGGACTGAAATCACTTACAGCACGTGCAGACTGGAGAATTCTATCAATGTACCTGTCCCTAATAGATTTCCCTAAGGATACCCTCTATGAACATTTAAAAGAGTACATGCTACATACAAGGGAGAATTATGTTAAGGATCTTGAGTTATTTTGTAATAACTTGATACAGAAACTGGGTCTGCACAAGTCTAAACGTATTGTCAATCCATGCTATGATGCTATTTGGCCAGGTTGGGTCCATACTGTGGATGATTTCCACACTTATTGATCATTAAATCACCTTGTTACAGACCATAAGCAAATGGGCACCATTGCACCATATCTGAACATTTATCCATCTAAGCTTTTATGTATCAGTTTTCTCATATTCGGATTAGATATCTGCCCTACAAGGCAAATACAGGCCCGTAGAGGCATTATTATGAAGAACAACACTTCGTGGTATTTACCGAATAGGGATATAGGGTGCCAGATAATACCCCAAACACTACCAGATCACTCACCGGTCCGATTAACTATGCAACTGACAGAACATGCAGGAGAGAGAACTCACTGGCGGTTCAAACCAGTGGCCCTAGAGGACCAGGCATTCAGGCTAAGCATGAAAGTACACATTACACAGTTCTTTGACAGCAACAAGGGTTTGGTATTGTTACATGCAACACTGTGTCAGGCATTTAAAGCCTACATCAGCGTTATGGCCATTTCAAGCGAATTTGGGGTGGTATGTGATATTAGAAGGGCATTGAAACAATGTGAATCAGAGCTGTCACAGCGGCAGCAGAAGTATGCTTATGACCCTTCCCCAGAAACAAGGTGAGATATCAACCAAACATGCCTGACAAACACTGCGAGATAGCTGACAGGAAGCTGAAATATTTCAATAGACCCACGGCGGCCCGTCGATATGGGGAAATGGACGGACCGAGCAAGCTATAAGCACAAACGGTCAGGTCGGACAGGGGCACTCCCCCATATATCAAGTGTAGTACGAGCAGATGGCTCAGTAGCAAACCTAGACAAGGACATAAACATAGTGTTTTATCATTTCTACTCTGCAGGGATGATGACCTCAGCAATAGAGGACTTTCTAGGGAAGATACCTAAGACACTCCTATCAGACGAAGCTAGACTGACATTAGAATAACCTATACATATAGAGGAGTTTACAAATGCTATTAAAGAACTTCCCAGTTGGAAAGCACCGGGTTCAGGTGGACTCTGTGATGAGTTCTATATAGAATTCCGGGCTGTGCTGGCCCCTCGCTTAATGCAGGTCTAGCCGGAGGCCCTGTTGACTGGGTCATCACTAGAATCGATGCATGAGGCATTCATTATTCTACTGCTTAAACCTGATAAGGCAGCTTACGAATGTGGTTCATACAGGTAGCTATCATCAAAAATATTGACACCAAACTATTTGCTAACGTTCTGGCAAGGCGACTAACCCCTTTGATGCTGCACATGATGCATGAAGACCAGGTTGGCTTTTACCCGACAGATCGAAAACACTAAATCTATGCAGCTTTTATGACATCCTTGCACAGGCACTGCAAGATGGTCAGGCTGTTGCCGTGGCCTTAGACATGCAAAAGGTGTTTGACATGCCATTCCTCTTCCAGGTCCCGGGTCATTATGGGTTTGGCCCCAATTTTATTTCATGGGTAGAGATATTGTGTACACAGCTATATGTGCAAGTATATAAAAATGGGTTTCTGTCCCCTGCATTCCAGCTGAAGGGGGGCACCAGGCAGGGTTGCCCTCTCTTGCCCCTATCCTTCGCTCTAATCATTTAACAATTAGCCAACCTAGTAAGCGTCCGATTTTGCAATGCTGTTGTTCAGATAAGAGGCAGGCCAGCGCTAATTACCATCTACGCAGACGGAATAAGAGATCTGGACCGCCATTTGCGTTGTATATTAAATGCAGTAGTGGAATTCTGCAGACATTCTGGTTTACACCTAAACAGTGGTAAATCTGAGATATTCCCCCTGCTGGATGATACATTTGGCCTATTCTGGACACCTGAGAGTGTCAGGTACCTGAGAATAGAGATAGCGTGGACCCTCCCACTAACCAAAATCCTAAATGATGACAGCTACAAAGGGAAATTAATAATTAAACTGGACAGGTGGAAACATCCACCCATCTCATTAGCTGGCCGGGTGTCATTGGTAAAGAAGATAATCCTTCCCAAATTCCTGTACTTCTTTCATGAAATACAGATGTGGGCAGGTAGGGCCTTCTTTACTAAGCTGGCAAGGATGTGCTCCTCTTTTCTATGGAACGGGCAGGTGAGAGTGAAGTGGCAACGCCTAGCACGGGCATGCAAGAATGGAGGGCTTTCAGTACTGGACTTCGAACTGCACTATTTAACAGCACATACACACTTCACAATATACTGGCAGTGCCAGGTTGCAAGCCCCACCGCCCCATTTTGCAGCTGGAGCGATTGCAAATGACCTGCGGGCCATTATTACACCAATTAGTAGGCAACAGGTACCGCCGCCCGCACTGCCTAGAGCCAGTGGGCGTCACATAGGTGGCATGGGGTAAACTACCAAAACACTCCAGCAGCCCCATGCTATACTGTAAAGACCTGCCACTATGGGGACTAACCACATGAAAGCCCCCCCCCCCCACCCAGATAAACATATTGCGGCTCACTGGAGCAAAACTGGTGTACTGAGACTGGGGAACCTGTTTGTCTCATGAAGCTTCATTACATGGGATAAGATTAAGGGACACATGGGGGACACAGCACTACAATGATTACAGTATCACCAGACCGGCACAGCGGTTGCATCCAACAGGCCGGTGTTCCCCCTGGAGCCTGATTCACACCTGTGCCTCACATATACCCTGGCACAAGTCAGGAAGAAATTTGTATCAACCCCGTATAGATTGGCCCAAACAGCCACAGCACCACAGAGAATAGATATTAGAGGCAAATAGAAAAGGGATTTGGGAATGACCTTCTCGGAGGCAGACTGGGTACTGATTTGTAGACTCACAAAACAGGTGTCACTGAACTCCAGATAGAGACTGCTACAGTTCAAAGTCCTTAACTGAACGTACTAAAATCCATTTCCGCGCACAGCGTATTCATGGATTCCAGCTACCAAAACCAGCCGTGGCGCACAGTGGCACAGCGACCCTGCAGCAACGCCAGTTACGCCCCCAAGAACGCCTCTCGCGCAGGGAAAAGCCATCAAAATCCCCAATCCAGCGCAAAGGGCTGCGCTAACCCTGTACCAGCACGGCAAGCGGGCTACGTGTATCACTGGGGTGTGCAGGAAGTACCTCACGTCATTTCAGCTGGGTACGTGTATTTCAGGGGTGCGCTGGAAGTTCCACACGCGATTCCATCAGGGTACGTGTACATCAGGGGTGCGCGGGAAGTTTCACACGCAAATGCCCTGGCTACGTGTATCTTGGGGTGCGCTGGAAGTTCCACACGCGATTCCATCAGGGTACGTGTACATCAGGGGTGCGCGGGAAGTTTCACACGAGAATGTCCTGGCTATGTGCATCTTGAGGTGCGCGGGAAGTTTCACACGCGATATCAGCAGGGTACATGTATATCAGTGGTGCGCGGGAAGTTCCACACGCGAATGTCCTGGCTACGTGTATTTCGGGGTGCGTGGGAAGTTTCACACGCCATATCAGCAGGGTACGTGTATTCCAGGGGTGCGCTGGAAGATCCACACGCGAATGTCCTGGCTACGTGTATCTTGGGGTGCGCGGGAAGTTCCACACGCGAATGTCCTGGCTACGTGTATTTCGGGGTGCGCGGGAAGTTTCACACGTGATATCAGCAGGGTATGTGTATTCCAGGGGTGCGCTGGAAGTTCCACACGCGAATGTCCTGGCTACGTGTGTTAGGGAGAATTCTCTGTTTAGGCTGAATTTCCTAACCTAGTGAGTCCCCCAGCAGCTTTGCTGGATTTCTGGAGTTTGTTTTTTTCCATCCTGCCAAGAGTGCGACTCTTTTCCTCCCACTCTTGGACATGTATTTGTGTAATTCCTTTGAATGTCAATGTGTTCGATGGGCTATGGGGTCTTTTACTCCATAGGGTCTCATATGTTTTTCTATGTGTGTTACACCGCACCCTACGTGCCGTAGCACTGGGGCGTCCTAGCGGACCCCCACCATAGACTCCATACCCGGGGACTGACTACTGTCTCTCCGGGCATGTAAAGTCACCATTGGCTTCACTAGACCTAAATTTACTAACAGAACTAGTACAAACCATCTTACTGTGGACGTACTAGTAGGGGTAATTCGATTACTCCTGGGTCTGTTATTCGAGGGGGCAGTGTCCCGTCCCCCCTCGTCGCGTTTTTGGCTGGTGGCAGTGGAAACTACTTGTTATGTTCGACCCCGAACATAACCCTATGGGACTCGTCCCATTGTTGGAGATTGATACTTTTTCTCGTTAATCTCTAACGTACCACCGGTCTACTTATCTTAAATAAGTTTATCGGATGGTATTTTCTGCCAGAACTCGGTTTGTAAAATGGCGTCTGTGTTCGTCTCTGTGACTCCTAAACCAAAGGTTGAGCCCTTTGTTCCACTTTTGGCGGGCTCTGTACAGAGACCCTCCAAAGTGATGCCATTCTGTCTGGGTTACCACAGGGGTGTGGGAGGGGGTTTAGGCACCCTGGACCGAGTTGCCTTGCCAACTCCGGTCGCACTCTGGAGTGATTGGCCCAAGTGGTGAGCCTCCCCGCTCACCACTTAGCATGTGTTGATTGACAGCTAGGCTGAATGAATGGGGGTTTTCTGCATAAAAGCAGGGCTTTTGGGACTGGATCTTCAGAAGTCGCCACAGGACCTAAGAATCCAACGAGGGTAACGCTGAGCCGACCTGCACGACGACACCTCCGGTGGAGCCCTGCGGAATCGACTCAGCACTTCCCGACGACAGAGGAGATCTCCCTGCCGGAGAGTCTCTTCCCCTGGCTGGTGGGAACAACCAGTCCCCTTTGCTTTTTTTTCACCTCAGGACGCAGTGGTTGAATTGCCCGTGCAGAGCACCTCAGCAACCGGATAGCCACTACCCCTGTACCGTAACCAAAAGGTGGTGCCTTGTGACGGAGCACTCCGCGGCTGGTCTCTTCCCTGGTGGTGCACCGGACTTCATTTTCCTTCGACGACGAGAACATATCTACTCTTGGCAAAGACCCGACGTGCATCCACCACCAGGAACAACTGTCCCCGCCGGAGCTGCCCTCCACAACAAGGTACCGTGTCCGCCTGGCTTCCCTTTCGATCGGTTCGAGTGAGGTGTCTTAATCCTCTCCTTTCCGTTGGGTCGCCTCCCAGCTTTCTCACGTATTGTTCTGAACTGGTTCAATCTGCCGATAACAATTTGCTACAAAGACTCGAACGCTTCTCCACCAGAGACTTTTGGGACATATGGCCTTGCCTCTCTCCGAGTGGGCCTGGCCTCTGAACTTTATGATCGATTGTGGTTCTTACCTTCTTGCCTTGCATTTTTCCCGTGAAGTATTGAACTGTGTTGATTTCGTAACCTGCTTATTTTTCTCTCCCGTCCTAACCAATATTAGAGTGCCATCTAGGTTGAGGTATACACCCCTGTCTGTAAATAAGTGGTGCCGGTAGAACCTAGACTTGTAGAAATATTGCTAGGGGGATTGATTGTTTCTTCTTCGTAGAGTAATTGTGTTTGATTTGTTTGCTGTGATAGTGCCATAGTGTTTTTGATAGATGTTTCGTTATAAATAAATACCTTAATATCTTTACACTGAGCCTCGTTGCGTGTTTGCGTGTCTCACTGTGAAGAATTGCCCTATTTTTTTATACTCCACATACTGCTTAACTCTTCTTGAGAGAAGTCTGAGTGCTCAGCCACAGCTACCAACAGTGAATCTGTGTGTTACAGATTGCTACCAAGTGGGTTTACTGCCAAACACCTGTAGTCCTAAATCTTTTGCAGTGGTCCCAGAGGGAACTGCACAGGTTTCCGCCTAACACTGGTGTAGAGCAGTGGGATTTGTATCGAGTATACAGTTCAGAGTGCTTTTCGACACTTTTGGATAACTAACCACGAAGCTTAGCACTAAAAAGACATTTTCGAAAACATGTCTACGATGGAAACTTACAGTCAAGAATCCTTGTCAGGTGAAAATACTGAGAGTTTGCGAGCTCTCTGTAGGCAAGAGAATCTTCCTGTAAGAGGCAAGAAGTTAGAACTAATAGAGAGATTGCTGGCGAACCAAAGTCTGGGTACTGGTTCAGAGGAACCAAGTTCTCCAGCAACTGTAGATAACAGTAATGGTGTTGATCTAAATCATAATGCTGATGATAGTGATGAAGAGGCTGAAGAGGAAGGAGAGGCTAACGAAACTGTCTCCCCTACTCCTCTACCTGCCTTACTAGCTGTACCTATGGGGCCCATACCAGGTCCCACAAGTAACCCTGCTTATTTTGAACTTGAAAAAATGAAGCTCGAATTAGAATACAAACGGTTCTTGGCTCAATCTGAACGAAACCAAGAGCTCGAATTCAGACGGATGGATGCCCAGGCTGAGCAGAAGCAAGCTGAGTTGAGACTCAGGGAAATAGAACTTAATCACGAGTTAGAGATGAAAAAGTTGTCTATCGAAAATGCTTCTCTCTCCTCTGGTTCCTCGAGGAGCTCCAGTCCCAAAAGACCCCGGATGCCGAAGGAATTAGTGGGTATGTATGAACCGAGATTGGATGTGTTGGATTGGTTAAAACTGTTTGAGTACAATCATGGGCTCCAGGACATCACCAGGAATGATTTACTTCCCTGGTTGTTCTCTAGGCTCCCTCCTGTTGCGACTGATGTGGTAATGGAGTTGGGGGAGGGGGATAAGACGGATTACGAAAGTGTGAAACTAGCTTTGATAGCTAGATTCGGGAAGACCCCTTCCCAGTATCTTAAGAGGTTTAGAACCCTCAAAAAGCATGATGGTACCCCTTGGGCTACCTGGGTGAGTGAAGGGTTGAAAAACTTAGAGGGATGGAGTAAGGGTTACAAAGTGAACACTTATGAGGGTATGAGGAATCTTTTTATGTTGGAGTCTGTTTATGATGCCTGTTCTCCTGAGCTCAGACAGCACTTGGCTGATTCGAAGGAATTGGATTCCCGGAAGCTAGCTAGGGCTGCTGACTTATCGGTTGCCAACCGGGCTACTCATAAGGATTCTGGGGCAACTCAGAAAAAGGATGAGGGAAAACAGCCTAAAAAAGACTCAAAAGAGAATTCTAATAACTCAAATTCCAAAGAGGGCCCCAAACAAAACCAGAAGGGTAAACCACCGGGGAAACCACAGCAGAATAGTGTGTCTTCTGGTGCCAAACCGGAAGGAGGTCAGAACAAGCCACCATTCCAGAAAGCATTTGGTAAATGCTTTGTTTGTGGCTCGACTGACCACGTGAAAGGAGATCCCAGATGTAAGGGTAAACCTTCAGGGGTCCAGCTTGTCTCCTTAGCCTTCGCTCCAGAGGAGGAAGTCCAAATGGCAAGTGGAAACTTTCTACTGCTAGCTGACGAACCCATTGGAGTCTCAGCCAGCGTTTCTTTAGTATCTCTGGGGTTGTGGGAACAACAGAATTTAGATGTCTATAATTCTATCCCCGATAATACTAAAGAGTATTATAAGGACAGTGTCCAGGTGAATGGTCAGGAGACTCCTGCCATTAGGGACACTGGGGCCAGCATAACTGTGGTGGATAAATCGTTTTTTCAGGCTGAGGATGTTGCTAAGGCACCCAACGCCTCACCAAGTTAGCTGGAGGGCCTGTGCAGATGCTTCCCCAATTACCAGTTCTCATCCAGTGTAACGACATGACTGTGAAGATACCTGTCAGCATACAGAGTGAGGTACCAGGACGCGTACTGTTGGGTAACGATTTGAAAACTCTCGGAGTTGTATCGCATACTCCCAGACCTCCTAGTAAACGGTTACAGGAGCTAACCAGACCCGCAAGAGAGAGGACCATGCGCGGTACTCTCCAGGAGATGATGAAGAAAGAAATCAATCCTGCTCCACTGGAATTGTCGGCCGCTGTCTCCAGGAAATCCGAAGCGAAAGGGAAACCTAAGACTTCTATCCCGAAACCAGCAGCCAGCATTCCAGTGCAGCCAACACAGACTTCCTTGCGGTTGTCCAAAGTTACACCCGTAACTCCACCTCCAGCCGAGGCTGAGAGGGAGGTACAACCCTGTGTGGTAGAATTAGACTCTGAGGAGGAGCTAATGGAAGGCCAGGAACTCATTGGAGATCTGGATCCTGTTGACCATCCTGAGCTGCCCTCTTTACTGGCAGAAGGTGGACCCAGCAGGGCAGACTTCAGTAAGGGACAGAGGGAATGTCCAACTCTGGAAGGTCTTCGCCACCAGGCAGAAGCTCAGGCTGAAGGGCAAGAGCCTGGGAAATACAGGTTGCACTGGGAAGATGGCCTCTTCTACAGCGAACCGACCGAGTCTGCACCTGGAGACTACAAACGACTTGTAGTACCCCAAGAGAACAGACCACAGTTCTTGCAGTTAGCCCACGAGATTCCTTTGGCTGGTCACTTGAGTTTCAAGAAGACTAAGGAAAGGCTCTCTCTCTACTTCTATTGGCCGAAGATGGGGGCCGAAGTAGAAAAACACTGCATGAGCTGCCACACCTGCCAGACCTCTGGTAAGGTTGGCTCCAAGAATGTGGCACTGTTAGTGCCTCTGCCAGTTGTGGGAGTCCCGTTTGAGAGAGTAGGGATTGACATTGTTGGTCCCCTTGATCCTCCAACCTCCTCAGGCAACAGGTTTATACTTGTTGTAGTAGACCATGCTACTAGGTATCCTGAGGCAATTCCTATGAGGACTGTTACAGCTCCGGCTGTGGCTAAGGCCCTCCTTGGTATTTTTACTAGGGTCGGGTTTCCTAAGGAAGTAATCTCTGACAGGGGGTCAAACTTTATGTCCCACTACATGAAAGCCATGTGGAAAACCTGTGGAGTTACTTACAAGTTCTCAACAGCTTACCACCCACAAACCAATGGGTTGGTAGAACGGTTCAACCGAACCATGAAGAGCATGATAGGTGCTTTAGAAGAACCCCTTAAGCGTAAGTGGGACCTTCTACTGCCATGCCTTCTCTTTGCTTATAGAGAAGTCCCTCAGGAGGGAGTAGGTTACTCTCCCTTCAAACTTCTCTATGGTCATCCCGTCAGAGGTCCATTGGCCCTGATTAAGGAGGGGTTGGAGAGTGCTCCTTCCCCCAAGCCAGTCAGAGTGACTGACTATGTGATAGGTCTCCGGAGGAGAATGTCGCACATGATGACGGAAGCAAGCTATAACTTGAAAGCTGGACAAGCATTGGTCAAGCACTGGCACGATCAAAAGGCTAACACGGTTGAGTTCGCTCAAGACCAGCTTGTTCTCGTTATGATCCCAACAAGGCAGAGGGCCTTGCAAGATAAGTGGATGGGACCCTTCAGAGTTGTGGGTAAACTCGGAGAGGTCAACTATCTGGTGGACTTGGGCAATCCCAAGGAGGCTCTGACAGTCTTCCACACCAACCGCCTTAAAGCATGTGTCTCACGACCTGATGTAGGAGCGTTGCTTCTAGCATCATCTGAGGAAGAAGAAGAGAGTGAAGCTCTTCCGGATCTCCTCAGAGGCTTACCTTTAGATGAAAAAATTGAAGGAGTAAATCTCTCCTCCAATCTGACACCCGAACAACAAGAAGAGTGCAAATCTATGTTGAATCAGTATGCCTCTCTGTTTTCGCTTTCACCAGGCTTGACCCCTTGGGGCCAGCACGACATACTCACTGGTGACTGTCTGCCAGTCAAAAGCAGAGGATATCGCATGTCAGAAAACGTACGAACCCACATCAAAGGTGAGGTCAGCAAGATGCTCGATCTCGGGGTAATAGAGCCCTCTACTAGTCCATGGTCTAGCCCAGTTGTGTTAGTACCAAAGGCCGGATCTAAAGAACTTAGATTCTGCATGGATTATAGAGCTCTTAATGCAGTCACCAAGACTGATGCCCACCCTTTGCCAAGAACAGATGAGTTGGTGGATAAACTTGGCGCCGCCAAGTTCCTCAGCACATTTGACTTGACATCAGGCTATTGGAAAATAGCCCTGACAGACCATGCCAAGGAGAAAACTGCATTTTCTACCCCCGTTGGCTTATACCAGTTTAAGGTAATGCCTTTCGGATTGAAGAATGCACCTGCTACGTTTCAACGGATGGTAAACCAGGTTCTGAATGGGATGGAGGACTTCTGCCTGGCATACTTGGATGACATCGCAGTGTTCAGCAATTCCTGGGAAGAACATGTAACCCACCTGAGAGATGTTTTTCAGGCTCTTGGACGAGCCAATCTGACCATAAAGGCGAGTAAATGCCAAATTGGACAGAGTTAGGTAGTCTATCTTGGACATGAGGTAGGAGGTGGAGAAATAAGGCCTTTGCTCAGTAAGATTGAAGCTGTGCAAAATTGGACAACACCGACTACTCAAACCCAAGTGATAGCCTTCCTAGGCCTCACTGGGTATTACAGGAATTTCATTGAGAACTATGGGACCATAGCTTCTCCACTGAATGTCATCTCCTCGCCCAAATTTCCTAAAAAGGTTAGATGGAACGAGGAGTGCAATCAGGCTTTTGAAAACCTGAAAAAGGCTCTTTGCCAAGCCCCAGTACTCAGAGCTCCTGATTACCGCCAACACTTCATTGTGCAGACAGATGCTTCAAATGTAGGAATAGGTGCCGTACTCAGTCAACTGGATGGGAAAGATAGGGAGCACCCCGTTTGCTTCATCAGCCGCAAGCTGAAGGATCCTGAAACCAGGTGGGCAACAATCGAAAGAGAGTGCTTTGCTATCGTGTGGGCGCTGAAGAAGTTTAGGCCGTACTTGTATGGTTCTACTTAAGTCATTCAGACTGACCACCAACCCTTGAGATGGTTAATGCAAATGAAAGGGGAAAACCCAAAACTATTGAGATGGTCGATCTGCCTGCAAGGGTTTGATTTCACCATTGAGCACAGGTCAGGGTGTCACCACCAAAATGCTGATGGTCTCTCTAGGATGTATGTCATCGACTAGAGATATGAGATTCATCCAGGAGTGGATTAAATCCTCCTGTCCCTTAGTCTGGGGGGGGGCGAGTGTTAGGGAGAATTCTCTGTTTAGGCTGAATTTCCTAACCTAGTGAGTCCCCGAGCAGCTTTGCTGGATTTCTGGAGTTTGTTTTTTCCTTCCTGCCAAGAGTGAGACTCTTTTCCTCCCACTCTTGGACATGTATGTGTGTAATTCCTTTGAATGTCAATGTGTTCGATGGGCTATGGGGTCTTTTACTCCATAGGGTCTCATATGTTTTTCTATGTCTGTTACACCGCACCCTACGTGCCGTAGCACTGGGGCGTCCTAGCGGACCCCCACCATAGACTCCATACCCGGGGACTGACTACTGTCTCCCCGGGCATGTAAACTCACCATTGGCTTTACTAGACCTAAATTTACTAACAGAACTAGTACAAACCATCTTACTGTGGACGTACTAGTAGGGGTAATTCGATTACTCCTGGGTCTGTTATTTGAGGGGGCACTGTCCCGTCCCCCCTCGTCGAGTTTTGGCTGGTGGCAGTGGAAACTACTTGTTATGTTCGACCCCAAACATAACCCTATGGGACTCGTTCCATTGTTGGAGATTGATACTTTTTCTCGTTAATCTCTAACGTACCACCGGTCGACTTATCTTAAATAAGTTTATCGGATGGTATTTTCTGCCAGAACTTGGTTTGTAAATTGGCGTCTGTGTTCGTCTCTGTGACTCCTAAACCAAAGGTTGAGCCCTTTGTTCCACTTTTGGCGGGCTCTGTACAGAGACCCTCCAAAGTGATGCCATTCTGTCTGGGTTACCACAGGGGCGTGGGAGGGGGTTTAGGCACCCTGGACCGAGTTGCCTTGCCAACTCTGGTCGCACTCTGGAGTGATTGGCCCAAGTGGTGAGCCTCCCCGCTCACCACTTAGCATGTGTTGATTGACAGCTAGGCTGAATGAATGGGGGTTTTCTGCATAACAGCAGGGCTTTTGGGACTGGATCCAGAAGTCGCCACAGGACCTAAGAATCCGACGAGGGTAACGCTGAGCCGACCTGCACGACGACACCTCCCGTGGAGCCCTGCGGAACCGACTCACCACTTCCCGACGACAGAGGAGATCTCCCTGCCGGAGAGTCTCTTCCCCTGGCTGGTGGGAACAACCAGTCCCCTTTGCTTTTTATTCGCCTCAGGACGCAGTGGTCGAATTGCCCGTGCAGAGCACCTCGGCAACTGGATAGCCACTACCACTGTACCGCGACCAAAAGGTGGTGCCTTGTGATGGAGCACTCCGCGGTTGGTCTCTTCCCTGGTGGTGCACCGGACTTCATTTTCCTTAGACGACGAGAACATCTCTACTGTTGGCAAAGACCCGACGTGCATCCACCACCAGGAACAACTGCCCCCGCCAGAGCTGCCCTCCACAACAAGGTACCGTGTCCGCCTGGCTTCCCTTTCGATCGGTTCGAGTGAGGTGTCTTAATCCTCTCCTTTCCGTTGGGTCGCCTCCAAGCTTTCTCACGTATTGTTCTGAACTGGTTCAATCTGCCGATAACAATTTGCTACAAAGACTCGAACGCTTCTCCCTAGAGACTTTTGGGACATATCGCCTTGCCTCTCTCCGAGTGGGCCTGGCCTCTGAACTTTATGATCTATTGTGGTTCTTGCCTTCTTGCCTTGCATTTTTCCCGTGAAGTATTGAACTGTGTTGATTTCGTAACCTGCTTATTTTTCTCTCCCGTCCTAACCAATATTAGAGTGCCATCTAGGTTGAGGTATACACCTCTGTCTGTAAATAAGTGGTGCAGGTAGAACCTAGACTTGTCAAAATATTGCTAGGGGGATTGATTGTTTCTTCTTCGTAGAGTAATTGTGTTTGATTTGTTTGCCGTGATAGTGCCATAGTGTTTTTGATAGATGTTTCGTTATAAATAAATACCTTAATATCTTTATACTGAGCCTCGTTGCGTGTTTGCATGTCTTACTGTGAAGAATTGCCCTATTTTGTATACTCCACATACTGCTTAACTCTTCTTGAGAGAAGTCTGACTGCTCAGCCACAGCTACCAACAGTGAATCTGTGTGGTACAGACTGCTACCAAGTGGGTTTACTGCCAAACACCTGTAGTCCTAAATCTTTTGCAGTGGTCCCAGAGGGAACTGCACAGGTTTCTGCCTAACAACGTGTATCTTGGGGTGCGCGGGAAGTTTCACACGCGATATCAGCAGGGTACGTGTATATCAGGGGTGTGCAGGAAGTTCCACACGCGAATGTCCTGGCTACGTGTATTTCGGGGTGCGCGGGAAGTTTCACACGCGACATCAGCAGGGTACGTGTATTCCAGGGGTGCGCGGGAAGTATCACACTCGATTCCATCAGGGTACGTGTATTCCAGGGGTGCGTGGGAAGTATCACACGCAAAAACAGCAGGGTACGTGTATTCCAGGTGTGCACGGGAAGTATCACACGCAAAATCAGCAGGGTACGTGTATTTCAGGGGTGTACGGAAAGTATCACACGCGATTCCATCAGGGTACGTGTATTACAGGGGTGCGCAGGGAGCACCACACGTGAATTGCACGTGTGGGTCCTCCCAGGTGTTCCCTCTACACCCTCCACGGCCCCTGCAGGTGGCCCACACCACAGGGGCCTACCCTGCACATGTCCTGCAGGCACCCCATCCACCATGGCCATGCCCCCCAGCCAACCCGCATGTCACCTTGCACTACTGCCCACCAACGCATGTCCCCCTGCACCCCCAGCCACCAGGGGCAGCCTCCACCAGGCCCCCACCCATGTCTCCCACCACCCCCACTCCCCAGCAGTGCAGGAGCAGCCTCCACCAGGCCCCCTCTCATGTCTCCCATCACCCCCACCCCCCAGCAGTGCAGGGGCAGCCTCCACCAGGCCCCCACCCATGTCTCTCATCACTCCCACCCCCCAGCAGTGCAGGGGCAGCCTCTACCAGGCCCCCACCCATGTCTACCACCACCCCCACCCCCCAGCAGTGCAGGGGCAGCCTCCACCAGGCCCCCACTCATGTCTCCAATCACCCCCGACCCCCAGCACTGTGGGGCACCTGCCAGCAGCCCCCCACTCATGTCCAACTCATGTTCCCCTGCACCCCCACCCCCCAGCACTGTGGGGCACCTGCCAGCAGGCCCCCACTCATGCCCAACTCATGTTCCCCTGCACCCCCACCCCCCAGCACTGTGGTGCACCCTCCACCAGGCCCCCACTCATGTCTCCCATCACCCCCACCCCCCAGCCACCAGGGGCAGCCTCCACCAGGCCCCCACTCATGTCCCCTATCACCCCCACCCCCCAGCAGTGCAGGGGCAGCCTCCACCAGGCCCCCACCCATGTCTCCCACCACCCCCACCCTCCAGCAGTGCAGGGGCACCCTCCACCAGGCCCCCACCCATGTCTCCCATCACCCCCACCCCCCAGCAGTGCAGGGGCAGCCTCCACCAGGCCCCCACCCATGTCTACCACCACCCCCACCCCCCAGCAGTGCAAGGACACCCTCCACCAGGCCCCCACTCATGTCTCCCATCACCCCCACCCCCCAGCAGTGCAGAGGAAGCCTCCACCAGGCCCCCACCCATGTCTCCCACCACCCCCACCCCCCAGCAGTGCAGGGGCACCCTCCACCAGGCCCCCACCCATGTCTCCCATCACCCCCACCCCCCAGCAGTGCACGGGCAGCCTCCACCAGGCCCCCATCCATGTCTACCACCACCCCACCCCCCAGCAGTGCAGGGGCAGCCTCCACCAGGCCCCCACCCATGTCTACCACCACCCCACCCCTCAGCAGTGCAGGGGCAGCCTCCACCAGGCCCCCACCCATGTCTCCCATCACCCCCACCCCCCAGCAGTGCAGGGGCAGCCTCCACCAGGCCCCCACTCATGTCTCCCATCACCCCCACCCCCCAGCAGTGCAGGGGCAGCCTCCACCAGGCCCCCACCCATGTCTACCACCACCCCCACCCCCCAGCAGTGCAGGGGCAGCCTCCACCAGGCCCCCACCCATGTCTACCACCACCCCCACGCCCAGCAGTGCAGGGGCACCCTCCACCAGGCCCCCACCCATGTCTCCCATCACCCCCACCCCCCAGCAGTGCAGGGGCAGCCTCCACCAGGCCCCCACCCATGTCTACCACCACCCCCACCCCCCAGCAGTGCAGGGGCACCCTCCACCAGGCCCCCACTCATGTCTCCCATCACCCCAACCCCCAGCAGTGCAGAGACAACCTCCACCAGGCCCCCACCCATGTCTACCACCCCCCCACCCCCCAGCAGTGCAGGGGCAGCCTCCACCAGGCCCCCACTCATGTCCCCTATCACCCCCACCCCCCAGCAGTGCAGGGGCAGCCTCCACCAGGCCCCCACCCATGTCTCCCACCACCCCCACCCTCCAGCAGTGAAGGGGCACCCTCCACCAGGCCCCCACCCATGTCTCCCATCACCCCCACCCCCCAGCAGTGCAGGGGCAGCCTCCACCAGGCCCCCACCCATGTCTACCACCACCCCCACCCCCCAGCAGTGCAAGGACACCTTCCACCAGGCCCCCACTCATGTCTCCCATCACCCCCACCCCCCAGCAGTGCAGAGGAAGCCTCCACCAGGCCCCCACCCATGTCTCCCACCACCCCCATCCCCCAGCAGTGCAGGGGCACCCTCCACCAGGCCCCCACCCATGTCTCCCATCACCCCCACCCCCCAGCAGTGCACGGGCAGCCTCCACCAGGCCCCCACCCATGTCTACCACCACCCCACCCCCCAGCAGTGCAGGGGCACCCTCCACCAGGCCCCCACTCATGTCTCCCATCACCCCCACCCCCAGCAGTGCAGGGGCAGCCTCCACCAGGCCCCCACCCATGTCTACCACCCCCCAACCCCCAGCAGTGCAGGGGCACCCTCCACCAGGCCCCCGCTCATGTTTCCCATCACCCCCACCCCCCAGCCACCAGGGGCAGCCTCCACCAGGCCCCCACTCATGTCCCCTATCACCCCCACCCCCCCAGCAGTGCAGGGGCAGCCTCCACCATTCCCCCACCCATGTCTCCCACCACCCCCACGCCCAGCAGTGCAGGGGCACCCTCCACCAGGCCCCCACCCATGTCTCCCATCACCCCCACCCCCCATCAGTGCAGGGGCAGCCTCCACCAGGCCCCCACCCATGTCTACCACCACCCCCACCCCCCAGCAGTGCAGAGGCACCCTCCACCAGGCCCCCACTCATGTCTCCCATCACCCCAACCCCCAGCAGTGCAGAGACAACCTCCACTAGGCCCCCACCCATGTCTACCACCCCCCCACCCCCCAGCAGTGCAGGGGCAGCCTCCACCAGGCCCCCACTCATGTCTCCCATCACCCCCACCCCCCAGCACTGTGGGGCACCTGCCAGCAGACCCCCACTCATGTCCAACTCATGTCTCCCCTGCACCCCCACACCCCAGCACTGTGGGGCACCTGCCAGCAGGCCCCCACTCATGTCCAACTCATGTTCCCCTGCACCCCCACCCCCTAGCACTGTGGGGCACCTGCCAGCAGGCCCCAACTTATGTCCAACTCATGTTCCCCTGCACCCCCACCCCCCAGCACTGTGGTGCACCCTCCACCAGGGCCCCACCCCTGTCTACCACCACCCCCACCCCCCAGCACTGTGGTGCATGCTCCACCAGGCCCCCACCCATGTCTCCCATCACCCCCACCCCCCAGCAGTGCAGGGGCAGCCTCCACCAGGCCCCCATCCATGTCTCCCATCACCCCCACCCCCCAGCAGTGCAGGGGCAGCCTCCACCAGGCCCCCACTCATGTCTCCCATCACCCCCACCCCCCAGCCACCAGGGGCAGCCTCCACCAGGCCCCCACCCATGTCTCCCACCACCCCCACCCCCAGCAGTGCAGGGGCACCCTCCACCAGGCCCCCATCCATGTCTCCCATCACCCCCACCCCCCAGCAGTGCAGGGGCAGCCTCCACCAGGCCCCACCATGTCTACCACCACCCCCACCCCCCAGTAGTGTAGGGGCACCCTCCACCAGGCCCCCACTCATGTCTCCCATCACCCCCACCCCCCAGCAGTGCAGGGGCAGCCTCCACCAGGCCCCCAGCCATGTCTACCACCACCCCCACCCCCCAGCAATGCAGGGGCACCCTCCACCAGGCCCCCACCCATGTCTCCCACCACCCCCACCCCCCAGCAGTGCAGGGGCACCCTCCACCAGGCCCCCACCCATGTCTCCCACCACCCCACCCCCACCAATGCAGGAGCAGCCTCCACCAGGCCCCCACTCATGTCTCCTATCACCCCCACCCCCCAGCCACCAGGGGCAGCCTCCACCAAGGCCCCACCCATGTCTCCCATCACCCCCATCCCCCAGCCACCAGGGGCAGCCTCCACCAGGCCCCCACTCATGTCCCCTATCACCCCCACCCCCCAGCAGTGCAGGGGCAGCCTCCACCAGGCCCCCACTCATGTCCCCTATCACCCCCACCCCCCAGCAGTGCAGGGCAGCCTCCACCAGGCCCCCACCCATGTCTACCACCACCCCCACCCCCCAGCACCGTGGGGCACCTGCCAGCAGGCCCCCACTCATGTCCAACTCATGTTCCCCTGCACCCCCACCCCCCCAGCACTGTGAGGCACCTGCCAGCAGGCCCCCACTCATGTTCAACTTATGTTCCCCTGCAGCCCCACCCCCCAGCACTGTGAGGCACCTGCCAGCAGGCCCCAACTCATGTCCAACTCATGGTCCCCTGCACCCCCACCCCCCAGCACTGTGGGGCACTTGCCAGCAGGTCCCAACTCATGTTCCCCAGACAACATGTCATCACAATCTAGATCCCTGGTCCCTATGGTCAGCCTCCAAATGCAAAACACCCACCCGAGTATTGCATCCACCCACTTAGAAATGGCAATAACATGATAGAACACCAATTGCAAGTTTGGAAACAAACACATGTCACTCACATACACCCAATGGGTGTCAGTGAATCTCAAAACCCATATCATGATATGCATGAAACCAATGAGATGATACTACACATTGAAGTTTGATCAAAAAATATGCATTAAAGGAAACATAAATTGAATCAAAAATAAACAAACAGAAATGGGAATGTAAAAAAATGAAAAAAAGCATGTCCTTGAAAAAAAGCAAAACCAAAAATCATAATCCAAAGGAATGGTGTCCAAAGTCACAGTCCACAAAAGAAAATCCAATGGAAAATTATAATTGAAAGCCATTGCTCCATGGGTAAATTGTAAAATAAAAAGAAAATCCAACAGTGAACTATGTACAGATGAACAAGCCAGGGTCCATTATCCTAACAAAAGAAATGAAACTTATCTAACAACACTAACTAATAAAAAAAAACTATATACAAAAATGTGGCCCATTGTCCAAAAGGTCCAAAATAAATTCAAAAACAAAGGAAACCTAACACTAACTACAGAACTATGTACAAGGGCAGCGGGCTAGTCCGACGGCTCACTTTTGGATGTCCCGGGCCAGGGCATCATCAAACTCCTGCTCAATGTCCCGGAGGCGGTCCTCCTCCATGGCCCCGAGGGTCCGCAGGGCCATCGACGTGTCCACCTCCAACCCCCTTCGGATTGCCTCGAGGCACTCGGCCCGCCTCAGGGCCCTCCGCATGGAGTTCTCCGCTCTGACCATCGTGAGCCGTGCCACTTCCGCCCGCATCAATGGCGTGGCCCAACCGCTGCCACACGGAAGACACTTTCTGTCCTGGGTCCTCCTGCTCTCCGGCCGATGCCTGCCCCTCTGATGTTGAAGGCCCCGAGCCTTCATGGCTCCCACCACGTTGCTGCTGCTGCTGTGCCTCTGCCCGTGCACTGCCTCCTGCTGCCTGCACATCCTCCGCTGGCTGGGGTGCAGTCGTTGATGTGGCCACCCCTGCTGGACGTCCGACTCCCGACTGTGGCAGGGATGCCTTCTCCACCAGCCTGGCCGCACCGTCAGAGGCAGCTCCACAGGGCACCCAGGTGACTGATGGGTGGGAAGATGGCACGGAGGACGACTGGCGCATAGGGGGTTCAGTTGAGGAGGGGGTCACAGCAAGCCCCATCAAACGGAGGAATCCGGCCTGGGTGACCTGTCCCAGTAGGCCGACGCGGTCAACAAGCCATTCGAGATGACGTGCAGTCTCCTCATGAAAAGACTGCAGGTCACCTCGCATGGCCCGTTGACGCAACGCCACACCAGTCAGGACAGGCTCAACCCGGACCCAGATAGCCACGTCCGCAGGCAGAGGAAGGCCAGTTGTCGTGAGCTCATCCCCTGCCTGAAAACGGGTCTTGACGTAGGCATCCCTGCTGGTGCAAGATGATGCAGGGACAGGATCAGGGACAGGATTGCACACAGGCACCTCCGCGGCGACCTGTGCTGCCTCCTGTCCCTGGTCCTGCACTGCACCACTAGCACCAGTGGAATCCCCACCTCCAGACCCCATCTCTGTTGCTTGCACGGCCTCCTCCTCCACCAAACCCCCCACCAACCTGGATGACTCCGTGCCATCTTCCCCCGTTGGGCCCTGTGGGGTCCCAGCTGCCCCTTCTGCTGCCGAGGAGTCCAACTCCAACCTCCGCCTCTTGGACCTCCCCCCGGCAGCTGTGGCCTGGGACGCGGCACCGGACTCCTCACTCCCCGACGAGATCACAACATGGGAGGGGAGCCGGGCCTTGCATCTCCGGCTGGCAGTGGGATCCCCGCCGCTGTGCTCCACAGCACCTTCTCCGCCCTCTTCATCAGTTGACGCTGCAGACAGGGAGAAATAAAACACAGGCATCAGGGCACTGTACAATGGACACATACACACATGACAGTTGTACATGAGTGGCATTGGCAAACCTCAGACATGCCATCACAATCCCCAACACACATGTCATTTCAACTCGCACACATGAGCCATACCACAGCCATATTGCAACTGCCAGCACCATCCATACACATACAACAGCATGAGCAGGCAAAGCTGAGCCAGACATCACATGCAACACAGGAAGTGCACCACACATGTACACACACCACCACACTTGCATGCATGTGTACACCTCTGCCAAGTGTCGCAGTGTTCAGATGGGCATCCATGTCACATCTGCCAATCAGGCTTCCACATCCCGCTGTCACATGCATCCATGTTGCGTCACTATTGCACCCTTGTCAAATACACACAAATGCATATGTACACAGTGCTGATACATGCAGCTGAAAACAACATACATGCGTGACATCACGAACATGTCTACTTACATACACATTCATCTAAACATGTGTGCCCACACAACTACATTTGGCATGCAAGCCTACACACACAAGCAACATCCATGTCTCACACTCAGCCCTCGCATGTGTTAGCCTCACGGCCCTGTACACCCCCACCCATACTCGACCCCATACAAACAGATGTGCAACCTGCACACTACTGAAACATCACCACACGCACAGCTCACAATCATGATGCATGTACACTTACCGCTCGACTCCAGACGGGTCTGCCTCTCAAGGACCTGGATGTGGAGCGCTGGAGATATGCGTTCCAGGACCCTCATCTGATCCTCCGACAAGTGGCCCCGTCGCCCCTTAGCATCCGCTGCCTTCAAGAAGCGCCGGGCCTTGTTCAGGGTCCTGGACCTGAAGTCCTCCCAGCGCATCTTGACATGTTGTAAGTCGCAGACTGCCACCCCCTCCAGGTTGATGGGAGTCACGATGTCAGTCCAGATCAGAGTCCGTCCTTCCTTGTCGGCGCGGGAACTTCCGAAGAGGGCATCATACTGCCCCATGACTTGCTCCACCAGGACACCAACTTCCCTGGCACTGAAGCTGGTGCCCCTCTGCCTCTCTGGCCGGGGGTTGTCAGTGCTGCCAGATGTTGCAGTGCCCGACATGACAACCCCAGAGGCAGGAGTGGGTGGGAAACTGGGACCTGGGGCTGGGCTGTGGAGCGATGGAATCCCAGTCGGGAGTCTTCGGTTCCAGCAGGAGTGGTCACAGCAACAGCACCCCTGGCTGATGTGCAGGCAGCAAATGGCAGGGCACGTGGGCAGCAGGCAGTCAGGCAGCAGCAGATGGCAGGTGGGAGCGTGCTCGGGGCTCTGGGGGGCAGTAATTCGGCCTTCTGGGCAGGAGCGTGGTCTTCCGTGTGCTTACGCATGGCCAGCTTGATATGGAGTGATTTGGCACGTGAAAATTCTGAATTTCAGCGTGTAATTCGAGGAAAGGCCCTTAGCGCGTAAGCACGTCTGCACGCATGCGCAATTTCATTGGACAGTTGGCTCCTCAAGCGCAAGCGTCCCTGTGACGTGACGCGCACAGGCGTGCAAGGGCATTTCAGCGCGTGTGAAAAACTGCACGTCCGCGTGTAATCCGAGGAAAGGGCCCATGCGCGTAAGTGACGTGACGCGCACGGGCGTTTCCCTCAGCACGGGTTAAAGGTGAGCGGGCCCAGCAGTTTGCTGTACGTGCCTTTCGTGGAGACCGACAAGTGTTGCTGCTTCCTGTTGTTTTGCACGCCATCACAACTTCACAGCTATCAAGGACGTATCTCTTCTTTTGGCGGGGGTATTGGCTACGCGTGTTTTTCTGCATCGCGCTAGTCAGACGGTGAGTCGCACATGCTCTTTTTCCCACTGCGGGTGCCCCTGTGTATCGCACCCATTTTCGATGTCATAGTAGCCTGCGTGTCCCACACGTACGCGTTATTCGTGTTACTGGGTGCCACCGCGTACTGCGGGAGGTTGAATCCACGCACGTAGGCTGCAGGGTTGCGTGCACGGTTTTACTGCAGTTTTGGGGTGCCTGAGCATTGCGTGACCCATCACTACATCACCGGGGTCACATACAGCCTTGCAGGTGCAGGGGGGCTGTTAACATCTTGCTTCCCACCCCCTTCACCCCAATTGCCCAGGTCAATTGTGGTGTACACCTCCCATTGGCACCACTCCATCTGTGCCGGCACTACTACATCTGTGCCATGGTTGGGAGGCCACCAAAGGCGAGGGGTGCCTCAGCTGGGCGTCCCGCTCGTGGCGGGCGTTGTCGGGGACGTGGCCGTGGTGACCAGGGAGTAGGGGGACTCCAGGGTGTCCAGGGCGGCCACAGAGGGGGAAGAGGCAGGGGTGCGCCACTTGAGCACAATGTTGTGCCATGTGTTGGTGCAGTCATGCCACCACCCCCTGTGGTTCCGGGGTATGCAGCTTCTGCATCTGGCACTGGCGCCCGTGTGACCCGGCAGTCCGTTCCATCGACTGCCACGGTCCCAAGGGTAGTGGTAGCTGCAGGTGCAGCTGTGGACACCACCACCCAGGCTCAGGGTCTGCCAGCGCAGGCTGCGTTGGCACTTGAGGAGCCCTTGGTGGATCTCCAACAGGCCAGGAGGGAAACCATAGGGGCAGGCCGGGCTGCTCACACCAAGACATGTGTCCCTGGGGAAGTCATGTCATCTGCTGCCCCGAACAGCCGGGTGTTGGCAAGTGCAGGGGCAGATGCACCCAACAACACCCCGGTTGTGAGCCTGCCAACCAGGACCTTTGCGGTCAATGACCCTGCCACAGCTGATGTTGCTGCGCAGGGTCCATTAGTGGGCACCCAGCTGCCACTGACACAAGTCAGGCCTTTGGTCGTCCCTCCACCTGCCACTCCCTTGGCTCAATCCACTGAACCCACTGGACATACTGGTCAGGGCGGCATTAGCCAGCCAGGGTCTGCGCCACAGTCCAAGAGGAGGAAGGTTGCACCTGCAGCACAGGCTGGGACCCCACACACAGCCACAACCTCCTGCACATCGAGGAAGAAGCCTTTCTGCAAGCAGGAACTGGACTTCCTCGTGGACTACGTGCGGGGCCACAGCCGTGACATGCTAGTGGGTGCCAATAGTCAGACTACGGCTGCCCAACGTGACACCCACTGGAAGCATGTTGCGGAACATGTCAGTTCATTCGGCCATGAGGTGCGCACGGCGCAAGAGTGCAAAAAGCGTTGGAATGACATCAAACGCAGCACTAAGGCTAAGCGTGCATCTAATCACAACTTGACTCTGGTGACTGGCGGTGGGCCTGCACCAGAGGAGGAAGAGCTCACTCTGCATGAGGCACTCGTTGCGGAGTTCATACGACCTGAATTGGTCGAAGGAGTGGGAGAGATGCTGGACTTTGATGCCCAATCCAGTGAGTGTTGATGCGTGTTTGTTGAGGACGTGTGTGTTTCACTTGTGGGTTGTGTTGTGCATGATTGCCGCTACATGTGACGTGTACATGGTTCTGATGTGTAAGTAATGCAATGCTTCCGTCATGCATATCTCCTCTGCCTGCATGCGGGAACTCCATGTAGGCATGCTCCCTTGCCCCTCCTCCGCCACTCTGCACCCCAGTTCCACCTTTGCACTGGTGTTCTTCAATCTTGCCAATGTGTACTTTCTTGTTCATGCGTCCTGTGTAGATGCTAACTTTCAGCGTAGAATCTGCCAAACATATGCCATGTGGTACAGCCTTAGTACTTGATGCAGGGTATCTCACTTGTACTGTGCATAGGTCAGATGTCCCGCAGGGACATGAGTGCCCATTCATGCTCCATGTGCATTGCACGCATGCCCCTATGTGTCCTTGACTGTAATACAAGTCCTTGGTTACATACATTGCCTGCCATCTCATCAGCCTTCCCATATCAAATGTGGCTCTCTCCTGCGTTGCACACATCTGTGTGGCTCACAGGCCTCAGCCTGTTCAATGGCCAATGACTCTGTCCAACTGTTGTTGTGTCTTCTTCACACATGGGCGGAATCCAGAGTTTTCATCATGTGTCCTGCTTACTGTCCCAGCATCATTTGCAGTATTGTCGCTTGAATCACATTAAGCTGTTGATGCCAGTCAACACTGCCTGTCAATACACAGGTGTATGGTCAGCCTTTTGATACCATGCTAGGCATACCTGCTTTGGTACTGGGGTGGAGGGGTGCTTGGCTTATAGATATGGTGCACATTGAATACAAAATGCACGTGATGTCTGAATTTGACATTGCACTGCCTTCACATTTCCTGGCACACACCATGGAGTCCTTGTGCATGTAGGTAGTGAGTGGCGTACACATTTTCTGCACTGCATAGACCCACTTCCATGGAAACTGCCATCTTTCAACAGGTCTGATCACAGAAGCAATTCAAAGTTGACCCAGCATGCATGCCAGGTTATATGTTGTGTGTCACATGTCTGCCTGATGCGTTTGCTGTCGGTGTGTGTGTGTGTTGTGTGCTTCTGACATGTGTAGTGACCTTTTTTCTCTCTATTTTTCAGGTGATGACGCTATGGAGGCGGAGGATGGTGTTGTCATGCCAGACACAGGGTTGTTACCACTACATCAACCCGGCACTAGTGGGGGTCGTGGGGTAGTAGGCCACGAAAACCCCCAAGTGCTACAGTCCATCTTGTCTCTGGCTGCCTATGAGTCTAGCCTTGATGACGACTCTGACGTCCATGTTGAGTTGGATGAGCATCAAGTCCATGTGTCAGGGGTAAGTGATTCTGATGTGGACACTCCTCTGTCTGCGACACCTGCACTGAGGGATCAGACATTCTTGGTTCCTCTGCCCGTGGTGGATCGGGACGCAGGGTCACCCTCCACACCAGTCACTGATGTGCCTGGGAAATCACGTCAATGGGGGCATGTAGTCGTGCAGCCGCGGGCGTTGCCAACACAGCGAGGACCCCCGGTCCTTGGGTCCCGCAGGGGTCAAGCCCGGCAACGCGGTCACCGCGCGCAACCGCAGTATACTGAGTGGGAGCAAGACATGACTCCCAATTCAGAACGGCAGGGGGCAGCAATGGAGAACATCGCTGAGAGCATGGAGCGTGTGGCCCGATCTGTGCTCCCCCCTGCTAGGCAGGTGCTTCTCCAGCAGCAGGCGGCACAGTCCACGGCCCGCTCGCTCAGGCTGGGCATGGCGGCCTCAGAGAGGGCACGCCAGGCTGAAATGTCGTCTCTGCGTCAAGCAATTGCTGCTCACGCAGAGGCGCACATGGATGCCCTGAGGGAGGAGTATGCTTCCCTCAGATCCACTCTGGGTGTCCTTATGATGTCCCAGAGGCAGCAGGCAGAGGAGAGGTTTGCACAGCTTGAGCGTACCATCTCGGCTGAGCTACAGGCTTGCCGGGAGGTGCAGAGGTTGTCCAGCCAGGCCTTGCAGGAGGAACTCAGTGTTACACGTGCTACCTTGCAAGAGGAAGCACGTGTATCACGTGAGGTTCTGCATGCAGACCTACGTCACATCGCCACACAGAACCAGGCTCACCCGTCCGGCAGACTTGCTACCGACAAGGGGCAAGCTGCGGCTAGGCGTGGCCAGGCTACTGCGCCACATCCTCCTGTATAGGATGAGCCAGACTCGGATGACCATCTATCTCCCACATAGGTCGGGCTGTGCAGGCGTTGAGCCCATGGAGGTATTTTTTTTGGCTCAGCATCATCGCATGTGGATGTTGAGCAGCACCCTGTACCTCCCCCCTCCTGGGTGCCTCCCCTCTCCCTGGGTCGTATGTGGCCATTTTTGATTTTTCTTTTAGTTTAGTTAGTTAAGTTTTTGTTTGATAGTTAGTTTAATTAGGTAATGTAGGTTTTCCATAGTTAGTGTAATTAGTTAATATAGTTTAAAATTGCTTTTCTATTGTGCTTTCATGTGACGATGCGGTGCTTTGTGGCTTTTGAAGGCATCCACTGTCTGTTCCAACTGGGCCCTTCAGGCTTGTCTTGTGTATGTGTTTGCTGCTTGGGGTCCTTGACTCACATATGCCACTCCTGCCTCCCTTATCCATGGGCTCGCAAGGATGGTTCAGTGTCACAACCTTTTACACAAGGGCTTTGGACTGTCATATCTGTGGCATGTCTGGTGCTGTGTAACTTGTGTTTACACCCCTAGTGGGGATGATTTTGGTGTTATTGTCCACTGTTCAGCTTTTGCTAGATGGGGTGTTTCATGATTAATGTGTACATTCATTGCTATGCATTGTGTAGTATGTTTCTTATCTTTACTGTACACATGCTTGTTGCAAATCATGCTGTAGATAGTGTTCCAAACTTTGGATGTGAAAGACGGACTGATGGTGTGATTTATGATGTGACTCTCTGACATGGTCAAGTAATGAGATGCCTGAAGAGACACACACAGATGACTTTCAAGCATTAATCATGTGTTTCATGCCCTTTCTGCAGGGGGATGAGCCTCCAGAGCACCTTTGCCAGCAGACATGGCCCATTGGACGACGGAATTCTGGACACGTTTGTTGGTGCCCACATGCACATGTGTGCAAAAGCAGAGGCACAGGGATTGCAGACCTACATCCTAGAACTGCTGACATGTTCCAAGGTACTCCAGGCAAGGTGAGCAGCACAGGGGGGCCACAACAAAGCAAAGTTTGCACAGGCGAGTTGCACATGCAGGCTTAGTCATAGCACTGAGGGTGAGCTTGGACGAATATTGGTGTTGAAGCACACAATACAGCTCAGATGTGTTGGTGGACTGATGGCTGTTGATTGTAAGGTTGTCTGGGACACCTGCAGGGGCAGTGGCACATACCCTCCGGTACACCAAGGTCCATCGAGGCATTTGTATCAACCATGTAGCCTTCCGAGACATGGAAAGGGGCAGCTCACAGGGACATACAGCAAGGGACATACTCGGGTGCAGTGCATTTCATTTCCATGTACATTATGATAAATGCACTGCCAACTTTGTTTCGGTCATGGTGGTACACAACTTGCTCTGAAGTCATGGCTTGCTATATGGGTATGTCTGCTTACCCAGGGAACATTGCATGTTGTGTGAATTGTGACACATTGGTGTTCCATTTGCCACGCACCCACCGGCGGCTGACTTACTGCATTGACTGTGAATGACCCATCACAGGGGTAATGTTATATATGGGTACGAAGCATCTACACCAGATTGTCTGTTTGTAGAGTAGTTTGTTGCTATGGGGCATGTTTGGTGGTGTGTTTTTGTGTAATTGGCACGTACAGGTTGTTGACTGTGGCTCTCTTTGCAGCATTGCAGTGCTCCTGTAACCGGACCTGAGAGTGCGCAGGCAGGAGGCCAGAACTCAAAACCAGAGCTAAGTGTCTTGTTGTTTTTCTTTCAAACTGCTCTGCATAGGCTTGCTGGGGGGTGCACTAATGCATGGATGTATGTGTAAATCAATTTGGTATGTTTTTTTTCCCCTTAATCACCCGGAATCCTATGCAATTTTGAACCCTGTACCCTCTACCCGGTGTTCCTGCTTCCCGTACCTATCCAAGCAACGTTCCCTAACCCTCTTTCCCCGCTGGGGTTGCGGATGCCTGTGTAAGCCCCAAACTTGCAGGCACCAAAACCCTAGAGAGGGTGGTTGGTTCATGCCACTCCTAAGCCTGGACTACAGAAGGCCATGACAATGATGTCCAAGTTTGTTTGAATTGTGTATGTGTTCATGCAGGTAGTACATTTTCGTGCATTCCCTACTTTCATGTGTCATTCCTCCTCCTCTCTCCTGCCACTCATTCCAGTTATCCAGTGTGCCAACACCTGTCCCGACTGCATATCCCTGAACCTCCTTCCCCACCAGGGTCTCAGGGGCCTGTGTGAGTTTGACCTTGCAGACACCCGGGACACAGTGGGGGTGGTTGTTTTGTGACACTCCCGCGCCTGTACACGGGACCTGTGACAGTACACATCCGTTCATGGTGCATCATTCTATGTTATGTACCACACATGGTTCACATCCTGTTGTGACATTGTTTTACTGTGCTACCTTGGTTGTTGCGTCATTGTGCTAGTACTTGGCCTTTGTGAGGTACTGCTACGTCAAGTCATCTACTGGAGGGTGTTCTGGTTCGTTTTTATGCCTTGGATTTTGTGATTTTGGAAATGAGTGTGGATTCTGAGGGTGCAGGCACCTTTTTACACACAAGGTGGGAGATGGTTTACGAAGGGTAAAGATGAACCTGTGGCCAGGTGGAATTGAGGGTTGAAGGCTCCATGACCCAGGTGCAGTTGTTCAGTGGGTCATGGTCATTTGTGAGGGAGGGGGGGTTGTTGTTGATAGTTGCCTTGACCTGCAGTGTGATGGGAACCCTGACATTGTAATGGTGGTATCCTATGTACATGTTGTGTTCTGCTGATCAATGCCTGTTCATGTGTTGTGCTTTCCTTTCAGGAGCGAGGGGATAGTTGTGGTTTGACATGCTGGGGTGTACACAAGGTGAATGTTCACATGTGATGTGTAGAGAACACTGATGGTCACTTGATTGCACATGCATATGTTGAGTGCATGTCCTTGCTGACCCACACACTTGCACTCTGATGCACTACATGTACTACCACCCTTGCATATCCACGTGTACACTGTTTGCCTTCTGGTGCCCACTGTGTCCCTGCAGCACATGTTCTGTAACCAATTATGGATCCTGTACATGCCTAATTTGCTTTTTGATGTGGTCTGTCGCTTAGATGTGATGCTCAGGGTGTGCATCACACACAATGGCTGTTCACTGCTGTGCGCTGAGCAGTGTGTTGCAGGAGTAGGACACAGCACACAGAAGCTGCAGTGTTGATTTTACAATGCACAATGTGCATGTAGACAGGCATTCATTGTTATGTTACGTCTACAACTCTTGTAATGCATTTGGAAATGACTTATTTTGGGTGTGAGGTTGTTGGTCAGTCATTTCATCTGATTCCAGGTCAGGCATCATTGTCTGATGCCACTGTACATTTTGGACATGGCAATGTGTACCTTATTGTTACTGTGTTGGTGTATGGGTATTGCTTGCCATGTCATGTTGTGGTTTGGGAGGGTTTGAGTGACATAACAGTGATGACCATGGCCTGTTTTGCAGGTGTGTGTGATTCACACCTTGCATGTCAGGGTCATCCGCTTCTCAAAGCAACTAGCTGGGGGTAGATCTCTCTCCGCGGCTGGGCCCTCCCTCTGGAACAGCCTTCCTGCCTCACTGGAACTTGAGGAGAACCATCTCCGGTTCAGGAAGCACCTCAAGACCTTCCTCTTTGCTTCTGCTTTCTCTCTGCCTCTCCCTTGCAAAATTCTTCACTGGAACTGCACTGGATCTGCAATTGGGCCACTCTCACCAACCTCGGTCCCTGGCCCAGCCACTCTCCACTTGCACTGCCTCCCTGGCAACCCCTGCACTGTGGTACTGTCTCTCTATCCCTACAGCCCCCCCTTCCCAGCACTTGTCTGCACTTACCTTTGCAGTTGCCACCAGCTGGCCTATGTATTTGTTTTTTGGTCTACTTACCCTGTACTGCACTCCCCCCTCGCCTTCCCCTTGCACTTTTCCCTTCCCCCTTCCCCTGCACTTGCACAATCTAAATGACACCTGGCCTAGTAGTACCGTTGTCTGTCTTCCCTTGTTCCCCCCTCCCTGCCTCATCGCACCTTGAAAAACTTGTGTATAGGCCATATCATGTCATGTCATATGTGTGCCTTTTGGTCACACAGGATAGCTTGTGTTTAAGTAGCTAGGGATGCAGACAATGTGGCACTTCCATGGCAACTATCTCAGGGTGGTAGGGTTGTGACAGTTGACTGTCTCTTTGTCATCATCGATTGTCACCTGGAATGTGCCAGGCCTGTGTGCACTCCGCAGGGGTGGGAGTTTAGGTGAAAAATGTGGCCACAAGCTGGGTCCGGGCTTCCTCGCTACGTGCCCTGTCCCCTCCCGGGGGCAGCGCCTGTGCCTGTGGTTGGGGATGTGGGGGCACCACCATGTCCACCGGGACGCCCTGCCGTGTTGCAACATTGTGCAGGACACATGCTGCCACAATGATCCTGCACACTACTGGTGGTGCATAGAGTAGCTGCCCGCCAGAGCGGCCAAGGGAGCGGAAGCGTGACTTGAGCACTCCGAATGTGCGCTCCACTATGGCCCTGGTTGCAATATGGGCGGCGTTGTATCTTACCTGGGGTGGTGTGGTGGGGTTCCAGATTGGCGTCATCATGTGGTTGCTCAGAGGGTAGGCACTGTCCCCTGGGCAGGTGTAAATGGTTGTGATTATTGGGGTTTGTTTATTTGTGTGTGTGTGTGTGTGTGACATGCATGCATGTGCAAGGGCATTTGTACTCACCTAGGAGCCATGTGTCGCCATGCTGCCCAGCTTCCAGGGCCCGGCTCAGGGCGGACATTCTGTATATGAAACTGTCATGGGTGGAGCCAGGGTAGTTTGCATAGACAGAGGTGATGATTCCCTTTGCATCGCATACCACCTGTACATTGATGGAATGCCAGTGCTTGCGGTTTCGGTAGATGTGCTCAGTGGCCCTAGGTGGACGTAGGGCCACATGGGTGCAATCTATGGCACTGAGCACTTTGGATAAGTGTGCCACCCTGAAAAAATCCAGGACAACGGCTTGCCTTTCTGCAGGTGTTCTGGGCATGTATATGTGCCTGCGGACTGAGGGGCGCGCTGTCATGATTGCCAGTACCTGGTGTTGGCAGCGTGACTGCGTGGCCTGTGAGACCCCCCCCCACTATGGCAGTAGTCCGCTGAAATGACCCAGTGGCCAAAAAATGCAGGACATTGAGCAGCTTCTCCAAGGGGCTCAATGCTTGGGAGCAAAGGGTGGGGGATGTAAGGTCATCTTCCCACTCCCTGACCAGGTCTAGGATGATGTGGGGTGGAAACCTATACCTGCCATAGACCTGGTCGTCAGGCATCCCAAAAAGGCTTGTCCGTGGTGCGAAAATGCGTGCCCTGGCTATTCTCCTCCTCCTGCGGTGTCCCACTATCAGTGCTGCGACAAATGGGGCATTCATCGTAGCTGTATATACGTGTTTTTTGTTTGCGTGCACTTTTATACTGTGCACGGGGACGCTTCCGCCTGCCTTCGTGTGGCGGACGCGTTGACGCCTGTGTGCGTCTTTTGCCGTGCGCCGGTTTCCCGTATTCGAATCCATGAATACGGGTTGTGCGCGTGCGTGTGGGCGTTCCGTGTAGTTCCCAGCAGTACTTTTCCAGTTACGCCTTCTTTTTCACGCGTTATTCCCCATTCCGCGTGTTACGCCCACTGTTCCGCCCACTTTGGTTGTGTGTGCCACGCTATGTGCGCTTTTGCTGTGCGCGTAGTGCACGCCGTGTATGCCTGCGTGTGCCATCGCTGGATTGGGCGCACGGACAGCGGGAAACACGCGCAGCGTTTTCCTTGCATCGTACACGTGCGTGTGCGCTGCGTTTCTCGCGCTTGTGCTACCTTGCGCCTGCTTGCGCTGGGATTTTCGGCGCACGTTTGCTCCATGAATCGACCCCTTAAAGTCAATCCTGTGCGTGAAGCACACGCGCAAAGCGTACTTGCAAAGTGTTTTGGTGAATGGGTGGTTGGGGGTCGGAGCAAGGACATTGCGGCTACCCATATCAGCAGAGGATCACAAGGTAACTTTACGACCTTGTATCCCCCTCACGCAATCACAACATCTTCTTTTCCCAATATACTCTCTGTTGACAAAGTGGGCATTAACAAAATGTGCAAAAGAGAAATTCCGGGGAAGACCTACACAAGGTCAGCTGCATCACCCTATTAGTGAATAAGATAATCCGTAACAATTTAAACATGTGTTCTGTATTTACGTTTTACAGTTAAAGTTCATTCAAAACCCCGACATCTGCGTCATTTGGTGCGTCATCCATCAAAACATTTGGTGGATGTGCTGGAAAACCTTAAATAAGGGCACATCTGCAAGGCAGCAGCAAATTAAACCTTATGTCAAAATACCAATGACTTGGTCACGTGCAACAGCGACCGAGTCTCAAATGGTATCCAAATTAGCTGTGGGAAAGAACAGGTTTGGGAAATGGCGGATGGTACTGATACTCTAGGAAGGATAACTGCCTTTTTTCATTGAGTGGCTGAAGCAAACACTGTTAGCAAGGACCCAGTGCAGCTGTTGAATCAGGAGAACACTCAGAACACAAACTTAGAGCACTCCTGCACAGAATTTGGAAGCATAGACAATAATTCACTCCTAGATCTGTGCTAAACCTTACAAGATACACTGCAGTTGGTGTTCCTCTGAACCGAATTGACTATGGACCTTCTGCAGTTAAAACTACAGAAATACAATACTTCCACTCAGCCTCCTACCCCACCACTCACCCAGCCCATGGTTTCAGTGCAACATCAAAGAACATCGACAACTCATGTGCTGTATCCTGCATCAGTCAGCATGGGAGCCTAATCAAATTTAAACTCTACAGCTCATAGTAATACTAGTAACACAGACACAAATGGCACATAACAGTTCACTGTTAAGATACTTTTGAAATTGTTTGGCACAATACTGCAAGAGATAAACCTACAGAGCGCAGTATCATATCAGTAGCAGAGCAACTCAAAAATAAGGCTAAAGGAGAAATCTGCCCACAAAAGGATAAAAGCATACCATTGTCCACATCTGTTAACAGACCAGACCTGCAACTAAGCTTGCAAATGGATGGTCTAGAAATAGTGGAGGAATCAACGATTTACCAGATGCAGAAACAAAGAAGAATGGAAAAGTGCTGTTTAAATGGACTGAGAAAGCAAGTGGAAGGAAGGAAGCTTCCCCTCCTCCAGTTCTGTTAAGTGACACTTTGATCTCGACTATAAATTATGTGACCCATCCTAAATCGCAGAGAATGGGAGGAGGGAGTCCAGACGTAAAAAGAGGACAAAAAGGGGCCTGTATACATTGTCCAACTGGCTCCTAAAAAAAGGACGTATAAGCTATTCATTAAATTTGAAACTGATGAAGACATGCACTTCTTCTGAGCCAATGCTGTATGACACGAGTAAGCCCTCTGGTGCCGTAGCTGCACAGTGGGAGGCCAGAGAGTGCATAGCTCAGTTACAACCTACTCTTACTCAAAAGGAACAGCCAACCATCGCATCAGTGCCAAGACTGTCCCTTGGGACACTAAGATTTTCATGATAGATGTAGAACCATATGACATAACAAAAAAGAGGATAATTCGTACAGAGCTACTTTGTATCCTCCATAATATTTTATTTGAGGGTATTAAACTCTAGTTATTTTGTGTTTGTGGAACCCATTTCTGGTAACAACAGTGAAATCTCACTTATATATTCTGCCTTATCAGAGATAGCTCATATGATTAGTTTATATCAGCCTACACTATTAAACCTAGGATATGTATTATATGAAGAGGTAACTAGGCACAAGATCCAGGGGTGCTGTGAGTAAAGCCAATATCATGTGACTAATGACAGAAGTGTAAAAAGCAGTGGTAGAGCAGTCTCTCAGGCGCCATGGTACAAAAATGAAAATAGTTGGGCATGGTTGAAAGGTTTTCTTTATACACAGGGGATCGAGACCAAGTGAAGCATATAGATTGCATGTTGAAAGGCCAGGGCCACACACATCTACTGGCGCAGCCAGGTTCTCTTGATATTCTTATAAATCATGACATTTTTATGTTGCAAGAGACCTGGCTGACTTCCTCAGTGGTGATCGACGGATTCCAATTAAACAATTTATTTGCAAAAAAAGGAGCTTGGGGTTGACTATATGGTGGCCTCATTATTGGTGTCAGAAATACACTTAACTCTGATATCATGTTACAGTCAACAATTAATGATAAAGTGATCACAGTAGAGGTACAACCAGAAAAGGGGAAAAGGTTTGCATAACTGCTTATTGTTAATGTATATGTGCCACCTGGCCTCGAAAATATAATATGAGGTGCATTCAAAGGCCCCAAACGGAAGTCCCTGTCACATGAAAAGCAGGGTTTTCAACACTGACACAAAAAAAGCTTTGCACCTGTGGCTGCAAGTGAAAACTGAAGGTCCCTTTCATCTGAAAGGCAGGATTTTTAAACGCCTGATGCCAAAAATGGCTTTGCAGTTTAAATATGAAAATGTACCATTGCTAACAGAAAATGTCAGCGAAAAAGACATAGGGGGTCATTACGACCTTGGAGGTAACCATGCCGCAATTTGCGGCATGGTTACCCCCTTACTGGGTTCCTTAAATGAGGAATTAGCAGGCCATTCCAACCTTGGAGGACCCGGTAATTCCTCATTCGAGGAACCCGGACCCGGTACAACCCCATGCCCATTTGAGCCCCCATAGGGCTCAATGGGAATGGGGAGGATGCAAACAACTGGCCCATTAATAACGGGCCCGTTGTTTGCATCCTGGTCTGCTAGCAGGACCCGCTAAGGGCACCTGGTTTTACCAGGCGCCCTTTGCGGGTCCTAAGAGCAGACTCGTAATGGGGTGGTAAGGGGTTGACGGCTCCGGCACCATTACCGGTGCCGTTAACCCCTTACCGCTAACCTTGTAATGACCCCCATGGTGCTTGTTGACAAAAGGTAATGGGCCTCATTACACGGAAGGCGGTAGTCCAGGGTGCTATTAGCACCCTGGACCATGCCGGTAAAATACCGGCACCGCCTTGGCGGAAAGGGGATTTACCGCCCCATTCCAAGGTTGGAGGAGCGGTAAATCCCCTTTCCGCCATTGCCCTTCCCCATTCCCATTTCTGCCCCATAGGGCTCTATGGGACTGGGGAAGGCGCTAATTACGGCACCGCAATTTTGCGGTGCCATAATTAGCTCCGAGGTCCCTTAGCGGGTTGGTATTTAACGCCTGCAAAAAGCAGGCGTTAAAACTCCAACCCGCTAAGGGACCTCGTAGTACGGCGGTAAGGGTTAACGGTCACCGTTGCCATTAACGGTGACTGTTAACCCTTACCGCCGTCCGTGTAATGAGGCCCAATGTATATTATGTTTCACATACAAAATACCAGTGGCATTTGAAAAGACATTTTGTTTACCATGGAAACATGTCTGTCGGTAGAAGGCAAACCCTTTTAACTTGTGGGTGGGCAAACATCACAAGGAAATCCCCCCCCCACTGAAGTCTGGATGTTACATCCCCCATCTCATTACAACTGCAATGAAGCAGATCTCCATTTGTTGGAGATACAGATTTACAATTACTTTAAAAGGCCTATTATAACTAAGGCATTTTTCCCAGCACCCATAAGGCACATTTTCTTCATTTATGTAGCATTATTTAAGTAATCTTCAGGCGATATTGGAGATATAAATTTCATGCACCTACGAGTGAGGGAACTGTAACAGCCAGTTAAACTAGGTTTCTGGCTAATCTTAAAATGTTCCAAATGTGAGAGTTGGTGAACTGGCAGACCATAAAATTAGGAATATGGATGATAAATTACATATTCATTACTGTTATGCTGTTTGTGAAAAGGGCAGAAAAGTGCCACATTGCTGTGCAAAATGGCGCAGACATGACTGTCGTCTTATTTAATTTACCATGATTAGCTGAATCAGAAAATATGTATACTATGGAAGTGAGTAATATAATTAGGAGGTTTTGCCACATAACTAGTTTTTGCCAAAAAATTGACATGAGACAAAATGGGGCTTGTAAATTAAGCTGCCATATGTCTGTTCCAGACTCTTAAACCAATCTGTAGAGAGGGGTAGAAGTGGGCAGGCAAAATAAGTTTACCTGTCCGAACCTATTTGACCTCTTCAAGGGTCTCCAAGATTGGTGGTGTCATCGCTGCTATACAAGAGGGACTGTACTTGGAGGAAGAGAGAGAGCTGTGGAAATGTACCATCAGGAGGGTTGCTGAAACTTACCATCTGACAGCTGCAAGGAAACACCAGAGGAGATTGCTGAAAGTACATGTGGGTCGAGCTATCTATTTCTAGGAAGGCCTAAGATCTAACTGGGTCCTATGGTGGAGAGCAGGAGGCCATCGTTGAGAGTGGAGTGACCAGACCCCTGCCCTATACTTCCAAAGTGTCCTGAATCCCAGCTTGCTTTCCTGAACTTTAAACAGAGGCTTTCTGTGTTGGTAGAATGGAGCCCTGGGAAATTGAGCAGTCCTCCATCATACAATTTAAGCTCCCCAATGAGAGCCAATAATGGACACACCCCAGGAGGGAATGAGAACAAGACCAAGTGCGGGTGAAGTTAAAGGTAAAGTTAATCTAAAACCAAAATAGGGCAAGCAGAGGACTCTGCAAACTCTGAGAGCGTTCTGCCCAACATTACTGTGACATTACTTTAAAGGTTACAGCATCATAAATGACAACATTGTATAGGGTACAGAAGTTACATTCCATTGGAGGTGCCACAGATCCAGTATAGCTTCATAGGCACCGCCTCCATATGATTGGATAGTTGCTTGGCGGGAAGGCGGACATCACGTGTATCAGCCGGGCTGGCCAGTGTGAGGTTAAGGTTATGTGGTTCCGGATAACGTGATTGAAACTAACCCTCTAATCTAAACACCACTTCAAAGTACACAAAGTACACAATAAAAGTCACCCATGAAAAAATAACCATTAACAGCATGACAGTTGGGGGGAGAATCATATAATTCACAGGTTGTATAAGCATACATTTGTCTTGTATCCCTGAAAGGGAGAAAGGTATGGGGGTCATTGTGTGTCAGGGGGCATCAGGGCTAACACTCCGTGCGGGCCCAGTGGAAGGATGAGAGGATACATTTGTTGCATTAAGGCATCAGTGAGAAATGGGCCTTTGGCTGCATCACTATCATTGGGAGGGAAAAAGGTGGGGGCTGTGCACTCATCGTGCGTGGCACTGCTGGAGAGGGGAGAGAAGGCCCTTTGTCTCTTCAAGTTTGGCCCCGTTTGATTAGTGGAATTATAAGTAAACCATTGGGATGGGGTTTGTACATTTTTTCTGTGACTTCATTTATAACAAGTAGAAATGAGTTTCTGATTACATCGTGGGCTATATCTTCATATATACCATGGTCACCATGCTACAGAATTGCTCTGTGAACATTGGCCCCATATGCCGCGCCTTTTGCATCACCCACATGAGTCTCCCAGCATCTTAACACATTTGCGAATATACAGAGTACTAAAAAACAATTAATCTACATCATAGAAAAAAAACCACTGGGTTAAAATATCATATTCATTTCATTTTGTGTGGTGCATCATTTATCAATTGTTCTATTACATCTCATAGGGACGGCTTCATCATGTGTTAACACAGAAGGGAATGTATTGTCTCAGTCAGGATTAGCATTGTGGGTGAAGCTGGGTGGCACAGAGTCGTTGGGCATGCATCTGCCACATCAATAGAGGTACGAGGTTAGGGGTTGTGTGGGTCGTATGTTTTATGGGCAGGGTCAACCAGTGCGGAGGCAGGGTTGTGGAGACAAATATTTTTTTCCAGGACCAGGTTCTAGCCTGGCCATTTGCAGGGCAGTGATGTAAGGAGGAAGGGGAGAGATACAGTGTTTAATTTGAAGCCGTTCATGCCCAGTCTTCCGTGAGAACAGGGCAGCTGCATGGGCACCAAAGGGGAGGAGGTGGGGGGAGTAGCTGGCTAATTGTGCGCAGCACCATGAGAGAGCTGCAGGCCTGTAAACTGGCTTTTCTTTGAGGTCTGCCTGAGCACATTCAAAATTGAGTCGGGGTTTGTTACAAAATGGAGTCGGTTCTTAGTCCTTTTACAGATACTGCACCTTTAAGTCAACCTAAGGATGCCCGGCACCTTTGGTCAGAGGCACGTAGTCAGCCTTGGGGTGAGTGTAGAGTGCACGCGGGGAAGGGAATGAAGGGGAGGGGGGTCAAAAATGACCTTCCCTTCTACACATTCCCCCTTTCGTTACTATTGTAGTTCTCCTAACCTTTGTTGCTCATTTTCCTCAACTATTGCTTCATCCCATGCGGGTGTTCCCTTCCGCGGCATCCAAGCCCTACACACCACCCTCAGGCTCCCTCCTGCTCTAGCGTACTCATCAGGGGTGCAACTCATATATATATATATACAGCCCCCATCCCCCTTCAGGTCAACCCACACTTCATTGTACCATTCTAATTCACAGGGCTCTTTAATTGTTGTGTGGTACAGTCTACAATATACCCTGTATTATATATAGCCGTCATTCTGTATTTTGGCTCTGAGTCATCCCCTGTTTGTACTTGTGACTTGTGTGTCATCTGTACCACTCCTTTTGCACAGCCCATTGTCACCATCATCATTGCACTGTTTGGTACTGCATTTGTGCAGCACCTAAGGCCTAATTGGCACACACAAAAAATGTCAAGAAGGAAAACGATGGTGGGTATTAATAGTTTGACAGTCATTCTGAGCCAGGACGGTACCCACGAAAACGTGTTGTCAAACCAGGTCCTGGGCTGCACCCCTACTTCTTTCTTCATGCACTCGCCAAGGTTATGCACGGCTGCTATAATATGTGATAGAGTTCCATTGTCCGCGTCTGCAGAAGTTACAAAAGTGCAACATGCGCTCCTGATTTTTCAGCAAACACCTCCATCCGTAGCTGTCAACAGGCCTAGGACATACCTGTTCTGCATTGTCATCAACCACAGGGCCCTTAGCTCCACCTTTATCACATTGATCCCCTCTTCTGTGTTATTGGCCAATTGGATCAGTCCCAACGTGTTATTTGGAGCCATTTTACGTTGGCCCGTGCCTGGATGCTTGGAACGAGGGAACCAAAGAACTCTCAGCACAGTTGAACAGTGGGAATCAATCTGGAATCTGTGCCAAGAGTTCAGAGGATGCCTTGGAGATATAGTTTGACAATCTTCTTTTTCGTGAGACTGTGCTCTGCGGCTTCTCCTCAGAAAGGACGTATACAGGGGTGTCTTCAGTTGTTGGCAGGGGCTCCGGATCTTTGATTTTAGATGGGCCCCTCCCCACTTGGATATGGCTTTCGGGTATTACCATCAGGGCGGATTGCAGCGTTGCCAGAGAGCACGTGCCCATCTACGACTATGGAAGGTGCAGGTACATCTGTTTGCCGCAAACCCAGTAAGTGTCTATTAGTGCAGGCATTCCTTTTTTCATATCTGGGATGATGAGCATTTTGCTACAGTTCTTTTTTGTGCCCATATTTACGTTTCCCTCTCCATGGAAGCACAGCTCATAGTATATCTCCTTTTGTAGGTTGAATGGCTTTTCGAGGGCCGATACCCACATGAGCTTCGTGATATGTTGGGTCCATATCGGGGTGCATGTTCTCTGGATCCATTGTAATTTATCATCTGACAGTCCTCGCAGTGCTTCTCCTTTGCGTGCTATGTGCTCTTCTTGCCACTTATTGTCCGAATATAATGTTCCTTTAATTACCAAAAAAGGTTTGTCCAATTCTCGAAAGGGTCTGATATGTTTGGGTAGTGTGCCCCGTAACATTCTTAACGTCATTCCTGAATTGTATGTTTGGCACATGGTACATTCTATTACCATTTTTGATATCTGCTCTTGTAGCCCGGGTACAAACCAGTTTTCCTGGATGTCTGCGGCGATGTGTTGTTTCGCGTTGTGGGCTGGAAAGTGAAGCTTCTGGAATGCTGTTTCTAGTAGTTTACTTTGTATTACTGCCTTAACTGTGTTGTTCTGCCTCCAGAGAAGGTCAGTGGATGATTGACTGCACCCTCTCTTTACCCATAGTTAATTTTCCTCTACTGGTGCATTCTGCTGTAACTCTTGTATTTGTGAAACTGGCATTGAGTTATAGCCCTCCCCCTGTTCTTCTTCTACATGTCTTTGTAATATGTACTCACCTGTTGCTTCTTTTGTTAGGTAGGACACTTCTTTTGCAGCAGATGACTCATTCTTGTTTGTATGGGCCTGGCATTTTACTAGTGCTACAACTGCTGGCTCATTTAATGCCTCAATCAATTCTGTAAGCAATTCTGTGTGCTGCACAGGGGGCCCATCTGGACTTCTGAATTCTCTCCTTCCCCATCGTGCTAATCCCCCATGTACTGTAGTGGTCATGTATGCGGAGTCAGTGTATAGTGTTACTGCACTTCCCTTAGCTGTATGCAGTGCTTCAATTAACAACACACTCAGCTACTGCTGAGAAGTTGGCCGGCAATCTTTTTTGTACAATCACTTCATACTCTCCCTCCTACAACCGTACTACTGCCGCCCTGACATGTCTCTCGTCTGTTTCACAATTTATTGATGCTGATCCATCTACTAAATGTACCTCTCCTTCAGTTAGTGCATCTTCACTGGCTGTGGGTGTACCATCATCTTCCCCCTATATGTGGCACAATTGTGACTTTGCATATCCTCCACTGTGCATACTTCTGTGAGAAAAGTGGCTGGGTTCACTGTTTTGTGTATGTTGGCGCTTGATAGTATTATTTCATATGCTGCTGCTCTTTGGGTTGTTAATGTGCTTTTTGATCTTTCGGGGATAGCGAACAATGAGTGCTCTACGTAAAGAATTACTGAGCATCCCATCACAATCATGGCACTTTTTTCAATGGTGAATGTTGCGGCTGCGAGAGCTTGTTCGCAAGCAAAGTGTCCCTGCATCACTACATCTAAAGTACCACTGTAATACGCTAGAGGCTTGTGGCCCAGTGATGTTTGTATGTCAGTACTGCTGTCATGAAAGTCCCATCACAATGTGAAAATAAATTAAATTTGCGCTCTTAATCTGATGTTGCTAGGACAGGTGCTGTGGATATTAGTTATTTCAATGTGTTGAAGGCTGTGTGCATTTCTTGTGTTCATTGTACTACTGTGTTTTCCCTTTCTGCTACCTTTAGTGCTTGTAGGAGAGGTTTTGTGTATGCTGCATATTCTGATATCCATGCACGGCAATAATTGCACATGCCGAGACATTTCTGCATCTCTTTCACTGTTCTGTTCTGGGTTCGCTTACTGCTCGTACAGCTGCTGTTCTGTCTGGTATTATTTGTTTGCCATCTTTTGATATCAGTTGGCCCAAATACAATACTATTGTTACACAATATTGCAATTTATGTCGGTCCACCTGTAAAAACAAGGAAATATCGAGGCTGAGTACCACAAAAGGAAATACACCAAACACGGGCTATAAAGATTCACAGATCTTTTATTCTGCGCAGTTCACAGAGAAACATAGATACAGATAGCTATCTGGCTCTCAACACCCCGCGATGAGTACCAGCCCGTCAAAGAGAGGAGAGAGAGTGCTGGGCATCTAAACATTTGTGCTTTTATACATTTCTGAGTAATATTGTCCAGCCCCTCTACAAGTTAATAATTTGTGGTCTAGAGTTTGTGCCTAGTTCACATACAGCTTATACAATAATATGCAGAAGGATTACATGAGTTTGGATTTCCATCAAGTTACAATGGCGGTGCACATTCTTGAATCCCGTAGTAAGCCTTAGTCCATATCCCAACACAATGTAGTTCAGCCTGTGTCCACGCTTGGCGTTTGCATTTCATTGTCGCCGATGTGTATTCGTGGATGAGGCTTGTTAGCGCAGACAATTCTAGGACAACAGTTCATATATAGTACAAGGTCTCATTACCTAGTCTAAACAGTCGGCTCTCGAACAGTCTAACCATTAACAGAACTCAAAGGTCGGGAGGATTGGTTGCAAGTCAGAAACACAGTCCACAATTTTAGAACAGAGAATGTACGACCAGAAATCAAAATGGTGGATGATTCTAAAGTGGTTGCGAAGTCAATCAAAAATCGAACTTTGCAACGCGGTTTTCTTCGCAGAGCAACTTGGCTTAGGCCAATATAAATCAAAAGGAGACACTAATATGATTTCCGTTTAACACAACTTGTAGCCCTTGTGTGGCAGCAATGTCAATAGTGCTACTAAATCCTGTCTGAACTCATCCTCATTTTTTCCACAAATCAATAGATCATCCACGCACTGAATGAACGTATCCTTGGTGTCAATATTTCCAACATCTTCATGTAATATTATGTTGAATATGCTTTGGCTTTCACAGTATCCCTGGGGCAATCTGCAATGCTTGTGTCTCCCCCCCGCAAATCGACCACTGTAAAGCTTGCTGTGTCTTTGGGTATGCTGCATAAAATCGATGAGGGGTTTGGGATGAGTGGGAATTCTTTTTGTATGTCGTCATTGAGGGGTGTAGATCCTGTATCATCCTCCAAGCCCCTCCGTTGCCTTTTTGATTGGGTTGATAAAAGTATTTCAGGGAGAATTTGAAGGTCCGATGATCCCTTGCTGCAATAAGGCATGTATCGTTTATTTTATCCCTTCTTCTGCCTCTCTTGACAGGGTGTACTGTATTACCCGGGGCAACAATGCCCCTGGCTTGAGTTACATTTTTACAGGTGTTACCTCGCGCAACAGACCTACATCATGTGCGCCAGTTGTCCACAATTCTGGTGGTACATGTTGCATGTTTTCATTGAAAAATGCTGGTGGCGCGCTCACTATGGCCATGAGGGGAAGTGGCACTTGTCTGCTCTGAATCATTATGTCACAGGGAATTGCTATCTCCATCATTATCATCACTGTCTGAATCAGAAAAAATGTCCTTGTCAGACAGATCTCGTAAGGCTGTGTTGGCATTTATACACAGCACTGTTCGCCATTCACATCCATGTATGACTAGTCCAATAACTGCTATCCTTTGTGATGACACCTGTACCCCATGTAAGTCTAGGAACACCACTGACCCTGCTACTATTTCTGGGCATGCTATGGGGTGAAACACAAATTCGGATGGTGTTTTAACTCAGGCACAACTCATGCAAAGATATGATATGATATGGCATTTGTAACACGCCTATACACAAGTGTTTCAAGGCACGACGAGGAAGGGAGGGGGGACAAAGGGAAGACAGACAATGATCTTACTAGGCCAGGTGTCATTCAGATTGTGCAAGTGCATGGGAAGAGGGGAAGAGAAAGTGCAAGGGGAAAGGGAGAGGGGAAAGAGCAGTACAATGGTAGTAGAATAACAAGGTAAATAATAAAGGTCCAGCTGGTGGCAAGGGCAAGGTAAGTGCAGACAAGTGCTGGGAAGGGGCTGTAGGGAAACAGAGATAGTCCCGCAGTGCAGGGGTTGCGAGGGAGGCAGTGCAGGGGGCAAGTGCCTGGGCCAGGGACCGAGATCATTGATAGTGGTCCAGTGCAGATTCAGTGCAGTTTCAGTCAGGAATTTAGCCAGGGAGAGGGGGAGAGAAAGCAGAAGCAAAGAGGAAGGTTTTGAGGTGCTTCCGGATCCAGAGATGGTTCTCCTCAAGTTTCAGAGAGGCAGGAAGGCTGTTCCAGAGGGAGGCCCCTGTCACGGTGAGAGATCTACCCCCAACTCGTTGCTTGGAGAAGCGGCTGATCCTGAGGGAGTTGGAGGCGGATGAGCGAAGAGCTCGAGAAGGAAGATATTTAGGAAGAGAGAGTTGAAGGTATTTTGGCCCCAGGCCCCAGAAGGATTTGTGGACAATGCAGAGGGTTTTGAAATTAATACTCACAGCCACTGGGAGCCAGTGCAGGGATTTCAGTCCTGGAGAGATACAGTCCCTGGGCTTGAGGCCAAGCACAAGTCTCGCAGTCCTGTTCTGGATGAGTTGCAGAGGGCGGAGAGTGGAGGCAGGCAGATTTAGATAGAGGCTGTTACAGTAATCCAGCTTAGAGAGAACCAGGGCTCTGGAGACAGTGAGCTTCTGGGAGAAGGAGAGGAAAGGAATAATACCTCTGAGGAGGGGCAGCTGGTAGTGTTACTTCTTAGAGACATCAGAAATGTGAGGAGAGAAGGAGAGTGTGGAGTCGAAGATGACCCAAGGTCTTTTGCCTTGCAGGTAGGAGCAGGAAGAGGGCCAAGAGAGGCCGGCCAGAGAGCTGCAAGGAAGGAGGGAGTGGGTGTGCCAATGAGTAGAATCTCAGTCTTACTGGCATTAAGGCAGAGGTCGTTGGTGGCCACCCTGGATGGCAGACCGACAGTCAGAGATGAGGGAAGGAGAGGAAGAGGTAGAGGGTAGCCTGAAAATGAGCTGGGTATCATCCGCATAGCACTGAAAGTTGGGGCAGAGAGCAGCGATGCAGTGGGCAAGGAGTGCCAGATATTGGTTGAACAGCCAGGGAGTGAGTTTAGATCCCTGGGGGACACCACAGGTAGAGAAAAAGATGTCAGAGAGGAAGGACCCAAGTTGGACCTGGGAGGGTCGATTGGAGAGGAAAGAAGTCAGCCACGCCAGAGCCTGACCAGTGATACCCAGGTTATCACGGAGATGGTTGAGCAGGATGGCATGGTTGACAGTATCAAAGGCAGAAGAGATATCAAGCAAGATGAGAACACATAGAGTGTTAGAGTCAAGGTTGGAGAGCAGGTCTTCCCGGATATTCAGGAGAGCAGTTTCCATGCTTCTGGCAGCTCTGAAGCCAGACTGATGGTCATGAAGACAACCCACAGATTCAGCATGGAGATTAAGCTGGGAGATGGCCAGTTTAACCAGGAGCTTGCCCAGGAAGGGAGTGATGGAGATTGGGCGATAGTTATCCAGGCAGGAGGGGTCAGAAGAGGGTTTCTTAAGCAGAGGATGCTCAAGGGCGTGCTTAAGGGGGGATGGGAAGACTCCAGTTGCGAAGGAATGGTTCCAGAAGTCAGCCAGGGCAGGAGGCAGGGAGTCGATGTGGTCCTTGATAGTTTTGGAGGAACAGGGGTGAACCTGTTTCGACGAGACTTTCATAGATCGGACTTGTCTGGAAACCTCGTCAGTAGAGAAAAGGGGAAAGGCAGAGAAGGGGGGAGGAGGGGTGGGTGCAGAAGAGCCAGAGGAAGAGCAGGAAATAGAGGCAGGGAGGTGATAAGAGGAGAGTGAGGACAGGATGTCCTGAGTTTTTTAAATGAAGCGAGAAGCCACTGCCGTGCAGAGAGCCTGGGAGGGCCTGGGAGGGGACAGAAGAGGTAGAGACTGCGGCAGGATTGGCCAGTTCTTTGCAGATTTTAAAGAGCTTAGCGAGTTGTTAGATGCTGCAGAGATGGATATGGCATCTCTTCTTGGTGAGAACGTAGAGCCAGTATTGCCTTTGAAGCAGACGGCAGGCCAGTTTGTCAGAGGATGAACATGAAGCACGCCATTTCCTCTCGGCCACCCTGCACTTGCGTTTTAGGGTGACGAGATCTGAGTCATACCAGGAGTAACATTTGGCTTTGGGCTTCAGGCAGATTCTCATGACAGGGGCAAGGATATAAAGAGTATCAGATATAGCAGAGTGGAGAGGGCTGTGTCATCCAAGGCCTTTAAGCCTTGGATGAACATGGCAGGATCTACATGGCAGGGTACTCCACACACCTGCTTGGCCATGGCTTGTGTGTATATTACTAGCATGGTGTGCATTGCACATATCCCAGGAGTTGAACACACTATCCCTCTGTCTGTGAACGAGATGGTCATGTTAAGCTTGCTAAGGAGGTCCCTCCCCAGCAGGTTTATGCGTGAGTCTTCATTATACAGTAGGGGTCCTCGCACTGTTTTCCTCCCACTGTTACCTCCAGTTCTTCTGTGTATGGAACCTCAACCACTGCCCCAGAAAACCCTTGCGTCTCAATTTTATGATTGGACAACGGAAATCTGCCTTCTCTTAGGCACGATTTTTCTGCTCTCCAGTCTACCATAAAAACTAACTATTTGTTCCCTATCTCCGCCACTACCAGTGGTTCCTTAGCTGTGTGGAGGATTGTTGATAGTACTGGAAACACATGTGCTCTCTGTGGGCTGTCCTATGCTAAATATCTTGTCTTCTCCCCATTGTCAAAAACATTACCTGCCACTACTGCTGTTCCTCTGAAAGGTGCAGAGGCACCGTTTGCTGTGGTTACAAAGGGATTTCGGCGCACCGGGGCCATGTGTTCTAGCGACTGTGGGTGTTGTTGTACATGTTGTGGAGGTGTTCTGTGTTCTTCTATGTACCTGCGATCGGGTTGCTCTTCTCTCCTACCACCACGCATAGGCAACCTATGTGGGCTTCCTGGGTGGGGGTGGCCATATTGTTGTTCGTTTTGATAGGGACCTGTGGGCCTGTTTCAATACTCTCTTGAAAAATGTCCCCACCTCCCACAGTTCCAACTTGTCCCTTGTCCTCCTCCTCTGGGGCCTTGTCCTCCATACCCGCCATATGTCTACCCGCCCCCCCTGAACTCTCTGTACCCACCTCCTCCTCCACGGGCGCTCCTTACTTGCCATTGTGGCCCTCATATTGCTCCTCACCATTCCACTGTTCCTGTCCATTTCCTGCCCAATTCGCCGCCATCCTTGCTTGATTGGCTATCGGCCCTTCCTCCTCCTCTCTTTCTCTCTCAGTGGGGAGGGTGGCTACTGCTGCTGTGACCTTCACTAGTTTTGTCTGAATCAATTTAGCCGTGTCTGCCAGTCTCTTTTGGGCTATCTCCTTTTCTCTTTCTTTGATTCTTTTGCAATGGTGCACTATAATGCACTGTATCTATGGCCAGCCCTTGGCTTCTATCTCAGCTATTTTATCAAGAGCCTTCTGAACTTCCTTCTGGAGCCCTCTTTTAATTATAAAATAGAACAGGGAGGTTGATTGATCCCAAGATGTGCCTGTCTCCGCTCTCCACATCTCCTGTACCCAAAGAATGTAAGTCATCGCATCTTCTTCCTCCCCCATTGTACATTGCATTACAGACCGTAAATCTGGTGTGTCTGGGAAAGTTTCTCTTAGTGCGTCCCATACTCTTGCCCTTACTGTGTTGAAAGATACCCCATCATGGCGATCGCAGTCTAGTTTTATTCCGGGGAATCCTGACTTTGCCCACACCCTGTTAGCTTGGTCACTTACTGCAGATACCAATAGGCTTTTGACATTGCCTATTGCTAGAGGAACCCCAGCAGTGTGTTTCTCGAATGTGTATATCCACTTACTTGTCCCTCACGAGAGTGGAGGTATAGCTTTTAGTAAATTTGCTTTATCTATCTGGGCCCAAGGTATATAATTGGGTCTTCATGCCCATCTGTGTATCAATGGTAGTTATAATTTGTTTCTTGTCTTCCATGTACTTAACTTCACTCCCTTTTCCCCAACACTGCCATTCGTCCCATACTATTCCTTAACCTTCCATGCCACTCTTCTTCCATCACTTTCCCCAGTGGAGACTGTTCTGTTCCTACCGACCCTCCACCTGTTGCACACCCGAACCTTCTCTCTTCTTCTTCATGCTCTTCTGTGTTTCTCCAATATTCTTCCTCCCTTTCGGATGCCATGTCCCTCCCTTCTGCACCCATCTCACTAGCTGCTTGATCTATTTCTAATATTCTGGTGGGTGTATCATTATTTCGGAACAGTATTTCTCCCTTTTTCCACCCCTCCTCTGTTGACCTCTCAAGTGGTTGGGACATCTGTGTCTGTTCTGCTCTGGGGATGGGGAGCTCCCTTGTTCATATATGTCTCTTAGTTGTGACAATTCTGTCTGGGATATTGTTAATCTTGAGTCTAAATCTTGGATGAACTTCTCAATATCTATTTCAGGGGTACTTACCTGTCCGCCTACCCCTCGACAGTCATATGGTGGTGGGGTGGGGCCGTTGGTAGGGGTGCAGAGGGTGATGTGGGCTTTGACACATACACTAGGTCACTATACCCTTCTGCCTGCACCGTCATTGGCAGGAGGGGGTACAACTGTGTGACCTCTACCTTTCCTTCCTTCTCTTCCCCCTTCCTTTCACTGCCACTTGCAGCCAGGGGGGATGTGCCCTGTCCTTTTCCCTTGCCCAGAGGAATTTGCTCGAAAAGTCTCCTTAAGTCTAATATTTCTCGTCTGTTCTGGAGCAGTTTACCTTGTATTTTACAGACAAACATGTTGCTACCATGTCTAGAACATTTTGATCAAACAACCCCCCATGGGGCCACACCTGGGGTAAACCTTCTCCTTTCAATTCTGTAATCCATTGATCATGATATTTGGTAATCGTGTCTGCAAACCCTGGCAAACTGGCAATTATGTGACAGTAGTGTCTCCGCACCCATCCTGTCTTGGCAATAACTTCCCACCTTTATGGGTCAATATAACAATGCAATTTACTGTACTACAATACTTCACCCCTTTATGTGTCAACTCCATGACACTGGGCCTCATTACACGGATGGCGGTAAGGATTTACTGGTACCGGTATTTTACCGGTACCAGTAAATCCTTACCGCCTTACTACGAGGTCCCTTTGCGGGTTGGGGAATTTAATGCCTGCTTTTGCAGGCGTTAAAAACCAACCCGCAAAGGGACCCAGGGAGCTAATTACAGTACCGCAATTTGCGGTACCGTAATTAGCGCCTTCCCCATTCCCATTATGCCCTATGGGGCAAAAATGAGAATGGGGAAGGGCAATGGTGGAAGGGGGAATTACCGCCCTGCAGACCTTGGAATGGGGCGGTAATTCCCCTTTCCACCAAGGCGATGCTGGTATTTTACTGGCATGAACCATGGGGCTAACAGCGCCATGGTTCTCCGCCATCTGTGTAATGAGGCCCACTGTATTTGGTAAACCACAACCCGTCACACTTACTATGACAGAGTGTGTAACAAAACAATTATATAATTTTGCTTCTATCATGAATTATTCATCTAGATTATGCGCAACAGACATAAACAAAACAATTACACGACAATTACCTTTAAACATACCACATCTAACACTTAACATAAATCCTCCCTACCTCTCCCCATTTATCCTTGCAATATTCTCCCTTGATATTCCAGCCTGTTCCCCATCTTAGTCCCTTATGCACTACCCCCTTCCCGTCTCTGAGTGTTCCCTTGCCTAAGCAATAAGAAAAAGGTGAAGCTTTTCTAAAAACTATTCAGAGTCTTCTCCTTATATGAGACAACTACTGTTTACACTTATGTTCCTCTTATATCCTGTAGTAGTCGAGATAGCACTATGCAGCGCCACCTTCCACCCCCTTTCGGCTTTTCACCTCGTAATCTCCTTAACTGTCCTACTGGCCATATGCAGAAAGAAAAGAATAGATTAAGCCCAATAATTAATTCTCCTACTGTTATATTAACTTTCCCCCCTCTAGTTTCCCTTCGTTCAATCCCCAATATCCCTTTATCTGACTCCTTACACTATGTTTTGTTTCCTTCCTCATCGCTTTTAATGTCGCTCGCACTTGATACTTATGTGTCCGTCGTGATCTGAAACACTCTGGACCCAGTCTGTCAAGGCGCCGCCCCGCACTCAATGGCCGTGCCGGCTCCGGCGAGCGGTACAGTGGATTTTTGCAAAGCCGGGACCCGTGCACCCTCTCGCCCTACTCCGTGCGCATGTCTAGGTGTACCGGTTGCCGTAGGCAGGCAGCTCTTGAGGGGGCTCGCCCTGTGTCTCTGCTGCACCCGGGGAAGTCTTGTGTCAGAAGGAACGGAAGGACGCAATCACATCCAGGGGTCACCAAATGAAAGTTAGCAGTCTCCCAAAACACAATTCAAACTCCCCAATGAGAGTCAATAATGGACACACCCCAGGAGGGAATGAGACCAAGACCAAGTGCGGGTTAATAAATAGGGCAAGCAGAGGACTTTGCAAACTTTGAGAGCGCTCTACCCAACATTACTCTGACATTACTTTAAAAAGGGTTACAGCAGCATAAATGACGATGTTGTATTGGGTACAGAAGTTACATTTCATTGGAGGAGTCACCGATCCAGTATAGCTTCATAGACGCCTCATCCATATCCATAGTTGCTTAGCGGGAAGGCGGACATCATGTCTATCAGCCAGGCTGGTCAGAGTGAGGTGAATGTTACGTGGCTCCGGATAAGGTGATTGATACTAACTCTCTAACCTAAACACCACTTCAAAGTACACAATAAAAGTCACCCATAAAAAAATAACCATTAACATCATGACATTTGGGGGGAGAATCATATATTTCACAGGTTGTATAAGCATACATTTGTCTTGTATCCCTGAAAGGTAGAAAGGTATGGGGGTCATCTTGTGTCAGGGGGCATGGGGTTGAACACTCTGTGGGGGCCCGATAGAAGAATGAGAGGATACATTTGTTGCATTAAGGCATCAGTGAGAAATGGGCCTTTGGCTGCATCACTGTCATAGGGAGGGAAAAAGGTGGGGGCTGTGCGCTCGTCGTGCGTGGCGCTGCTGGAGAGGGGAGAGAAGGCCCTTTCACTCTTCAAGTTTGGCCCAGTTCGATTAGTGGAATTATAAGAACACCATTGGGATGGCGTTTGAACATGTTTTCTGTGACTTAATTTATAACATGTAGAAAAGAGTTTCTGATTACATCGTGGGCTATATCGTCATATATACCATGGTCACTGTGCTACAGAATTGCTCTATGTACATTGGCCCCGTAGGCCACACCTTTTACATCACCCACATGAGTCTTCCAGCAGCTTAACACATTTGCGAATATACACAGTACTAAAAAACAATTAATCTACACCATAGAACAAAAGCATATGGTTTAAAATATCATATTAATTTCATTTTGTGTGGTGTATCATTTATCGATTGTTCTGTTACATCTCATAGGGACGGCTTCATCATATGTTAACACAGAAGGGAATTTATTGTCTCAGACAGAATTAGCATTGCGGGTGAAGCAGAGTGGTACACAGTTGTGGGGCATGCATCTGCCACATCAAAAGAGGTACATGGTAAGGGGTTATGTGGTTTGTATGTCTTATGCTCAGGGTCTGCGAGTGTGGAGGCAGGTTTGTGGAGACTAATGGATTTTTCCAGGACCAGGCTGTAGCCCAGTCATTTTCAGGGTAGTGATGTAAGGAGGAAGGCAAGAGATACAGTGTTTAATTTGTAGCCGTTCGTGCCCAGTCTTCCGTGAGAACAGGGTAGCTGCATGGGCACCAGAGGGGAGGAGGTGGGCGAGTAAGTGGTTAACTGTACGCGGCTCCAGGGGAGAGCTGCAGGCCTTTAAGCTAGCTTTGCTTTGAGACTTGCCTGAGCACATTCAAATTGGAGTTGGGTTCATTACAAAATGGAGTCAGTTCTTAGTCCTTTTACAGATACTGCACATATGTGTTGACCTGTGGCTGCCCAGCACCTTTGGCCAGAGGCACGTAGTGAGCTGTGGGGCGAGTGTAGAGTGCTTGCAGGGAAGGGAATGAAGGGGACGGGAGGTCGAAAATGATCTTCCCTTCCACACAGAAACCAAAAGATGGGGAAATCTGCTTGCCTTAAATCCTTTCCTTTTGTAGTGGACAAGGGAAGGGGCAAGACTATGTAGATCCTTAGCCTACTTAACTAAAAGTTTAATTGCATTAATTCCCCATTTGGTGCAACACTACAGGGTGATTTTGTTAAAACTTGAAATTAACAAAGCTCACTTCCCAGTGTGTGCTGAAAAAGCATGGCCTATAATTTAATTGGATAATCCTTTTTGTCCTGTTGACCCCAACTTCTTTAATGAAGAGGGTTGTCTTTGTTCTTAAAGCAGTCCAATATGTTTGTCCAGCTTGGGGTCTGAAATCCAAAATTCCCCAAATCATTCCAATTTTAAAGTCTGAGTACCCCAACAGGGAACCAAGTAGGGGGGAGGGGGAGCCTGAAAAACAAACAGCTAAATCACCCTGCGTTTATTTTAAACCAAAAGCGTGGGTGAAATCATAATTGCCATTTATATTTGTACCAATCTTGAAACACTGATAGTCTTTTAAGCCTGCAGAAAAATCAAAATTGCACAGCACTACATTGATAACTGTTTTGGTTATTGATCAGTTTAATTATTTCTTGAAGTGAAATTTGTAGAAAGTAAAGAATTGTGATTTGTTTTTTGAAACTTATTTGTGTAATTGATTTGTGTAACAAGAAGTTAATGGTGAGACACACAGAAGGTGGCATGTGTAGTTGTGTTATTTCTATTACTTTTTATTTAAATAAATACAAATATATTTCCTGTACTCTGGCCCGGTTCATGGCTCATTGGTAGCTCAGTGGGAGGGATCCAAGTTACATGATATGCGCCTGAAGTAGAGCCCAATAAAATAATCTGTTAAACAGTTTGTTGTGTAACACCTTGAGTGGGGAGGGAAGGAACACCCGGTATTGAGGGTGCCTTCTGAATACACTGTTACAAATTAGGGGCTCATCCATGATTTAGCTAGCTATTTTGGACTCATGACAATGTACATTGGAACAGACTTTTCATTTTGATGCAATTGCATTAAGGTAGAGCGAAAGTCATCTTTGCCTTGTTAAAGTGCCGCAAGGACTTGATCCCTAAGTTCCAGTGAGGTGAATTGGTGAACAATTAAAATTCTGTAAGAATTGACTTGTGTGAGGAAATCAGGCAGGAACAGGATGATTTTGTCCATGCATAAAGAACGTTTTACTATGGTACTAACAGCCATTGTGAAAAATGACTACTGTACAAATTGATGAATCCAGGGAGCATCTCCTAGCCAAATTAGTTCTTAAAGGAGAAGGGGTTGAGGACGATGCAGAAAACTGGCAAATCAGAATTCTGAATGAGGTTACCTCAGTAAGCAATTATATTTGGCTTGAAGGTGGAATGATACACAAGGCGCTTGAGGCAATTTATATGACATCAACTGCTTGTTGTGAACATATACAAATGGCACAGCGAACTGCTCAGTTATATTTTCATTTGCTGTTAATGGAAGAGCGTTGGCAATATATTGAGGCTAGTAGGATGAATCAGGCTGGAGACCTGTCACAGGCACAGCATTTTGTTCAACAACTCAAAAATGAACTGAAAACATTGCAGCAAGAGAGTGAAGAGCATGAAGCACAGTGTTCTGCTCTGCAATATACATATACAGAGTGTGAACATACTGAAACATACGTTTAATGACCATACTATTCATATTAGATATTAGAGGGTTGTTAGATGACACTTTGGCCCTCAAGCAACAAATCAAGACTGCAAAAAGGGAAAATAATCAGTTTATCATTAAAGAAATGGACTCCCAAAAGGAGTTTGATGAAATTCACCAAGGTATAAGTACTCTGAAATAACAGAGGATGCAGCTGATTCAGGAAAAAGACCTCTAGAATCATGATAACAGTGTCCTATTACAGAGGATAAATCAGTAGAAAATGGAGGTAGAAAAGGAACAGTCAGGTTCTCAGAAACTGACCAGAATTAAAGAAGAAAGGAATGAGCTAGAAAGGTGTGTGAGACAAATAGAAGCTGAACTATCAGAGGCAGCGGTATGGATGAGCAAGAGAAAGAGATTAGTCTCCTGAAAGAAAAGCACCTTGAATATGCATGCACCATACAAGTCTCACAGAGGGAGAATGAATCACTTCAGCATGAGGTGCAGTCAACAAAAGACTGGTTGGCAGCTCAGAGCAGGATGCATGAGATTAATCAGGCCCTAGTTTCAGAAATAAAAAACACCCGCTCTATGAATATCAACAGGAAATAATGACAGAGAGAAGCAGGTGTGAGAGTCCTTGTCTGATAAGGATGAACATTAATCTAAACCACACAGAAGGAAAAGCGGCTGGACCAGTGTGTCGTGGTAAGGAAGTAATAATACTAAGTACTTCAGAACATGAACACTCATATGAGGAGAAAGGCAGGGGGCCTCATTACGACCCAGGCGGTAAATTACCGCCTGGGCCGTGACTTTACCACCATGGCGTAAACTACGTTTACGCCATGGTGGTTGGCAGACTTACCGCCCCATTCCGAGGTCGGCGGGGCGGTAAGTCCCCAATCCCCATTTACCCTTCCCCATTCCCATTTTTGCCCCATAGGGCATAATGGGAGTGGGGAAGGCGTTAATTACGCCACCGTAAATTACGGTGGCGTAATTAACTCCATGGTCCCTTAGCGCCATGGATTTTAACACCTGCTAAAAGCAGGTGTTAAAAGCGCCATGGCGCTAAGGGACCTCGTAGTTGGCGGTAAGGGGTCGGCGCAGCTAACGCTGGCGTTAACCCCTTACCGCCAGGGTCGTAATGAGGCCCAGGGAGTTAGATTGGTTGAAAATGTGACTACAAAGAGACTACCATGCCCGCTTCGGTGAAAGCGAAAAAAGCCACACCCTCAGCATAGGAAAGGCAGTCTAAAAACCTATATATATATATATATATATGGGAAGTGGGGAAGTTCCCCAGGCTCCCTGGTAGGGGGATGAGGAAACTAGGTTCTATCCTGCTCCAGAAACGAAATACGAAATTCAGGGAGAGTGACCCTGAGAGTTAATTTTGGTCCAGTCGAGAGGAGTCCATACCTTGTGATTCTGGGAGATATTCTCAGTCGCATAGAGATATGGAACACCTAGAACACAGGGAAGAGAGTACCAGTAGCAGCTCTGAGTCAGAAGGTGAACGGACTCTGGTGCAAAAGAAGAAAAAGACAGAGAAACAGAGCAAGGGTTTTGTCAAAGACCCATTCAGACAGATCAAGGCCATAAGGAGCTTCCTGCCCTCATAGCACAAGAATGCAAAGTATTCAGTATGGGAGCACCTGGAACTTTATGAGCAGACGATGGCAACATTCCAGGAATTATGTGAATTGTATAGCATTTGGAAAGTGGACTTTCTCATCTGAGCACTCCAGTTTCTTTGCTGGATTGGAGGACCAGGATCATTATGAATGGTCTACCTATAACGCTGCCATATTGAAAAAAAATGTCCACCATAGGAACCCACAAGTGGCCTGTAAGGCTGCATATAACTTGCAGTGTGTGGAAGATCAGGCACCCAGTGAGTTTGTGCAGGAGTTAAACGAGGCATTTGCTCAGACTTCCCAAACACCAATAGTAGGGAGTTCATAACTACATATTTCCCTGAACTCCCCAAATACATAATGACTTAGTTGGTGCATGAGTTTGACAAGCATAGGACCCTGGATTGGGTGATTGAACAGGCCACCAGGATTTATGAGGTCCAGAAGACTGCTGAGAGCAAAAATGCTGCCAAACTCCCAGACCATCTAACACCCCTGCTGCTGCAAAGTTGGCAGAGGTAAAAACTAACCTTCCATTGGTTCTGGGGATGGGAGGGGTTAAAAGTAACCCTCCTGACAACACGTAAAATGGAAAGCAGAAGGGACCCCCCTATCCAGCACAATCAAATGGTAGCCAGGCAGGGACCCAGAACAATGATCCCTCTGACACTGCCACCTATATAAGTCTTTAGTACAAGTGAACTAAACCAATCCGCAGGTATTTATACACCCCCCAGCTCAAGGGGGTAACTAATTAGGTAAGAACTACCCCAGGATACTTATCCCAAACTTCCCTCCAGAGATAAGTATCACTCCACCTCCCAAGCGGAACTTTTTCCCCAGATATCCCCCGAACCAGAACTTGCAAAACAATCTTCTCTCTTCCCGATTCCAGTACACTAGATCCCTGAACCCGGGAGAAGGGAGATTTCAGGATGAAAAATTATGGGGCACATTTCCAGTACCTGCGCTACTCCAGACGAATGGACAGTTATCCTGTTCAAGAGCAACAGAGGTATGACTTGAGACCTCCTTACCAACCAGACAAGATTTCACAACTGGTGCAAAAGGTCCAGAGACTGACCGATGATCTGTGGTGCATGCTGAGGGCTCAGTCCAACTCTCAACCTAAACCTGCTTCCTAGAATTCCCCAACAACCAGGACTGATGCCTCACGGGGGAAATGATTGGAGGAAACCTCAGACAAACCAAAGGTTCCAGAGTAGGGTGCCTGGGTGGAGGGGGTGCTAAGCCCTAGAGGATGCTTCCTTTCTCACCTGAACAAAACCCCTAAAAACCTCTCAGTATGAAGGAGTATCTTCTACCCTCAAAATTTTAGAACCCAAAGCAGCAAATGGTAAGTAGGCAAGACCAAAGAAGAACCTACTTCATGGAGGAACTCAGGATTATCCACTTTGAAAGATAAGAATCCCAAGAGGATCCAGGTAAGGAGACTTTCTCTTTGAAAAACAGGGGAATCCCTCCCAAAGAAAAATCAGTCCCAAAATACATTGATTTGGAGAGGGTAACTATGGAGACCAACTCATAACCAGAAACTATTCAACCCTAAACACGTGTGACAGAGAGAATTGAACCAGAGTGGGTTTCCTTTTTCCACACAGGTACTGAGAACTGTTGCCAGGTAACGGCCAATAGACAAGGAGCCGGGGAAAAGGAGGATTCCCCGAAAACTCCTTTTGCGAGTTGCAAAGTTTTTTTGTGCATATTCCTGAATTCCGACACAGAAAATTGCCCAAGATCACACAGTGTTGAAGTTCAATATTAAGAAAATGATCACCATGTTGTCAAATAACTCACACTTTCTTTGCACTGTGGAGGAGAAAGAATGCCGATTTTATGCAGTGGTCAAGGTGCAGGGTCAGTGTGAATTATCAGTTCTGATGGATATTGGATCCCAAGCCACTCTCCTGTCAGAAAAGGCCTTTGAAAAACTAAACTCAGGACAGAGGGAGGGCCACCAAATTCCACTCACACCACCACCTAGACAACTCAAAAATGTCAACGGGACAATATTTCCATTGATATAAAAATTGCACAGCACCGGCTGAATTATCCAGTGATTGTTGGTACTCCTGAGGGCACACCTTGTTTACTGGGGAGCGATCTGCTGAGGTGGTTATCACCTCTGATTGACTCTGTAAACAAGGTCTTCTGGACTCAGACTATCCACCCTATAGAATAAAAAATGAGTACCAATTATGTAAGCCTGAAAGTTACCTGTCACATAATTGATCAATGTTCTGAGACTGAAGAATTCCATTTCAAGAATAACAAAGTCCTGGAAATCACTGTCATCTCTGTAGGAGAACACACTCATGATGGGAACCCTTCTTCATTTTTGGAAATCAACCTTCCTCCCAATTTTAAGTGGCATTTCACACTGGAAGTGCACACTCTAAAATTGTACACCAGTCCAAAATGAGAAGAAACAGAATTGCTGCAGATTGAAATCTAAGTTGCTGCTGTCATTAGGTCACAAACTTGTGCTAACAGCAAACTCTCGACAGCCCAGTGGCGTAAAGATACCCCAGATGCAGATTGTATCACTGCACAGAAAGAGGACCCAATCATTGGGAAACGTTATTGACACATTTAAGATGTGGTAAGATTTCCTCTAACAGATTCGTATTACACTGGTAAAGAGGATCTCCGGGTGTTGATGAAGTTTTCCAAGATGTTCCGGATCCAAGACAGTTTGATGGTAAGGAAATCCCTATCTGGCTGTGACCAATGGGTGGTACTTAACTCATTCTGAAGCCTGATGTTCAATAACACGGCCATGACGCGACCACTGCCGGTCATAGGGAGTTTCACACAACATTAGAAATCTTGCACGAGGCTGCCTACTGGCCACACATGGGCCAGGACATCGACAATTTCTTGTCTTGTGTGTGCTCAATATCAACCCAGTTCACTCAAACACAGAGCTTCCCTACAAAAAAGGTGAATGACACTGCCTTGGTCAGATTTGCAAGTTGATTTCATCGGGCAGTGATTCGCTCCTCTAAAGGAAACAAGTACATGTTGACAGTGACATGCTTGCTGCACTAAGGATCAAAGACATCTTCTCTCATTTTGGCCTTCTGCAAAGGATTGAGTCAGGCTAAGGAAGTCATTTTACCAGTGAGATGATGGCGGCGATGTGGGAGATTCCAGTGGTAAAATGAAACCTCCAAATTGCCTAATGCCGGTCTCAAGTGGGGGAGTGGAGAGATACAAAAAAACAATTGTGACTATCTTAAAGAAATTCACAAAAGACTCTGGCCCCAGTAGGGACATCCGATTACCGCTTGTCCTGATAGCTATTATGTCTACACCATCTTCTGCAAAAGAGATGTCTCCATTTGAGCTCATGACCAGATGATAAATGGTGTTACTGCAGCATCTGCACTATCAAACTCAAGAGCAGTAACTGATAAATATGTCCAATACTCATGAGTACATTGAAAATTTAAGAAAGCATCTCCAGCATACTTTTGCGTATGCTAAGCGCAATTTAGATAAGTTGGCTGAAGGAATGAAAACCTATTATGATCTAAAGACCGCCAAGAAAGAGTATGAAGTAGGGACAAAGTTTACTTGTTGTCATGCAGCGTTATCGCAGGCATCCATGGCGTCTATGGAGCAGCTGGGGCCTACGCCGCCATGAGGATGTTCCATCCCTTTCTACTTCTTCCTGGGTATTCGCTCTAGACTTTCTGTCCTCTGTTTCTTCCAGTTCCATATTTAACCACGGCCCTTTGTTATTTTCAGCGTATTGCAACTCTTTGCATTTCGCTCCGACAACTTGCACTGTGTTTTTCTGGTGTTGCTGTATTGTGCTCTGACCAGGGTGTTTTTTTCCCGGTCCACCCTCGCCTTCTGTCTTGCCTTTTCCCTTGCCTCTGTGTTCTGTGTTTCTTTCCGCCCTTCTAGCCTTTCTTTTCCTCCTATCCTTACCTCGCTTTCAGTTTCCGTCTTCCGTTCGGCTTTGGCCGTAACTTCTGGTTTCTTCGCTCCTCTGCTGCTCCCTCTGTTCTTCCCCTTAGCGCTTTACTCTGCCTCGCTTGGTTTTCTGTCCTTACCTTCCTTCTGCCCCTCTCGTTGCTCTGTTTCTGCTCCTCCCTTCTTTCTCTCATCCAGAGTGCGCTGTTTGCTACTACGGGGAACTCATTTTTACTTACCCTGTCTGTTTTGGCGTCCCTCCTCCGTCAGTCCAGAACTCCTTGTTTCCCGGGGGTGCTCCTCGGAAAAAGATTGCTTCCATCACTCTGCACCACATCATCAGGAATTTGGCCATAAGACCTCACTACCGGACCTGGACATTCATTACCAACAAACTATTCAATCAAGACACAACATCCAAGATTATTTTTTTTAGCATCTGTTTTTTTCCTCTCAGATCGGCCTCTTCGGGAAGGGGTCCCTTGCTTTCCTGTTTTATCAGGTTGACAGGGTGGCTTCTAACCGCAGAAGACCATTTCTCTTCACAAAAAAAAATCAACAAGGAGAAAAGTGCGCAGACACATAACCTCTCCAGAAGAAACAGGTGAAGAGGGGGGGTTTCTGGAGACAGATCTTTCTGATTCAGAGGTTCACAGTGTTGAGCCTGACAGTTTGCAATGCCAAAAGAAATTTACAATGGCTTCAGCTGAACAGGTTCAGGAATTACTGCACAACCTTACACAAGAACTTCAAGCCGTTAAGGCGGAAAATGCTGTTCTTAAACAGCGAGTTGACAGTCAAGAACGGGCATGCACTGAACTTCCCCCCATGTCTCTAGCTTCCGGCAAATACGACGGCTCTCCTCATAAATTCAAGGAATTCATGGAGGTATGCATCATATATTTCACCTTCAGACCCCAAATCTATGCCTCTGATCAAGCCCGCATAGGCTTTCTGATATCGAACCTGACTGGAAACGCCTTAGCTTGGGCTACCCGACTGGTAACTCGCTCCAGTCCACTGTTAAACCGCTTCAGTTGCTAGTGAACAGTTGTTGGATATCCGTCAAGGTAACACTGATTTATTGTCCTACATATCCCGTTTCAAATGAGTAGCAGCAGAGACCGGTTGGCAGGAGACAGCTCAGTATTCCATATTTCGGCGGGGTCTCAGAGAAGACTTGAAGGATGAACTGGCATGGGTACCCAGACCCGCAACCTTGGCAGAACTATGGTCTACGGTTCTTCAGTTGGATTTCCGTCTTTCCAAAAGACGTTCTGAATGACGTAAAGGCTGTGGTCTATTATCATCCTCTGAACCTTGCATGCCCTCCTCAACTCACCAGACCAAAGAAAAACCCATGTAGAATGGAACCACTCGAGGTCCTCTTACCCCTGATGAACGTAAGAGACGAAGAGACAATAACTTATGTATATACTGTGAATCAAACTAACATCTTCTAAGAGACTGTCCGGAAGTTCCACCATAGCGGTCGGGAAACGCTCATCCTCGGAACTAGTAGGGATGAGTTACCGAGGTCAATTTCCTGGTCCCTACGTTTCAATGTCAGTGACATCTGTCACTTCTACCGAAGACAAACGCCTCTTGGTAGTAGCCATTCAACTGATTCTTCGTCAAGAAACATTCAATGTACTGGCTATGCTGGATTGTGGTCCTGTGGGATGTTTCATGGACATCATGTTGGCCAATAAGACTGGCATCGATTGTCTAGAGATGGACAAAGATCAAAAGGTGGAAGGACTAGACAGCAAACACTTAAGTTCAGGTCTTATAACTCACACCTCACCCCAATGACTATGAAGTTGCTGCAACATAAGGAAACTATCCAGTTTGACCTTATCAGAGCTGCCCATTTTCCTATAATACTGGAGGTGTCCTGGCTACGCAAGCATAACCCTACTATAAACTGGAAGACTAATCAAATGTCTTTCTCCTCCGATTACTGTCTTAAAACATGCTTACCAGAGACCAACTATACCACCATCCAGACGCTTTCTGAACAACCACAAGTGATAAAGACATTGAGAATAAACAACGTTCCTACTGACCTCGGTCAGTACAGTGAGGTCTTCCAGGATACAGAACCACAAGATTTGCCTCCCCATAGACCCGAGGACTGTGCCATCAACTTTGTGCATATGTTCTCGCTCTCACTGAAAGATAAAGATGTACTTAGGAAGTACCTGGACTCCAATTTACAGATGGCCTTATTCAACCATCTCATTCCCCAGCTGGGACAGCACTGTTCTTCGTCCCAAAGAAGGATAACAGTGAGCTAAAACCTTGCATCGACTACCGGGTCCTTAATCGAGTTACCATCAGGGACAGGTACCCTATGCCTTTAATCAAAGATATCTTAGAAGCTGTACAGGGAGCCAGGATATTCTCCAAGATTGATCTACGAAGAGCATACCATCTGCTACAAATCCGATCTGGAGTGGAAGACCGCGTTCAGGACGCCAGTCGGGCATTTTGAATACCGAGTCATGCACTTTGGCCTAGTTAACGCCCCATCTGTTTTTCAACGGTTCATGGACCGCATCTTTTCTGATCTTTTATTTCAATGCACCATTTTATACCTTGATGATATATTGGTATTCTCAAAGACCCCACAACTTAATTCTAAACACCTTCATCAAGTGTTACAAAGGCCGAAGGAAAACCACTTGAAGGCTAATCCAGACAAATGTGTGTTTCAAGCTTCCACGGTTCTGTACCTTGCATTTATACTGTCAGCTGAAGGTATCCAGATGGATCCCCACAAGGTAGAAGCCATCTTGCATTGGCCAGTTCATGTTACAGCAACGGACGTTCAGATGTTCTTATAGCTGAACAATTTCTATCGCAATTTCATAGCTTGTTTCTCCAATAAAGTCCTGCATATCACCAGCCTGTTAAATAAATCGTCCTCCTCTTTTTTCTGGTCCAACGAGGATGATGAGGCATTTCAACAGTTGAAAGAGGCCTTTTGTTCCGCTCCAGTGTTACACCAACCAGATCAAGGATGACTGTTTATTGTAGAGGCTGATGCCTCTGTTGCGGCTTTGGGAGCCGGACTGTTACAAGAACATGATGGCATCGAATACCTTGTGGCATACATGTCAAAGACATTGAACACCAGTCAAACTCACTACTCGGTGATCTAAAAAGAATTGTTAGCTATGAAAGCAGCATGCAAAGAATGGCGACATCTCCTGCAAGGAGCGGTGCACCCCTTTGTGTTAAGAACAGACCATAAGAATCTCAAAGTGATTTAACGTATGGAGTGCATCAACTCACTTCAAGCAGTGTGGGCACATTTTTTCTCTCAGTATGATTTTGTGTTAACTTACCTACCTGGCACAAAAAAACCTGCTTGCAGACGCTCTCTCCAGAAGACCCTTACTTGGACAATCCCTGGAACATCAACCCAGTCTCATGTTGCCTCACAAAAAGGTTATTTGCTCTGTCAATTCTTTCCTGGAAGAGGTACGCAGAGCCACATGTGATCTAGGCTTGCCTCCTTTGGCCAGGCCTTCAGAGGATCTCCTTATGCAAGACGAATTGTATTTTTACAAGCAACGTCTGTACCTTCCTCACTCCATATCCCAACGGAGTGCACTGAAGTGGTGCCACAACGACCTGGTAGCAGGACATAGAGGAGTAAAAAACACCCTTGATCTACTCAGATGACAGTTTTGGTGGCCTGTTATGGCCAAAGAGTTCTCCGATTACGTGTTGTCGTGTCTGGTTTGCTGTAGGTCTAAATACAGCACCAGAAACATGTAGGATATCTTCAACAGGAATGTCCACCCAAAAGACCTTGGAACATCATTTTTACCGATTTCATTGTAGAGTTGCTGCCATCCGAGGGATGCTCATGCATTATGGTGACGGTGGATAGCTTTAATAAAATGACGCATTTCACTCCTTTAGATAGGTTACCTACTGCCGCAGAAATGGCTTCAGTCTTCGCCAAAGAAATCTTCCACCTGCACGGTATCCCAGATAAGATAATCTCGGACAGAGGAACACAATATGCCTCTCGTTTCTGGAAAGAACTCTGTGTGAGGTTGGTTATTGAAAGAGCTAGGTCCTCAATGTTCCACCCGCAAACTAATGGCCAGACTGAAAGGACCAATACCTCCCTGGAACAATATTTACAATGTTTTGTCAACTTTCAGCAGGACAACTGGGTTGCCTTGTTACCTACCACAGAATTTGCCTATAACAACTCTACACACAGTGCCACCAAGCTTGGCCCTTTTTTTTTCTTATGGCTATTATCCCAGCTTCATACAAGCAAATCCATTCCGCCTTCTGGAACTCCCTCCGTTGATGACATGCTATCCAACATCTTGGAGGCGCACAAGGTCTCTATTGAAAGCCATCAGTCCGGCAGGCTTCGTTATAACTCATAAAGTAACACTCAGCCCCTTCATTCTCCCCGTTGGCAGAAGGGAACCAAGGTATGGGTGTCAACCAAGTATCTTCCCTGCTGGTTACATCCTTCTAAACTTACCCCACGATATCTGGGTCCATTCACCATTCTCGCCAGAATTAATCCTGTGGCCTACCATCTCCAGCTGCCATGATATATTAAACGCATCCATCCAGTGTTTCACTCCTCCCTACTGAAAGAATATCAAGAAGACACATTCCAGCGCAGTTTGCCTAAAAGGTCGGTGCACAAGGACATCCCTCCTGAAGAGTATGAGGTTGCTGCCATCCGGGACTCCCGATACAGGAGAGGTCGACTGGAGTATCTGGTCCATTGGAAAGGTTTTCCCCAATCGGAAGATTCATGGGAGCCCGTTTCACACATTTATGCTCCCAGCCTTGTCCAGAAGTTTCATCGCTTCCACCCTGCTAAGCCGGGATTGTGTCCCTCAGGCGGGGCATACTGTCATGCAGCGTTCTCGCAGGCATCCCTGGCGTCTATGGAACAGTTGGTGCCTACACCGCCATTAGGATGTTCCATCCCTTTCTACTACTTCCTGGATATTCGCTCTAGTCTTTCTGCCCTGTTTCTTCCAGTTCCATATTTAACCACGCCCCTTTGTTATTGTCAGCACATTGCAACTCTTTGCATTTAGCTTCGACAACTTGCGCTGTGTTTTTCTGGCTTTGCTGCATTGTACTCTGACTGGGGTGTTTTTTTTTCCCGGTCCTCCCTCGCCTTATGTCTTGCCTTTTCCCTTGCCTCTGTGCTCCGTGTTTCCTTCCGCCCTTCTAGCCTTTCTTTTCCTCCTATCCTTACCTCACTTTCAGTTTCCGTCTTCCGTTCAGCTTCGGCCGTAGCTTCTGGTTTCTTTCCTCCTCCACTGCTCCCACTGTTCTTCCCCCTTAGCGCTTTAGTCTGCCTCGCTTGGTTTTCTGTCCTTACCTTCCTTCTGCCCCTCTCGTTGCTCCGTTTCTGCTCCTCCCTTCTTTCTCTCATCCAAAGTGCGCTCTTCGCTACTAATGGGAACTAATTTCTACTTACCCTGTTTTGGCGTCCCTCCTCCATCAGTCCAGAACTCCTTGTTTTTCCGGCGGTGCTCCTCGGAAGAAGATTGCTTCCATCACTCTGCACCACGTGATCAGGAATTTGGCCATAAAACCTCACTACCGGACCTGGACATTCATTACCAACAAACTCTTCAATCAAGACACAACATCCAAGATTTCTTTTTTTTTAGCATCCGCTTTTTTCTTCTCAGATCGGCCTCTTCGGGAAGGGGTCCCTTGCTTTCCTGTTTTATCAGGTTGACAGGGTTGCTTCTAACCGCGGAAGACTATTTCTCTTCACAAAAAAGAAATCAACAAGGAGAAAGGTGTGAAGACACATATACTCTTCGGAAAAAACAAGTGAGGAGGAGGGGGTTCTGGCGATGGATATTTCCGATTCAGAGATTCACAGTGTAGAGCCTGACACTTGTACAATTTTCAAAAGAGTCAAGCCAAGGAGAGTAAATTCATCCTATCTTGGCATGGTGCCTTTTTCGTTATAGATATAGAGGCCGATTCATGGAATTAATGTGCGCTGAAATTTTCGGCACAAGCGTGTGAATCGCAGTGCAAGTGCGAAAATCACAGCGAAACCCACGCACAGCGATTCATGGAAGTCCGTGCGCGTGTAAATCCCTGGATGTGCGCTAAAATTCTGCGTGGCGCACGCTGGCGCACGTCTCCATACAGCGTGCGCTAAGCGCACAGTGAAAGCCCACATAGCGCAGCGCACACAACAAAAGTAGGCGGAACAGGGGGCGTAACACGTGTAATGGGGAACAACGCGTGAAATTGTGGGCGTCAAGGGAAGTACAGGAGGCAAATGCGCGGAACGCCGACACGTGCCAATACAACACGTATTCATGGATTTGAACGGGGTTAATGCGTGCGCCAAAAAAGATGCGCTAATCCGGAAACACGTACGCCAGCAGGAAGCAGGCGTACGTGGACCCGCGCAGCACAAAAGTGCGCAAACAACAAACAAGCTCAGACGCCAAGATGAATATACCATTCCTAGCAGCAGTGGTCGTGGGATACCGCAGGAGGAGGAGGAGGATAGTCAGTCCCAGAATATTTACACCCAGAACCAGCCTTTTTGGGATGCCTGATGACCAGGTTTATGGGAGGTACAGGTTTCCACCTCACATAATACTTGACCTGGTGAGTGAGTGGGAGGATGACCTCACATCACACACCCTGTACTCCCAAGCACTCAGCCCCCTGGAGAAGGTCCTCAACGTACTGCACTTCTTGGCCACTGGATCATTTCAGCAGACAAGTGCTATAGTGGGGGCCAGGTGTTGGCCATCATGACTGCACGCCCATCAGTCCACAGGCACACATACCTGCCGCAGAAAGGCAGGCTGCCGTCCAGGATTTCTATGGGGTGGCACAATTCTCCAAAGTGCTAGGTGCCATTGATTGCACCCATGTGGCTCTACGTCCCCCCAGGGCATCTGAGCACATCTATAGAAACCGCAAGCACTGGCATTCCATCAACGTGCAGGTAGTATGTGATGCCAAAGCAATCATCAACTCAGTATATGCCAACTATCCAGGGTCCACCCACGACAGTTCCATTTACAGAATGTCAACCCGAAACCGGGACCTAGAAGCTGGGCGGCATGGTGATACATGGCTGCTTGGTGAGTATAAATGCCACTGCACATGCATGCATGTCAGATACTGAGTAATGTCACAACCCCACTAATGATACCCATCTCCACCTCCCCAGGGGACAGTGCCTACCCTTTGAGCACCCACATGATGACGCCAATTCGGAACCCCACCACGCCACCTGAGGTAAAATACAACACAGCCCATATTGCAACCCGGGGCATAGTGGAGCGCACATTCGGAGTGATCAAGTCACGCTTTTGCTCCCTTGACCGGTCTGATGGGCAGCTGTTATACGCTCCCCCAGTAGTGTGCAGGATCATAGTGGCAGCATGTGTCCTGCACAATGTTGCAACACGCCGGGGCCTGCCGGTGGACATGGTGGTGCCCCCACATCCCCAACCACATGCACGCCTGCTGCGCATGGGAGGGGAAAGGGCACGTGGTGAGGCAGCCCGTACGCAGCTGGTGGCTAATTACTTCACATAAAATCACACCCCTGTGGAGTGCACACAGCCCTGGCACATACCAGCTGACAATCAATGATGATGACATAAGGGACACTCAACTGTCACAACCATACCATCCTGAGATTGGTCACCTGGAAGTGTTACATTGTGTGCATCCCTACCTGCCCAAACACCACCAATGTTGTGTCATCAAAAGACATACATCTATGCTGCTAAATGCATTACCCCCTTGCTAAATACAACATGAGCACAGCGCCATGTCACCTAACCCCTCCCCAGCTCTACCACCAAACACACCATGGCATGTCATGCAATGTGAAAGCAAACAAAGCAATGCACATGACCTGACACAAGTGTCACAAAGTACACTGTGCCTAATGGAAACTGCCCACACACAATATGCTCCCAGTAATGTATAACTAACAGCACACATTACCAAATACTTACCACCAACACAATGCTGCAACACACAATGGAAAAATGCAAAAACATGACAGTACTCAGTTCAAGTAGTGGTAGTCTTACAACGTGAATACGCCAGCACATCGACCCCTTCCAACTGTAGAGTGTTGCTGCCACGCAAATGTCTCAGTGTACTGCATACAACATGAACTGCATCTGCAAAGTAGACGGCCTTGTGAAGACATGAGGAAGGAACCGGCAGATTAGGAGGAAGACATGGATGCAACAGCACATATCAATACACCATGCAGTGTACAATACAACAACAATATCCACTAGGAATGTCTACACAGTATTGACTACAGACTGCCCACACAGCTCATGGGAGCCCAACGTCATTGTGTAATTCACTGTCACTTGGTCACACCCTTTGCAAGCCCATGGAAACGGGAAGCAGGAGGGGTGTGTGTCTCACGAACCCAAGAATCTAACCCAAACTCAGGACAAGCCTGCATGTGCCCAGCCGGAATACAGTGGATGCCCACGGGAGCCACACAAGGCACCACACTGTAAAAGAAAAATCCAAAATCAAAAATGGCCATCTGGGGGTCAGGGGGGGTGGGGGAGGCCACCCAGGAGGTTTGAGGACAGGGTGCACACCAACACCCACCTGCGTGGATGTTGCAAAAAAAAAAAAAAAACTCCTTGGGCTCATGGCCTGCACGGCTATGCTATTGTGTGAGAACTGCTGTCGATCTGCTCATCCTCTGCTGCTGCATCAGGAGGCGGTGGCACTATGGGAGGCAGCCCACGCAAAGCCCTGGTATGGTCCTCCATGGCAGCAATAATGCGGGTCTGGAAGGTCTGATTCTGGAGGATTAAAGTGCGGAGATCCCCATGCAGCACATCACGGGTTGCCTGCATTTCTGCACACATGGCCTCGCGAGATGCCCGGATCTCCTCACGTGTTGCATGCAGCTCAGCTGAGAGTGAACGTGTGAGCTGCTCCAGCTGCTGTTCTGCCCTTAAATTACTGGATGCCTCAAATGCAACCAGAGTCTGCTTGAGGTTATGTAGTTCTACCCTCAGGGCTTCCCTGTGGCCCTGGGACTCTATTGATATGGATTCGCACAGAGTCTCCAGTGCCGCCCGTCTGTCCCTGTTGGATGTCAACATGTCTTCCCTGTGTGATTGGCAAATGGAGTCTGTTGCCTGCTGTTGTTGCTCCATCTGCCTTTCAGGGGGGATAATGGAAGTGGCCACCCTCTCCATTGCCTGAGCCATCATTTCTAGTGATGCTGCCTGTTGGGTTGCCTTACCGTACATGGAGTTTTCCCATACAGTATTGCCTGGTGGCGCACGGCCACCGCGTCGACGGGCACCACACATGTTTGGGGCAAGGCGATCTGCACCTTCCTGTGCTGGCACTGCCTGAGGCTGCAGGACTGCATTCCCCCTCTGATCTGCTGGCCCAGAAACAGGATCAGATTGTGTGGAGTGTGACCTGCCAACACTGACATCCCCATAGAGGGTTCTACCCCTGGTCCAGGTAGGTTGGACAGAACAGAATCCCTGCCAGAAACACTTACCTGTGACGGCATATAAGTCTCATCATCCGACTCAGCACCTGAATAGAGGTCTGGGAAGGTGCACCCAGAGACACCCCTGGACAGTATGGTCTGCAGTAACATTGGGTTTTTACCCACCACCACACCACGTCCCCCACTGGTGCCCGGTCATGCCTGAGATTCCTCCTGGGTCTGCACCATCTCCTCAACCTCAACAGCACCAAGTGCGTCATCACCTGCAAAAACATGAAAGACAACAAATGGAAACAGGCATGAGCACCATAGCACACGCATAGGCTGTGACAAGCCAGAGATCCAGTACATGATTTACACATGTCCCGCATGACTATAACCCTGCCATGCATGCACTGTCAAAGAGTTGGAAGTGGAGTCAAAAAGGCAGACACTGGGGAGAGCAAGATGGAAAAGCAACACATTTGCAGCATGTTGGGTAGCACTGGCATCACACATCAGGCTGTGAGTGGCATGTCCAATACACATACATGACACATGCCACCAGACAGATGTCATGTAGCATAGCCACGGTAAATTACTAAACTACAGCAATATGTCAGTGAATGAGTACTGTCACACATCCATGTCACATCGACATGATGCGAAGATTGATGCTGAATAGTGTCGCAAAATATGCATGTGCCACACACTGAAACACATCCAGTGTCCAATAACACAGTCATTGTGGGCTGATCAATGGTTGGTCACTTTAACATTACAGGAAACATCTGTCATCTTCCACTTGCAAACAGGCCCTAATAAAACATTTCTGCAGCCCAATACTCCATCGGCCTGAATGGTGTAATCATTAACATAAGCAGGTAAAAATAGTGGCCCAGTGTGGGCTGTAAACAATGACCGAAGCATATCACATATGTTGCAATAGGGCAGAATAATGCGTAGCAAAAATGGCAGAGTGGAAACAATCAGCCTGAATGAACACTTACAAAATCTGAACTATGTAGTTGCAAGATGACAGTTCAAGGTAAAGTGCACTAATGTGGGCCTAATTGGCAACTGTTGGCAGAAGGGATCCTGTCATACCCAAATCCAAGGCACGTGAATGTATGGTAGGAAGCAAATGGGTGACCCATAACACTCAGGAGTACACACACTCACCTGGCACTCAATCAAAACCCGTCACCCAAACAACATACACATGGATTACACACACACGCATGGGCACTCACTCTGGGGTTGCCATGTCGGGCACAACACCATCTGGCACCACTGGCATCCCCCAGCCAGAGAGGCAGAGGGCCACCAGCTTCAGTGTCAGGGAAGTTGGTGTCCTGGTGGAGCAAGTCCTGGGGCAGTATGATGCCCTCGTTGGAAGTTTGCAGGCCGACAATGAAGGACGGACCAGGATCTGGATGGACATCGTGACTGCCACCAACGCGGAGGGGGTGGCAGTCCGCGACTTACAACATGTCAAGAAGCGCTGGGAGGACTTCAGGTAAAGGACCCTCAACAAGGCCCGGCACCTCTTGAAGGCAGCGGATGCCAAGTGGCGCCGGGGCCACCTGTTCGACCACCAGATGAGGGTCCTGGAACAATTATGCCTAGCGCTCCAGGTCCAGGTACTTGAGAGGCAGACCCGTCTGGAGGCGAGGGGTAAGGGTACATGCATACTGATCCGACGCTGTGCGTGTGGTGGTGTGCCAGTAGTGTGCAGGTTGCACATGTGTTTTTGTAGGGCCATGTAGGAATGTGTATGAACAGGGGCGTGAGGCTGCCACATGTGAGTCCTCTTAGGTGTGAGACACATCAATGGTGTATATGTTGGTAAGCATGCTGTGCAAATGCAGGTGTGGGAGCACACATGTTTGAATTTCTGTGTATGTACTTTGGCATGGTTGTGGTGTCACACATGGATGGTGGTCACTGCTGCATGTATCGGCACTGTGTACATGTGCATGTGTGTGTATTTTACAAGTGTGCAACTGTGATGCAACATGGATGCATGTGACACTGATATGTAGAAGGCTGAATGCCAGATGTAACATGTATGGCGATCGCATCACTGTGACAGTTGGAGGAGATGTAGACATGCATGTAAATGTTGTGGCGTGTGTGCATGTATAGTGCACTCCCTGTGTTTCATGTGATGTCAGGCTCATCTTCGGCTGTTCATGCTGTTGTATGTGTATGGATGTTGCTGCCTGGTGCAATATTGCTGTGGAAATGCTCATGTGTGTGAGTTGAAATGACATGTGTGTCGTGGAGTGTGATGCCATGTCTGAAGTTTGACACTGCCACTCATGTACAACTGTCATGTGTGTATCAGTCCATTGTACAGTGCCCTGATGTCTGTGTTTTATCTCTCCCTGTCTGCAGCGTCAACTGATGAAGAGGGCGGAGAGGGTGCTGTGGAGCACAGCGGCAGGGATCGCACCACCAGCCGGAGACAAAAGGCCCGGCTCCCCTCCCAGATTGTCATCTCGTCGGGGAGTGAGGAGTCTGGTGCCGCATCCCAGGCCGCAGCTGCCGAGGGTAGGTCCAAGAGGCAGAGGTCGGAGGTGGACTCCTCGGCAGCAGAAGGGGCAGCTGAGACCCCACAGGGTCCAACGGAGGAAGATGGCACGGAATCATCCAGGTTGGGGGGGGTTTGGTGGAGAAGGAGGCCACGGAAGGGACACTCACGGGGTCTGGAGGTGGGGAGGTGGGGATTCCACTGGTGCTAGTGGTGCAGTGCAGGGGCAGGGACAGGAGGCAGCACAGGCTGCCGCGGAGGTGCCTATGTTTAATCCTGTCCCTGATGCTGTCACTTCATCATCTGGCACCAGCAGGGATGCCTACGTCCAGACCCGTTTTCAGGGAGGGGATGAGCGCACAACAACTGACCTTCCTCTACCTGCAGACGTGGCTTTCCGGGACCGTGTTGAGCCTGTCCTGGCTGGGATAGCGTTGCGTCAATGGGGCATGCGAGGTGACCTGCAGTCTTTTCGTGGAGAGACTGCACGTCGTCTCGCATGCCTCTTTGACCACATTGATCTACTGGGATGGGTCACCGGTGCTGGATTCCTCCGTGTGCTGGACCTTCTTGCGACTCCCTCCTCACCTGAACCCCCTTACGCGCCAGTCGTCCTCCATGCCATCTTCCCACCCATGTATCACCTGGGTACCCTGTGGAGCTGCCCCTGACCCAGTAGCCAGGCTGGTGGTGGACACATCCCTGCCACAGTCGGGAGTCGGACGTCCAGCAGGGGTGGCCACCACAACAACTGCACCCCAGCCGGAGGAGGATGTGCAGGCAGCAAGAGCCAGGGCGCAGGCACAGGCACAGCAGCAGCAACATGGTGGGAGCAATGATGGCTCAGGGCCTTCAACATCGGAGGGGCAGGCATCGGCCATAGGGCAGGAGGACCCCGGATTTCAAGTGTCTTCCATGTGGCAGTGGTGGGGCCACGCCATAGATGCGGAGCGGCAGCGGGCGGAAGAGGCACGGCTTACAATGGTCAGGACGGAGAATTCCATGCAGAGGGCCCTGAGGCAGGCCGAGTGCCTCGAGGCAATTCGCAGGTAGTTGGAGGAGAACATGTCGTCATCCCTGCGAACCCTCGGGCCATGGAAGAGGACCGCCTCCAGGACATTGAGCTGGAGCTCGATGATGCCCTGGCCCGGGACATCAAAAAGTGAGCCGTCGGACTAGCCCGCTACCATTGTAAATAGTTAGATAGTCTTAGGTTTCCTTTCTGTTTTTGTTTATTTTGGGCCGCTTGGACAATGCACCACATTTTTGTATATAGTTCTTTATTAGGTAGTGTTTTTTGTAGGTTTCATTTCATTTGTTGGGCTCATGGACCCTGGATTGGTGATTTGTTTATAGTTGAACAGTGGATGTTTCCAGTGGATTTTTTCCCTTGGATTTGCTTGGTTGGACTGAGACTTTGGACAAATTTTCATTTGGATTTCTTTGGATTCTAAATTCATATTCTTTATTTTTTTCCGGACATGCTGCATTTTATTTGTTATTCCCATTATTGAGGATTTTTTTTCTCATTACATTCATGTTGTGTTCAATATATTTTTCCTTCATACTTCAATGTGTGCTATTTTCTCATTGGTTTCATGCATGTCATGATATGGGTTTTCACATTCACTTGCACCCATTGTGTGTGGGTGATGGACATGTGTTCATGTACATACTTGCCATTCGGGTTGTATCATGTAATGGCCATTTCTCTGTGGGTGGATGCAATACTTGGTTGGGTCTTTGAGCTGGGATGGCGTGGGGTGTGATGGGGGCGGCCATGAGGCCCATGATTGAGGATCGTCATGACGTGGGTGCTGGGGGACATGTGTGGGACATGAGTGGGGGCCTGCTGGCAGGTGGCCGTGACTGCTGGGTGGTGGGGTTGCTGGGGGGCATGAGTGGGGGCCTGCTGGCAGGTGCCCCTTGCTGCTGGGGGGTGGGGGTGCTGGGGGACATGAGTGGGGGCCTGCTGGCAGGTGCCCCTGACTGCTGGGGGGTGGGGGTGCTGGGGGACATGAGTGGGACATGAGTGGGGGCCTGCTGGCAGATGCCCCTGACTGCTGGGGGGTGGGGGTGCTAGGGGACATGAGTGGGGGCCTGCTGGCAGGTGGCCCTGACTGCTGTGGGACATTAGTGGGACATGAGTGGGGGCCTGCTGGCAGTTACCCCTGACTGCTGGGGGGTGGGGGTGCTGGGGAACATGAGTGGGACATGAGTGGGGACCTGCTGGCAGGTGCCCCTGACTGCTGGGGGGTGGGGGTGCTGGGGGACATGAGTGGGGGCCTGCTGGCAGGTGCCCCTGACTGCCTGGGGGGTGGGGGTGCTGGGGGACATGAGTGGGTGCCTGCTGGCAGGTGCCCCTGACTGCTGGCGGGTGGGAGTGCTGGGGGACATGAGTGGGACATGAGTGGGGGCCTGCTGGCAGGTGTCCCTGACTGCTGGAGGGTGGGGGTGCTGGGGGACATGAGTCGGACATCAGTGGGGGCCTGCTGGCAGGTGCCCCTGACTGCTGGGGGGTAGGGGTGCTGGGGAACATGAGTTGATGATCACTAGTGCAAGGTGACATGTGGCTTGGCTGGGGGGCATGCCCACCGGTACAGGGTAGTCCCCTGTGGTGTGGGCTGCCTGCAGGGGCCGTGGAGGGTGTAGAGGGAACACCTGGGAGGACCCACACTGCCAATTCACGTGTAGGACTCCCTGCGCATCCCTGAAAATCACGTACCCCGCTATGACAGCAAAATTGCGTGTTAAGCTTCCCGCGAAGCCCAGTTATTCACGTACCCCACTCGCACAGGGCCAATTGCGTGTGAAACTTCCCGCGCACCCCAGTTATACACGTACCCCACTCGCACAGGGCATTTCGCGTGTGAAACTTCCCGCGCACCCCCGAAATACACATTCCCCTCTCCAATAACGTGTGAAACTTCCTGTGCACCCCAGGAATACACGTACCCCACTCGCACAGGGCATTTTGCATGTGAAACTTCCCACGCACCCCCAAAATACAACGGCGTGTCAAACTTCCTGCGCACCCCAGGAATACCTGTACCCCACTCGCACAGGGCATTTTGCTTGTGAAACTTCCCACGGACCCCAGGAATACACGTACCCCACCCGCACAGGGTCTATCACGTGTGAAACTTCCCACACACCCCAGGAATAAACGTACCCCACTCGCACATGGCATTTCGCTTGTGAAACTTCCTGCGCACCCCAGGAATACACGTACCCCACTCGCACAGGGTATTTTGCGTGTGAAACTTCCTGCGCACCCCCGAAATACACATACCCCGCTCCAATCGCGTGTGAAACTTCCCGCGCACCCCAAGAATACATGTACCCCACTTGCACAGAGCATTTCACGTGTGAAACTTCCCGTGCACCCCCGAAATACACATTCCCCTCTCCAATCGCGTGTGAAACTTCCCGCGCACCCCAGGAATACACGTACCCCACTCGCACAGGGCATTTTGCATGTGAAACTTCCCACGCACCCCAGGAATACACGTACCCCGCTCCAATCATGTGTGAGACTCACCGTGCAGCGGGGTACGTGTATTCTGAGGGGTGCGTGGGGAGTTTTACAGGCATTTACGTGGTTGGGGGACTGTGCGCCATGTACGGGATTTGTGCGCTGTGCATGGCGCACAGGGAGGGGTTGGGGGTGTAACTGGCGCTGCTGCAAGGTTGCTGCGCCACTCTGCGCCACGGCTGGTTTTGGAAGCTGAAATCCATGAGTACGCCGTGCGCGGAAATGGATTTTAGCACATGCGGCTGGTGCAGAAATTCGCACGCGCACACTGTACGCCAGCCGCGTGCGCCACTTGTGAGATGAATTCTATGAATTACCTCCTTTATATTACCTGTTGCCTGCAAGATCTGCATACCAAAAGTAAAACAGACAGAAGAAAAATCTATCACCCCAGACATGCTTTACGACTGATTGAGGAAACAAATGAAAGTCGAGCAGAGGAACCCTCTGAAGAATGAAAAGGAATGATGACAAAATTTTATGGAAAGAAAGGTGAATATATATATATATATATATATTTTAAAAAAAGGAGGAAAAGGCAAACCGCACTCTCGCAGACAAAGGCAAACTCATAGTGCCAGTAACAAGAGCACTAAACCAGCCCCTCAAAAAAATGACAATATGAGGGAAATGCTAAAACATAGGTGCACAGTGCATGAGTAAGTTCTATACATGTTACAATATTGCGGCTGGTTACAAATAGCTTAAACCATGATGGAATAAACAATACAAAGAGATTCATAGTGCCAATAATAAAAGCACAAAGTCAATCCCTTATAAAGATAACGATATGTGGGAAATACTCAAACATAAGTGCACAGTGCACAAATAATTAAAAGCATATTACGGTATTGCGGCCAGTTATAAGTGGCCAAAACCATGATAAAAAAAACCAATGCATTCCCAACCCAATATTACAACATGCCTTGATAAAAGATAATGAATATGCAATATTAATAAATCGGCCAGATCATCTAATATGAACATAATCAATAAATAGCAGTGAATATGTACATAAACAACAGCCCAAAAGCCCCATATTAGCAAATGATTAACATCAAGGAATAGCAATCATTCCATATCAGAATCACAAATACATATGGGGAATGTTGTCAAGACCAAGGCATACAGAATAAAACCGCAAATTTTTTTTTTTAGTCAACCTCATGGGTTAAGCCAATAAATCATATTGTGCCCATAGATCAGATAAAGTAGAAATAAAAGCAAGCCAGCCAAGATGGTTGATAAAGTGGTCAGGAAATACGGCTGGTCCAACACTGTGTGTCTAATAAAGTGCTAGTGTCAGTGCAAGAAACATATATATATATATATATATATATATATATATATTACACAGCCACAGTAGTGGCCGTGTAGTTATGGTTAATATGCTGTTTCCATAGGAAGAACACTTTTTGGGCGGCCTTTAACTTTGAATCCTCACCAAACTTTGCGAAAAAAGTATGTGGGCCACTCTGAATGTGTTTGCAAAGTTTGGAGATGTTTGGTCCAGGGTGGCAAAAGCTATAGGGGGTCCCAAAACATCTTTTTTTCCCATAGACTGAATAGGGGAAAAGGTTTGCGCACGGCTACAGTTCAAACCGCTGGATGGATTTTCACGAAATCTGCAGCATGTACAGGGGCTTGTCCAGAAAGCGTGCTTTTGTAAATTTGGTGACATGCCATGCAGTACTTTTCTATAAAATGATCAAAAAGTAGGTCTGAAAAAATTAGTGATATCTATGTCCGCTTTGCGGTCACACTTCCCTGTTCGGTCCACGGACAAGATACCGATTAGCTAAGGGGCTGGTGTCATGACCGCGGATACGCGACATCTCTGCCCATTGGCTGCTGCGAGACGTGTTCTCCGTCAGGTTGTTTGGATGCGGCCGACATCTTGGATCCGCCGAAAGCGGAGCAAGAACCAGCGTACATATGCTCTTTTTATAAAACTGTTTTGCTGTGTCACAGACCGTTGGGAAAGGTTCAGACAGTAAGACATGGGTGATCAATGCATTTGTTCTGGGGGTCGGTGTTCATGATGTACTTTCCATGGACAGCTTGTACATACAGAAAATGAGGGGTGTAATAACGATAGCATTTCAGTCCATGCAGTGGACAGGAAACTTCTAACTGTTGAAAGCACACGCGTAGTGGTAGCCAACATTGAAATTGACAACATACCGTGATTGCATTACTTTTGCCGATGCCTATTATTATTTTCATTAGTGCGCCGCCATGGATGTCACATGCAACAGTGGTTGTGGCCAGGGCCTAGAGTCTTGGATGCACGGCCGTCGGCCGAAGGCCATGCACCCAAGAACAAAGTTATAAGTACATCCAGCCAAGAACAAAGTTATAAGTAGTAAACGTGGAAGCCACTGCACATCCATCGCATGTAAGAGCTATGGGCATACAGCTAGGAGTGAAGCCTCTCGCTAGAAGCACTGAAGGATACCACACCTATAAAAAAAACTACTACCACACATCACTGAGGTGGTTGTGGGGAGACTTTGTAGTGTTGGGTGCATGGCCGAAGGCCATGCGCCCAATAACTCACTTATACCTTCTTCATGATGTATTTTATATGGCTTTCTTGTACACACACAAAATGGGGGGTCCATTAAGTGCAGTATTTCAGTCAGTGCAGTGCACAGGGAACTTGTAACAGTTCTAAGGACACATGTGGTGTTAGGGAACATTGAAATTGACACCATGCCGTAATTGCAATACTTTTTCCTATGGTTATTGTATTCATCAGTACGCCGCCATGGGTGGGACATGCTATGGTGGTTGAGGCCAGGGCCTAGAGTCTTGGATGCATGGCCGTCGGCCATCGGCCGAAGGCCTTACTTCCAAAATTCTAGGCCCTGGTCACCAACACTTCAGCATGTCACACCCATGGAAACCACCTTACTAATGCGTATCGATTGCCCAGTTGTGGGGAGTGTGTGTACTCTTGGGTGCAAGGCTGAAGGCCATGCCCCCAACAACAAAGCTATAACCTCATCACTTACAAGTGCACATGGGTTTCATGTAGTGCGGTGGTTGTTGACAAGATGTGTACTTTTGGATGCATGGTTGCAGGCTGTATGCCCTTCACCCAAGTATGCACCCAACAGGAAACTTGTAAGCACTGCAGTTATAAGACACTTCACAACTCACACTAAAGGCCGTATCCTAGACTGGATTGCAGACCATAATTGTCTCTCCACAATCACCTCGATCTCAGCACTGCCATGGACAGACCACAACTGCATAGAATTCTCTATTCCTATCACCAAAAATCAAAAAACTCTGACCCCGGCGGTCGCTGCACAAGTCAGAAGCTTCAAAAAACTCAAAGAAGACAACATGCGCCCCTTCCTCAACACCCCCAAACTTGCACCACCTTTCGCTAATGAACCCAACATTCTGGCAGACATCTACAAAGATGTTGTCAATAAAGCTATCAATGAAATAGCACCACTTGAATAGAAAAAAGAAAAGAAATCACTACACACCAACTCCTGGTTCACTGAAGAACTGCACTCAATGCGATCCCTCAAAAGAGTAGCTTTAAAAAACTGGCAATCTAACCCATCCAGCAGCACCAAAAACGATTTTAATTTAATCTCCAAGCAATACAAAACAGCTATCACTGCTGCCAAAGCCAACGCTTTCAACACACGAATTTCCAATGCCAAATCGCACTCTAAAGAGATCTTCGCCATTTTCAACAAGCTCATCTCCCCCCCCAATACACTGGATGAAATAACTAAAGATGAAGCGTGGTGTGCCAGCATTCAAACTGCCATGCTGCACAAAATTGACCTCCTCCAAAAGAAAATCAAAGACCATTGCAAAGCACTACCTCAACAGACAGGCTCCAAGCCTTCTAACGCCCCATCCTCCACCTCTAAGCCCACCATACCTGACTTCTCTTTCAGGGACGTCACTGAGACAGAAGTCGTCAATCTTCTAAAAAATCTCAAACCCTCCCCTTGTAAAGGCGATATCTGCCCACCAAAACTCATCAAGGACTGCGCAGACTGCTTTGCGCCGCTCTTTACGGCTTTCATTAACGCGTCTTTTAAAACAGGCATTATCCCTGCTAGCCTTAAAGAGGCCTGGGTCCGGCCCCTCCTAAAAAAATCCACCCTCGACCCCCTACAACCTAACAACTACAGACCAATAACCACAGTGCCGTTCCTCCTGAAACTACTGGACAAAGCTGCACATTGCCAAATCCAGCACTTTCTGGAAACCCACTCCATCCTTGGGTCGAGGCAATCAGGCTTCCGGAAAGGACACGGCACCAGGATGCAATACACCAATTTACTCTGCATCCCACGCATCAAAAAAGCCAAAGCCGGTGGCCTAAGCTTCCCCTACATTGCAGCCAAGACCTGGAACGCTCTTCCTGCAGACATTAGAGCGGAACACTCGCTCCCGATTTTTCATAGGAAACTGAAGACCTCCTTCCTTGCCCAATAATCTGTGACCCCCACCATGCCATGTAAATACTCTGCTTTGCAATTTGTACAAATATCATATTGCCTTTGTAAATAATGTAATCCTTGTTATTATTGTATTATTGCAACTAAGATGTGCCTGTAACAAGCTCCACGATGCCCCCGGGCTGACGTGCGCTCTACAAATTTGAATAAATAAATAAATAAATAAATATATTGAAATGTATGGCCATACACCTACAATTTTAGGCCCTGCGGACAAACAGTGCAGCATTTCAGAGCTACAGAGACACCCCTAGTATTAAACATCAGTCAGGTGGCTGTGGGGAGAGTCTGCAATCATGAGTGCATGGGCGCAGGCCATGCACCCAACAGCACAGTTATATGTAGTGTACTTACAAGGCACAATGGATACGGTATGGTGTGGTAGTGCATCACACTGGCGGCTGTGGGGAGGGGCTGCAATCATGGGTGCATGGCCGAAGGCCATGCCCGCAAAAGTACATTTCTTCGTAGTGTACTTATATGCCACAATGGATGTCATATGGTGTGGTAGAAGTGGCCAGGATGCAGACTATTTGAGCAAAGTAATAAGCACTGCAGTTGTAAGTAACTATGCAGTGCTTATTACTATAACAGTATTTTAAATACTGTTTACCATACATTCATAATGCTATGCCCTCAAACTCACCTCTGTAGCCTGTGGCTACAAACTACAGCATCATATCACAGCTTGTACTGTGCAACATCATTAAGATGGTTGTGGGGAGAGCGTAGCGTTTTGGGAGCATGATCAAAGGCCATGCTCCCAAAACCAAGTTTGTACATAGTACAATGACACGGCACAATGGTTCCGATATTCTGTGGTGTTTCTAGCCAGGACCCAGACTCTTGATTGCTTGCCGAAAGGCCATGCACTCAAGACGGAAGTCATAAGCAGTGGAGTTACAAGTGAATGTGGGTGTAGTGTAATGTGCTTGTTGTGTGGACGCCCTACTGTCTTGCCTGCCTGGCTACAGACGATGGTCCGAAAAATGAATTTATAAGTAGCTAATTTACAAGGACCGTGGTTTTGATATGCAGTGATGGTTGTGGCTAGGATCTATACTCCTTGTACCTTGGTCGTAAGGCGTACATGGTAGGTTACACACTGATGATGCAAGAGCCAGCCTACAGGCACTGCAGCATATTAGTACCATAGATTAGACGTGTAGATTTGCATGTGTAGAAAATGACTGCCAATATACTTACTCCTTACTTTGTTCAGAATCCATATCCAAGTTTTAAATGGTTATCGTGCTTGGCAGAAGTATCCCTTTATCCATTTCTGTGATAAAAGAAACAGGTATGTTAGTCTTTGCATTTTTTGAAAATGTACTACATTGGTTAATAGACAGTTCACCTTTTTTATATTTAGTTTACAAACGAGTGTACTGTGCATTGCGCTCAGTTTCTGTGTTTGCTTTTCTAATCCTTGGGTCTGGGAAAAAAAAATCCTTGTCAGATTAAAAAAAAACTTCATTTACTATGGTACTAACTACTTCATTGTTTCCCTTGAGTGATTCCTTCATCTTTCCGATTAATGTGATGTTTGTTGCCTTCCTGCCAATTTTTACCAACAGATAGATACCAGTAGGCGTATTCTAACTGTGCATTTGTTCCTACAGCTTTGTGATATTCATTCATTTGGTCGTTGTTATATCCTGTTTCCTTCATCTTTTCCATTAATGTTATGTTTGTTGCCTTCCTGCTGATTTTTAACAACAGTTAGATACCTGTAGGCGTATTCTACCTGTGCATTTGTTCCCAACGATCTGTGATATTCATTTCTTTGTGTCATTCTTACATCCTCTTGGGTAGTTAGATACCTGTTGGCGTATTCTAACTGTTTGTAGTCTTTCATATATTTTTTTTAAAAAATCTTGAAGTACACATTATTTCGGAAATTTTGGCTTTAAGAACATTAAATACGCATTTGTAAGATTAGCTGGCAATCTCTGCTTTAGAGTAATGGTGTTATCATTACATTGGAACCATCCACAATTCCTTTTAATGTAAGCAGTGTAGTGACCTGCATTGGTTGTAGCTCCTGCATGATAGATTATACCTACTGTTGTAAAGGTTTTCTTTCCAAGTGACACTTGACTGTGTGTAAATCCAGTCAGTTTGCAGTTGTTTTTGGTGCAATCTGCTTTATAAAATAGAAGCATAAGTATTATGCAGGCACTATGTGATTGTATCAGTAAGGTGGAGTGATTGTCTGAATTGCAAATAGTGCCTAATCTGCCATGGTTTGCATTTTGTACAAGTTGCTGAAATGGAATGCTCTCACAATTTGGTATGGAAACATACACAAATCGCTCATTTGGGATTTTTTTCTGTATCACTTTGCTACAGAGAGTGTATGTATGTTTCCACATGTATGAAATCTGAAAGATTTCATTTACAGGTATTCTTTTGTTTTCCAATACTAATAGTATGTACATTAGAAATATTGTGGATCTTCTTGTGAGTTCATAGTGAACCTCACCATTCCAGCACAGTCGTCCAATTATTGCCTTACTCCATGAACACTGTATGTGTTGTCAGGACTGCTTGTTGCATTTCTATGCAGCACTAACATTTGCAAACACAATTGGTCTGTTCAGTGGAGGTAAATATTGTTAACAATTGGTGGCAATTGAAATAGAATACTCATTGCTACATTTGCATAGCAATTTACCCCACTTTCATTTGAAAATTTGAATGGTCCAGCAAGTTCTGTATCTGAGTGCATTTTTTTGAATTTCTGTTGCTTCTTTGCCGACATCTCTGGTTTACATTCCCTAGTAGGTTCTTCTCTGTTTGCGTTAATTGATGAAACTTTAGCTTCTTTTCTTTTCTTTCTGGAATTTGCTGTTGGATTCTATTGCATTTCTGTTTCATTTAGTTTTCTTTTACCACGTTATAATATTTCTATGTTGTTTTTGTTGCGGTTTGCTTTGCGTAGGAACTGATGTAAATCTTCCCATGCATATTCGGCACAACTTAGCGCAACAAACCAAGTCGGTGGTCCTAGGTTTCTGATCATACAACACACGTCTCCGTGCCGTCGGAACCAGTATTCCTTTGTACCATGCATGTTTGCAAACAAATTTGTTATATTTGATTGTAAAACCTCATCTTTTTCCTGTACTTTTTGTATTAACTGCGTGGCTGACATATTTTGAAAGTGGGTACCAGATTTAAGAATGTGTGCAACTCCGTAACATAGTGTTGCTAATTCACTTTCATAGAGTAGGTGGAATATGTATTCCACATTTTGTGTAAATCTGGGACCTTGCAAATACATTCATAATGAACAGTATTCTGATACCCGAATCTGAGTGGGTCTATCATCGTATCTTCCAACTTTGCAAGTAGGAAATAGCAGTGGAAAAGCATTTGCTTCTATACTTTTTTCCCATATACTCATTGGTGACCCTTTGGTTTGTCGCATTTGGTAATTTTGTAGTGCATCATCTATGCTTTCATTGGAATGCAACGGATGAATTGTGTAATGGTCCAAAAGAGTGGATACTGTAGCAGGATCCAGAAGTTCGAATTGTCCAGTTTCCGGTGGCTCTTGAATTATTTCAGTTGTTTCCCTTAAGCTTTCATCAATATTTATTTCCTTGTAGTACTCAGTATTGTCTTTTAGATATTGCAATGCTTGTCTAACTTTGTGTAAGTACACTAATTGTTGCCAAATTCTTTTGTCCTTTGTTGGTACTCCATTTACCAAGACTATTAAAGAATGCTCTATTGAACGTTCCACTGCTAGAGTGTATACATTTTCCATTAGATCTAATGGCAAATAAACTACTTTGCCACAAATGCCTTTCACCAATTCAGAGGAAGGTAATTTTGCTGTTTTTGGATGAGGGTGTATAATTGCTTGAAATGGGTGAACTGTTTGAATTATTATGCTCTCATACAAATTGAGCTGCTGCAGGATTTTTGGTAATGGAAACAATTCCAAATGATTTCTAATAGCACGTGAAGGAGTGTGGTTGTTGTCTAATTTTGTAGTATAGTAACTGCAACATATTGTACGTTCAGTTATTTCATATTTGTTTTATCCTAAAAGGTAGAGAGCTAATTCAAACCATTTAGAATCTTCATTGTCTTCTATGTTGTATGCTATGCCCACATTATTTGTGTTCCTTTTGTAAAACGTTCTGCGGCAACACACACACACATGGTTTGGTACTTCAGCCGATGACCTTTTAAATTTTACTATTTCTTTTCTGTATGTGTGTAGTAGAGGGTTGCTATGTGCAGAATTGTTGCTGCTATGTTCTAAAACGGTTGCATTTTGTAAGTGGCTCTCACTTCCAAAATACTTTCTAGGAAAACGGTCAATATCTTCTTGTAAGTATTTCGGTATACCATGCAGAAGAGTGGTATTTAAGTTGCCTAATTCTGAAGCTGGACTTTTTGCATAGTGTATTTTATACACTACATTTCTTACATTGGAATGATGTAATGATATCCTTTTGATATCATGGAAGGTGCTTTTGCAAATAGTCCCAGAAATGCAGGCTAATGAATGTTCTTTTAATCCTGTGTATTTCCGCACTGGACAAACATCCATATTTTGCAGCACTTTCATTTTACTTTTCTCTTTACCTTTTACATATTGATTAAGGAACTGACGTAAAGATTTGAACGCTTTGTTTGGAATGGTACGCATTGATGTGCATGGCCATTTGTATACTGCACGGTGTGGATCTGCTGAATCGAGAGGTAATTCTGAGTTTTCAGGGAATATATTTGTAAGCAGTGTTTCTTGTTCCATGATGGTAGTATTGATTTTCTCATACCCTCGTCCACTGCTATGGATGGCAATTGTGTTTGTTTGATTTTGTTTGTATGCTTCTTCATTAAAATATGGTTCTGTGGTTGTGTGTGACTCCATTCACCACCACAAACATGTAAGAAATTATGTTTGTTCACATTCTGTTTATCGCTCAGTTTCTTTTGTAGTTTAGTGCTTAGTTTTGTTAGTGCTTTCATCCTATTTAACACTAATATAAACAACTTCCTTTTGAGAAGCATTACACTGTCCACGAGTCCTTGTAGGATTAACTTTCTACGGTAGGTTTCAAGGGCTGAGGAGTATTTCGGTCCTCTTCTTAGTAGATTCTGAAGACTCTGTGACGAAACATGTTTGATAAAAAACTTTTTTTACTATGCGTTCTTGTTACACTATCAGGATGATTAGGAGCATTGTTAGCTGCACTGGTAGTCGTTTGCCAACATTTTTGTGTTTTGTGACACATTTTGATGGAGGAGGTTTGGTTTCGGTAGTTAAGACTTCCTTTGTTTTGGTAACCAACTGCATTAGCTTGTTTGTTCTCACATTCTCTACGAACTGTACAACAGGTGGATGCTTACATTGGGCACTTTTATTTTTAATTGCTCTACTTTTGCGTTCCGTTCTATGGAGTTGCTTTTTGGGAGGCATTCTTTGGTATTTGTTGAAAAAAAAGTATACTTTGGTCTGTTGTCCAATGTGTGTGTGCTGTGTGCATGTGTGCATGAGTCTGATGGGGAAGGTCTTTGTCATGGTGTGTCGGTGTGCATTGGACTCGTGCAATGATTTAGTAAGGCTACTTTATTGTTTCTATACTACTACAATGTGCTTCAGATGACAGTACAAAGTGGCCTACTTGTGACAAAAAACATCATTAATGAACACAATGCCATAAACTTCTTTTCTAAATCTAACCTTCTAAGGATTAGGTATGTTATTTGAGTTCCAAACACACAGGGATTTGTGAGCCATTCTGCCTGTTATTCTTTGTTCAATAAATGGATATTTGTAGGTAGAATTGTTTAGAAATCAATGTTTGCTTTGACACCCAAAATAAACAAATAACCCACACAGCCTTTTTGATGAGTAGTTACAATATAAAGGTAGTACTGTACTTTTTTTCGCAAAATAACCAGGTTTCTTCGGGTATGTCGTCTCCAGTGTAGATGCTGTTGATTCTCAGGAGAGTAGTCTTCACTGCGGTGCAAAAAAACTAAATCAATTACTTAGTGTGTTTAGAGCAGTGATGATACTGCACACATTAATTGTGCTTCTTTTGTCACAGCATTCTACTTTCATGTTTCAACCCAGTGCATGAGTGCATTTCACTTCACTCTGTGTAGTCTTTCCATGGCATTTGCAATATGGTACTTGAAAGTCCTTCAAAATTGCTAACAATTTTAAGTTTATAGAAAAGCCTTGTTTTTTACACGTGTACTATGTATAGGCGAGAGGTTTGTGAGCGATAGGGCACAGTAGTCGATGGGGAAATATTTTCTACTTGTAAATTAAAAGCACGATGCTGAAAAATCGGCAGACCCACAGAGGGAGATGTCACCACAGCAATCAGGAGCGCTTATTTTTCTCATACGATTACATTGCAAGTAGCATTACTGTAGCCTGTACACAGTACACAACTCCGACATTTTCACATACACAATTGAGTTCCGCCCTAAATAGGCATGCTTGCAACGTATGTATAGCTTATGCGGAAGACAGTAAGCAGTCGTGCAGTTTGTCAATCATAAATCGGACATCTTGCACTTAAAAGGGGGAACGTTGATATGCATTTCCTGTGCACATTTAGTGCCATTAATTTGTCTTAATTAAATCATAAGGGTTGCACATGTTCTCTGATCACAATATACATACCTGTATTATATACTCATGCATGTGCGCATGCATGGAGCTTTACATAGAAATTTGCAATACTTGCACAGTAGCTTATGAAGTAGGTGCTTTGCAATGATATGCGACTTCCATTCACAATCATCGACAGTTATTCTGAAATGCGCAATGTTGATGACGGAGTTAGAATTAGCGATGTTCAATGTGATTGGTGGATGGTTGTGTGACTGCTTAGTTGTGTCCAATGAGGGACTCGACTTGCTACCGCTGTAGAAAGGGTGGAAGGACTGGATAAGAGTTATGTGTTGCACATAAGCAACGCTTGTCCGCAGGTAGGGCATGTCACACACGGGTTTCTACAGCAAATCCTGCATGGAAAGGGGACTGTAGGCATCAGCCAATCTGATGTTCACATTACTCTTTTGTATGGAAAGACGGTGCGTACAGTGAAGATGGCAGAGGTGCAGAGGGTCAGGGTTTTGGTGATTGGAGACATTTTTGTTCATGGATTACAACACTATGCCGTAGGCATGTCGCACACCATTTCGATGTCAGAGGAGTAGAGGTGGTGTGGAGCGCAGACACTGATGGCAATGCTGCGGCAATTCTGCAAGTTTGCAGAGACATGCGTACAATGACCACTCCTCATGTGGTAATTTTGCACTACGGTGCTTCCCATTTGGGATACGTGAGTTCACATACTTTGTTGGCCGATTTGGCACAGTTGGCTGAAGCACTCATGACCATCTTCCAACAACAAAAGTAATTTTTTTATACTTTGCTACTTAGAATAAAATGGGACAACAATTCTGTTTTCTGTCCAGACCAAAGTATTGGGAGGTGTATCATCAATCGTGGCATGCGTGCATTCATGATACAACCTGGTATGTTTTTCTGCAGCCACGATAACATTGCTTCAAGCAATGCGGATTATTTTGAAGCAGATGGTGTTGCGCTATCTTCTTTGGGAAATGCAATGTTCTTTTGGAACGTAAGACTTGCTTTAGAGAAGGTTCTGTAATGGTTGTAGGACTAAAGCAAGGACAAGAAATACAAAAAATATGTAAAATAACAGATGTCTGTACGGTATCTGGCCAAAAATAAAAAAAGTCTCTTTTCAGAGCCCATCTTAAAGGGGAAAAGGGGAATGACACTTTAATGTACCGTCATCACGCTCTCATCCTATACATGTCCGCGAACATGGCAGTACTTCGCAGCCAGTGCGTATCACCAACGGGGATTCAGGGGTGGAGAAGCATGCAAATGAGAATGAGCGGAGCTAGGGATTGGTCCATAAAGTTCAGTAGGTGTGTTCTGAACTGCGCACTTTAGTAAGACCGTCTTCTCCCTGACAGGACACCACACAGCAATGGCTTTCCATGCTCGAAAACAGATTATCTGGATTTTGGGAGACTCATGGATACATTTGTGGAAGGTGCATGAAGAAAGCTGCAGTTTATCTGCAGATCTCGGATTTACTCATGTGGAGGTGCACTGGCATGGCGTGCGTGGCATGAGGTGGCTGGACTTGGTACCTCTCTGTGTTACTTTAATGACAGAGCGTCCTCCAGATATACTTATTATTCACTGCGGAGGAAACAGTTTGGGCCATGTCTCTGGAATTTCTTTGCAATTTGCAATGAAGGAAGGACTTGCGAAGCTCATGGACAGGTTTCCAAATTGTCACATACTTTTTTCCCATATTGCACAAAGACAAATTTAGCTGCGTTCTTCTCCTTTTGGTCCACAAATGGAGAAAGCGAGACGCAATGTGAATAAGGCTGTTGGTGCCTTTTTAAGAGATGTTGGTATGTCCTCCTTCGACAATGAAAACATTTTATTTCGCAGCTCTTTCTTTTTCCGCAGAGATGGAGTCCACCTCACATATGCTGGCAATCAGATTTTTCTTCACAATGTACAAAATGCATTGCGACCTCTTCTGAATTCACACTAACCTATCTGACAATCTGTTTTCTCCAATCCACAGTTTTTGACCCACACAACACACCACCGAAAGGCTCTTTTCAGAGCCACCACTTACTCCCAGCGTCCACTTCATTATGTTTGCTCCGCTTGCACCCTCCCTTTTTCCCCTACGACTGTCCGCAAACCTTTCCACCACACCGCGGGGGTTTAGGACCGCCACTTCATAGTTCTATCTTTAAACTGAGAAAGGTGGCTCTGAAAAGATCCTTTGCAGTATTTTTTGTTGTTTTCTCGTTTATTGCTTCACAGCACACGACACACTAGGAGAAGAGGCCAAAGGAGGGTAAGGAAGGGACTCCAGCCATGGGGATAATAAAGGGCAAGTGAACAGAGAAAGATATAGGATGAGTTTTATTTAAGTAAGGAGAAGATCTTCTGGTGCTCTGCGACCGTAGCCTCAAAAGCACTTTGAAAACTCTCCCACTGCAGAGCACAGCATCACAATATTTACACACTAATGTCACCTTTGAAAGGTAAGGGTCAACAGCATTGCGAATGGCTTGTGAGGCAGCTGGAGGGAGGTGCTCCCCCACAGGAGTGTCTCTTGTGGTGGGAGGATCAGACACCGAGGATGCTGTGGAGGAACTCAAGCGACTACGCTCTTCACATGGCACCACCTTGCGAATGTCCACAGTGTGGAACAAAGTGAGGTGTTGCTTCATGGTTGTCGTACCAAAGCTGTACGAACCAACTCTCCCGTGACTCAGCACCACCTCGCACTGATTACACTTCACCGGGTTCGCACGTACTTTTGGTACGTTCACATAAACGGAAAACAACCGCCACAACCATGACTCCCGGCGAGTGCTCCTACTGCTGTGTTCCTCCACTTCATTCTGTTCCTCTTCTTTTTCCTCGCTCTCTACATACTCACACATATATCTCTCTGCAGGCTCTTGGGGAGGTGGTGGTGGTGGCGGGTTTGGGGGTGGTGCAGAGGCTAATGAACCAACAGCAGCCATGGAAACCATACCCATTACTTTCCTTTTGGTCACTAAAGCAGTAAAGGCACTACACCTCAATCTGCTATAGCTAGAAGGAGAATGAAGATGTGCTCAGGGTGTGGCCATTTGTAGGGGTGGAGGGGTGTGCCTCGTGACTTTCTTCATCACTGCAAAGCGGTACAAAAATGTTACACATCAAGTCCTCAGGTCAACTATTGTCTGGGATATGTGAAATTATATTTTTACACTATACAATACTTTGCCTTGTGTCTACAATTTCTTTTGGACTGCGGTGGAAGCACACAAACTGCGCAAATTAGTCCACACGCTCAGCGTGGGTGCGGTCACATGATGACCTCCTGAACACATCCGCGGCAGAAATGATAGTCCGCTGGATAGCAAATGCAGACTACCAAATGTGCGCATGTGCGCAGGTGTCCTATGGACAGTGTTCGGGTTCTCAAACAATTTCAAAGTGCGACACAAATGAGACGGTCAGTTAGGGACAGGCGCGATGTTGCTATACTTACGGTTGTACTGCGCATGTGCATACATGATAAGTTCACTGTACGGACAGTTCCAGTGTCCTTAGGACAACTCCATTTTGTGTGCCTACGAACTTGCCAGCCACTGCGCCTGTTCTACGGATGCCTCCATTTTGGCTGCGCCCGATAAGTACAGGCATACTGTCCTTCACACACTCCCAGTTTGCTTATTTACAGCAATCCCGGCCATTTGGTGTGTTCTACGAACATGTTTCATCTCGTTTACAAGCGGTACGGTGAGGTATAAAGTTTTTAGGACGCCCCTTTCTGTTTATGTACACACAACTTCAACAGATGGTGTGGTCAAACTTGAAGTCCATCTTACTTGACATTAGTAAGGGTAGGTGTACTGCCTTTACAGCACCCACATTCCATTCCTTACGGATAGGTCAAACAGGCGTGCTGTTCGCGAACATTTTACGTCTTTTTAAAATAATTTTTTTTACTCACACTCTTTCACTACAACTACTGTACAAAAACATTCCAAACACACACACACACTTCAGTCCAAGGAAATAGCGGGGGAAGCGGACACTGATACAAATATGGGGGAATTAGGATTCAACACGGGCTGGTTATGAGGAGAAGATTTGTGAGGGGAAGAAGGGATGGATATTTTGTCAAAATGTCTATTTTCATCTTCAAGGTTTGGGGATGGTTCACTAGGGAATGGAGAAGCGGGGCAGGTACAGGTGGGGCAATGGTAACAAACTTTTCCTCTCACACAGTCCTCCACAAACTCATGTAAACTTTTAAAATTCTCGTTCAATATGTCCATTTTCTGCTCAATCCTTTTTATCCTATCTTCTTCTATTTTGTTTGTTGCACTTTCTTCTTTTCTGTCCTGGTCTGTTAAAAAAAAAATATATACATATTTTAAATGCCTATAAATACTGGTCATTATTTTGCATATGCAGAGCAATGTGTACCATTATTGTCGCTGTCTTCAGCATTTTCCCATGCGAAAAATACTCCCCAAGCCACTCCAAAGTACTAGCCATTTCTGAGTTAAAAGAACAGAAAGAAATTATTATTTCTGCACCACATACCAAAAAAAACACACACATACAAAAAATGGCCTCCACTCACTCTTTTGATGTAATGTCCCTTCTTCCTACTGCGTCCATCCACTCTCGTTCCAGGATGCCGACTTTCTGTGAAGTGATTAAGATAGAGGCATCCTTTTATTTTTATGGTACCATCCATTTCATTCTACATGCTTATTAAATGTGTACTTTTCTTTTCACATCTTCAGGTTTCCATATTTACTTATTACTACTTACAATATCTTTATGTCCTTTTTCTACGTTTTGCACTTTTTGTGTAGCACAATAGTACATTTTCAGATACCCCCCACCTCTTTGGGTAATGTTGATCCTGTCCGCCCCCATCCACAAACAGGCGCTCAGTCCGTCCCTTTCTATTATAAATAGGGAGGGGGTCCTGTATGATCTATGTTAAATGTATATCAAGAACGTACATTATGTACACGCAAAAAAAAAAAAAAAAAAAAGAACGTACATTATGCTACATATCTCCCAAAATCACATCATCACAGTGTACATTCCACACAACACCTTCTTTGACACACTGTCATGGTTAAGTTCCCATTCCAAAATCCTGTACAATTCACTACAAAAAAAACGTTGTTGAGGGGATGTTATGGTTAAGTTGCCCTCCAAAAAAACCTGTAAAATTCACTCCAAAAAAAACTTTATTGAGAGGACGTTATGGTTAAATTGCCCTCCCAAAAACCTGTAAAATTCACTACAAAAAAAACGTTGTTGAGGGGACGTTATGGTTAAATTGCACTATCAAAAACCTGTGCAGTTCACTAAAAAAATAATTTCGACCTCCCCTTTCTGGTTCAAATTAAAACCGAAAAACCTCTGAAATTTGACAGTACAAAGGGACTAAACATGTGATGTTGTTAGTAATGTAATCAATGACATTTGAGATGACATCTTTCATGGTCTGGGTGTTAGTGGTAGCAGTGCACAGGGGCGGTGGCAGGCTTGGGGGCTTAGGTTACCATAACTGTCGAATTTCAGGGGGTTTTCGGTTTTAATTTGAACCAGAAAGGGGAGGTTGAAATTATTTTGTTAGTGAACTGCACAGGTTTTTGGTAGGGCAATTTAACCATAACGTCCCCTCAACAAAGTTTTTTTTGTAGTATAACATGGCCATGGTAGTGGCCATGTAGTTATGGTTAAGTTGGTGTTTCCATAGGAAGAGCACTTTTTGGGGGGCTTATAACTTGTTCGCAAATACACAAAATGGGGGTGTTCTGAAGACGTTGTCGAACACTCGCTGTGTCCTGAAATGTTCGCAAATATGAATGGGGGTTGTGGCTGACAAGTTGAATGTGTTCTAAGAACACTTGTGGTGTCCTGAAATGATCGCAAATAAACAAAATGGGGGTGACCTGAGGACGCTGTCCGTATTGTTCTCTGTCAAGTTGAATGTATTCTAAGACCACTTGTGGTGTCCTGAAATGTTCGCAAATAAACAAGATGGTGGTGTTCTGAAGACGCTTCTAAGAACACTCGCGGTATCCGGGGAATGTTCGTAGGTGGTGTCCTGAGGATGCTGTCTGTATTGTTCTCTGTCAAGTTGAATGTGTACTAAGAACATTCGCGGTGTCCTGAAATGTTTGCAAATAAACAAAATGGGGGTGTTCTGAAGACGTTTCTAAGAACACTCCCGGTGTCCTGGAATGTTCGTAGGGGGTGTCCTGAAGGCATAGTCCGTATTGTTCGCTGGCAAGTTGAATGTGTTCTAAGAACACTCGCAGTGTCCTGACATGTTCGCAAATAAACAAAATGGGGGTGTCCTGAGGACGCTGTCCGTATTGTACTCTGTCAAGTTGAATGTGTTCTAAGAACTCTCGCGTTGTTCTGAAATGTTCGTAGGGGGTGTCCTGAAGATGCTGTTCGTATTGTTCTCTGTCAAGTTGAATGTGTTCTTAGAACACTCATGGTGTCCTGAAATGTTCGCAAGTAAACGAAATGGGGGTGTTCTGAGGACACTGTCCGTATTGTTCTCTGTCAAGTTGAATGTGTTCTAAGAACACTTGTGGTGTCCTGAAATGTTCGCAAATAAACAAGATGGTGGTGTTCTGAGGATGCTGTCCGTATTGTTCTCTGTCAAGTTGAATGTGTTCTAAGAACTCTCGCGTTGTTCTGAAATGTTCGTAGGGGGTGTCCTGAAGATGCTGTTCGTATTGTTCTCTGTCAAGTTGAATGTGTTCTTAGAACACTCATGGTGTCCTGAAATGTTCGCAAATAAACGAAATGGGGGTGTTCTGAGGACACTGTCCGTATTGTTCTCTGTCAAGTTGAATGTGTTCTAAGAACACTTGTGGTGTCCTGAAATGTTCGCAAATAAACAAGATGGTGGTGTTCTGAGGATGCTGTCCGTATTGTTCTCTGTCAATGTGTTCTAAGAACTCTCGTGTTGTTCTGAAATGTTTGTAGGGGGTGTCCTGAAGATGCTGTTCGTATTGTTCTCTGTCAAGTTGAATGTGTTCTTAGAACACTCATGGTGTCCTGAAATGTTCACAAATTAACAAAATGGGGGTGTTCTGAGGACACTGTCCGTATTGTTTGTTGTCAAGTTGAATGTGTTCTAAGAACACTTGCAGTGTCCTGAACTGTTTGCAAATAAACAAGATGGTGGTGTTCTGAAGACGCTTCTAAGAACACTCACGGTGTCCGGGGAATGTTCGTAGGGGGTGTCCTGAAGGCATAGTCCGTATTGTTCGCTGGCAAGTTGAATGTGTTCTAAGAACACTCGCAGTGTCCTGAAATGTTTGCAAATAAACAAAATGGGGGGTGTCCCGAAGACGCTGTCCGTATTGTTCGTTGTCAAGTTGAAAGTGTTCTAAGAACTATTGCGTTGTTTTGAAATGTTCATAGGGGGTGTCCTGAAAATGCTGTCCGTATTGTTCGCTGGCAATTTGAAAGTGTTCTAAGAACACTCATAATGTCCGCGGACATTAAAAGTTTCCATAGACCATAGTTGAAATGTTTGACTCTATGGATGTAATATGCTGCGGTGGTTGTTGCCAGGGCATAGAGTCTTGGGTGCATGGCCATTTGGCCATGCACTCAAGACTCTATGCCCTGGCAACAACCACCGCAGCATATCACATTCATATTTGCTTATAGCTTTGGGTGAAAAACAAATGTATAAGGAACAAAGGTATTATATACCATGGATGTGATATGCTGCTATGGTTCTCCTTATTATTGTATACTTACTGTTTGGTCTAGTAACCGGAGTACATGCATTTCTTGTTAATTTCTGTGATAAAATAAAATAGAATGTTAGTATTAGTGTTTTGTAATGACTTATTACATTGTATAATCAATATACTTTTTTTTGGACCCTCATATTTAGTAGATTACAAATCAGAGCACTGTGCAATTTGCTCAGTTTCTGTATTTGTTGCTAAAATCATTGGGTCTGTGGGAGAAAAAAATATCCATGTTGGATTAAAAAAAAAACCTTTTCCTGTTATGCTACAGTTTATTTGTCTGTTTGTTTTCAGTGTTCACTGTTCACTTGTTTTTTCTGGCTAATGCTTTATACTTTGGCTTGTTGTATTTTTTTGGAGCAGTAACATATTATTTATTTGTTTTGATATTATAAAATTTTGTAACAGTTAGATACCAATTGGCGTATTATAACTGTCTATTTTTTTTATATATATTTGTCATGATTGTTTGCTGCAGTTCTGTGAAGTACTAACATTTGCAAACACAATGGGTCTGTACTGCGTAAGTAAATGTTGTCAACAATTGGTGGTAATTGAAATAGAATATTCATTGCTACATTTGCGTAGCAACTTACACCAACTATATTTGAGAATTTAAATGGTCCAGGTAGTTCTGTATCTAACTGCTTTTTTTGGAGTTTGTCTTCCTTCTTTAAAGAAGTTCCTGGTTTACTTTCCCTAATTGATTCTTTTTTGCTTGTGGTACTTGATGAAGTATTAGTTTCTTTTACTCTCTTTGGAGGATTTGCAGTGACATCCTTTTGCATTTCTGTTTGATTTATTTTTCTTTTATAACGTTTTACTTTTTGTGGAACAGAATATGTGTTTAGGTGGGGGGCGTATAGTGAGCGAAGTCTATTATATTCTAAAATGCAAGGAATATCAGCGTTTATTTTGCTTGCATCAACGTTGATTAGAAATAGACCGTCAAGTGTACTTAAGTGTGATAGTGCTACATAGCTCATGCCTTCTTTAAAGACTTTGTTACCAATATCTATCATTGCTTTGTCTAGGGTAAGACCTTGTGATTTATGAATCGTGACTGCGTATGCAAGAGTTAGAGAAAACTGTTCTCTGCATACATACATCTCTTTGAAGAGAAGGAATCTAGCTGTTGAGCGTCCTATCCTTTTTACTTCTGAAAGTTTGTCAAAGAGTATATTGACAAACTGAATTTTGTTGTCACGTGGGTATGTTTAAAAGCCAACAACTGTACCCAGTGCTCCATTAACTAGTCCTTGGTCCATGTCAAGGTTACGTTTAAGCATTACTCTGCAATTTAAGGATAATTTTAATATCTTTTCTAAGCCTGCTGTGTTTGAGAATGATTTTTCTAAACTATTTAGTCTTGTTGTGGCTTGGTCACACATGGGTAGTGTCATCCATGTACATCTAGTTTGTCTCTGGCGCTAATTTCCATGATTGGTTGCATTTCTTTACTTAGCATGATTTCATTGAATTTGAAACAGCTTGCAAGAGTAGGCATTAAGGCCATACAATTGACATTTTTGTGGGCTAATTGTTCCATAACATCTGTAGCACATGCATTATCGCCATAAAGTGCATTAATGTGCCGGGTTTTCAATATTGATTCTGCTTCTTTAGAAAGTATACCAACTCTGATACTTTTTAAAATGTTGGCATAAGTGAGATCTGCAGATTGCCGCATGTTTTCTGTTAATTCTCTGTATTGGAAATGTTGCCAAAGGTTGACATTTCCAATGCTGCCAACAGTTTTACGGCAGAGTTTGTGTCCTAATGTTTTAAAAATAGGCTCACATTTTACTGGTGTTAATTGAAGCAGATCTCCAAAAACAATAATGTGTTTTCCTGCAAAGAGCTCTTCATAGTTTGTTTTGAGTATTTCTTGTAATCTGAGGTGAATCAAAGCTAACATCAGATTGGAGACCATACTCACTTCATCTATTAGTAGCATTTTCATTTGTTTCAATACTCTGAGTAATTCCATTGCAGCTTCTGCAGAAAGTTTGTAATAGTCTAATTTGTTCTGGTGTTCTACTGATAATAGTAGTAATCGGAGTAATGTAACACCACATATGTTGCAGGAAGCTAAACCTGTGTGGGCAGTGACAACAGCTGACAGTTTGTTCTTTGTCAATTGTTTAAGGAACTTACTAATGATTTTGATTAGGAATGTTTTGCCAGAACCAGCTTCACCACTGACATACAGTAGTATAGGTTTATAATTATGGCAGGAACATTCTTTATTTTCATGTTTTACACCATGTGCAATTTGTTTTGTTACTTCTTGAAAAATGCTACTTTGCTCATTGTTTAGTTTTGATCGTAGTATAGTTAAGTCTTCCTTATCTTCATACTGACACATGGTGTTTTCTACTTCTATCATACCTAATTCTGCCTCATTTATTATTAGTGGTTCTCCCAGTGGTTCTTGGCTTCCTGTAACAGAAGGTTGACTACTGTCAGGAGTATCCTTATCTAGTTGGGCTTGGAGTTCTTCTTCATGTTGCTGTTCAATGTGCAACATTGTTTTGTACTGTGTAAAGTTTACATCAGTTATAGTGCTTTCATTTGCTTTGAAAGCATCCTCATATGAGTCATAGTTATCTAGTAATTGTTCTTCTTTTCTCCATGGTTTGAAGAGTTGTAGCAGGGACATGTAATATACTTCTTTATGTTGAGGAGTGTTTAATGACAATTTGATATGATTAATTAAATTTGGTTTAGTGAGTTTAACTAAGCTGCCTTCACAGTTTGTCACTCTATATTTACCATTCTTTTTCATCAGGTTTCATGTTATTTTTGTATGTGTAGTTTTGGCTATGTGGTATAGACACATGTTTTCCAAAGTATTACTTCTGTTTGGGTAGTATGTGTCCAATAAATTGTTTTTTAAAATGTCTTGGCTGTTGGGATCATGTTTGGCTATTGTTTCTATATCTTCATATGATTTTAGAACTCTTTTTCTAGATTTAGCTGGACCAAGACTTAGCCATACTATATTTTCAGATTTACCATAAAATGCAGTACCAGTTAAACGATCAGCTGCTTCATATGATCCACATGCTCTATGGGTGAGCATTTTTATGCCCAAGCTGTATAATTTCTGAGATACTGTTTTATCTGATGATAGGTCATTCCAGAGGTCTTGGAGCTCTGTCTTTTCTGCTTTAGTTAAGTATGCTGTGACATATCGTGCAACTGCAGTAGAATTACCTGCAATGTACTGCACATCTATGTTTGAATTCCATAAGTGGGCAATGATTGCATTATAATCATTGATATATTTTTCTTCTTCTTTTCTTTTGATGTAATATGTATTTTTAGGTGACTTACCTTTAACACTATGTCTAACTGAAGACATGAGGTTGTTTACTTGACCTGTATTTGTAACTGGTCTAGGGAAACCAAATCGGCATTTGGTGTAGTATTTCCCTCTGTTTTTGTATTTGCGACGACAATATTTTCCACATTTGTGTCTTTGAAATTGTAAAATTTGTGCATTAAGATCACTATTTGTGGCTTCTGATGGAAATTCACAAGTGACATATTTTTCAATAAACTGTAAAACAGTGGCATCACTGTCTTGACCAAATTTAGGAGCATCTTTAATCCATAAAAGCATGTGGATATGTGGTGCTCCTCTGGCTTGGTATTCATATCTCCAAAAGAAGTGTTGCACTTCTCCAAGGGGAGGAACAGTTTTATTACAAATAAAATGTAGCATAGCAATGAAGCGATGATGAAAATATCTTGAAACATTAACAGGATCCAAAGAACAAAGTTCTCCAGGTGTTAGTATATCTATGTTTGTTTTGTTTTTATTTGATATGCCTAGGAAATCATGTAAATCTTCCCATGCATATTCTGCACAACTTAATGTAACAAACCAAGTGGGTGGGCCAAGGTTTCTGATCATACAACGTACATCTCCATGACGTCGAAACCAGTACTCTTTAGTACCACGCATATTTGTTAATAGATTTGTAATATTTGATTGTAAAACCTCATCCTTTTGTTGCACTTTTTCTAATAATTGTGTAGCTGTCATATTTTGAAAGTGTGATCCTGATTTTAATATGTGTGCAACTCCGTAACATAAAGTTGCTAGTTCACTTTCAAAGAGTAGGTGGAATATGTATTCCACATTTTGTCTAAATCTGGGATCTTCAGAATACATCCGTAATGAGCGGTATTCTGAAGCTGATATTTGAATAGGTCTATCATCATACCTTCCTCCTTTGCCAGTAGGAAAGAGTAGAGGAAAAGCATGTGCTTCTATACTTTTTTCCCATATGCTGATTGGCGATCCTTTTGTTTGACGCATTTGGTAAGTTTCCAGTACATCTTCTACGGTGTCATTACAGTGCAAAGGATGAATTGTTTAATGGTCTAAAGTATTTGATATTGTAGCAGGATCTAGTAGCTCAAATTGACCAGCTTCTTGTGTTTCTTGAATTATTTCAGTTGTATCTTTCAAGTTTTCTTCAATATTAATTTCTTTGTAATATTCATTATTCTCTTTGAGATATTGGAAGGCTTGTCTAACTTTATATAAATCTACCAGCTGTTGCCATATTTTTTGTCTTTTGTAGGTACTCCATTTACTAAGATAATTAAAGATTGCTGCATTGGACGTTGCACTCCTCGAGTATGCACATTTTCTTTTAGATCTAATGGTAAATAAACTACTTTTCCACAAATGCCTTTTACCAATTCAGAGGGAGGTAATTTTGCTGTTTTTGGTTGAAGCCGTATTATTGCTTGAAATGGGTGTACTGTTTGAATTATGATGCTCTCATATAAATTAAGTTGTTGTAGGGGTTTTGGTACTGGGTATAATTCCAAATTATTTGTGATAGAACGTGAAGGAGTTTGGTTGTTGTCAAGTTTTGTAGTGCAGTAACTGCAAAGTATTAAGGGCTCAGTTATTTCATATGTGTTTTCTGCTACAAGTTAGAGAGCTAATTCAAAACATTTAGAATCTTCATTGTCTTCTATTTTGTATGATAGGTCTACAGTTTTTGTGTTACTTTATAAAAAGTTCCACGGCAACATGCACATACATGGTTTGGTACTTCAGCTGATGTACTTTTAAATGTTAGTATTTCTTTTTTGTATGTGTTTAGCAAAAGGTTGCCATGTGCAGAATTGTTACTAATTTGGTTTACAGCTATTTCATTCTGTAAGTGGGTTTCACTTCCAAAATATTTTTTCTGAATATAGTCGATTTCTTCTAGTAGGTCTTTTGCTGTACCATGTAGAAGAATGTTGTTTAATTTGGCTAGTGCTAAAGCAGGACTTTTAGCATAGTACAGATTATAAACTAGATTTCGTATAGTTGAATGATGTGTTGATATCCTTTTGATATCATGGAAGGTAGTTTTGCAAGTAGGTCCTGTAATGCAGGCCAATGAATGTCCGTGTAGTCCTGTGTACTTGCGTACTGGACAGGTATCCATATTTTGCAGTAGTTTCATTTTAATTTTGTCTTTGCTTTTCACATATTGATTAAGGAATTGGGATAAAGACTTTAAAAATTGTTTGCGAATGTTACACATTGATGTGCATGGCCATTTGTACACTAGACATTCTGATTCAGTTGAATGGAGGGGTAATTCTAAGTTTTTAGGGAATATTTTTGTAAGGAGTACTTCTTGTTCCATTATGGTATTATTAACTTTTTCATAACCTCGACCACTGCTATGCATGGCAATTGTATTTGTTTGCTTTTGTTTGTACGCTTCTTCATTAAAGTATGGTTCTGTGCTCGTAGTGTGACTCCATTCACCTCCCGCAGATACTTAAGAAGTTCTTTCTGTTGATATTTTATTGATACGTTTTTTTTGTAATTTAGTTATTAGTTTTGTTGGTCGTTTCATTTTGTTTAACACTAAAATAAATAACTTTCTTTTGAGAAGAATTGCACTGTCTATCAACGCTTCTAAGATTAATTTCCTACGATAGGTTTTAAGCATTGAACCTGGTTTCTCTCCTGTTTTTATAAGATTTTGAAGGACTTTGTGACAGAACATTTTGGCTAAAATACTTTTCTTGGTATGATTACTTTGAACTATATCAAGATTTAAAGAAACAGTTTTATCTGTAGTGATAGCTGATTTTTTGTTAATTGTTTTTTGGTTTGGTTTACATTTTGATAGAGTAGAAGTTTTTGTACTTGAAACTTCTTTTGTTTCACTAAATGACTGTATTAGCTGTTTTGTTTCAACTTTTCTTTACAAATTGTGCTAGAGATGGATGCTTATGTTGGACACTTTTATTTTCATTTGCTCTATTTCTGCGTTGCTTTCTACGGACTTGATTTTTGGTAGGCATTCTTTAGGGTCTGTTGAAAAAAATAAAGAAGGTATGGGTTGGGGTGTTCTGCAATGTATGTGTGCTGTGTGCATGAGTGTTTGTGTAAGATGCTAAAGATGTATGTAATGGTGTGTGATTGTGCATTGGGAACTACAGCTAGTAGGGATGGGTATTATTGAATGAATATGTTACTAAACTGGGGTTCAGAGGACAGAAAAAAGTAAGCTAGTGGTGTGTAGAAGTATAAATAGTATATCTCATGCTATATAATTAAAACAGTTGTTTGTTCTATAACTTCTAAATTCTAGCGGTTGAGTTGGGTAATTTGTGTGTCGAAAAATAGGAATTTCTGGGCCATTCTGACTGTAAATCGCAGTTTAAGACATGGGGATTTGTGGACAGAATGGTCAGGAATCTCTATTTTGAGGCACAGAAATAGCATGAATTAACGTTACAGTGCGTCTGAGTAATAAAACAAATATTATGGTGATATTCTACTTACTTTTTTTCTAAAATGAGCAGGTTACTTCTTAGTTCTTCTTTGTATTTCAAATTCGGCTGCTTCTTTTCAGGTGAATGGTCTTCACTGCAATTGTAAAAGAAACAAATTAGCAATTTTGTTTGTATATAGCACTGTTTTTAATTTTTAATTGGCATCCTCAGGGCCTTTCTCAAAACCATTAAAACTATCTTATTTACATAAGATACGTCGCACCAGTTGAATACATATGATATGTTCTTAATGAACAAATTGTATTGCAATTACTAACTGTAGCAAACAAAATATCTTTACTATGTCTTGTGAAATTTATAATATAGCATTGAATACAATTATTCCCTTAAAAAAGCTCTTCCAAGTATTAGTGCCTCAATGTAATGGGCTGCTTGTCCTATATAAATGTAAGTAATTATTAAATAAATAAAGAAATAAAATGTAGAATTGTTGCTTAATTGGTTTAAAGATATTTCATTCTGTAAATGGCTTTCACTTCCAAAATATTTTTTCTGGATATAGTGAATTTCTTCAAGTAGGTCTTTTGCTGTACCATGTAGAAGGATGTTATTTAACTTTGCTAGTGCTAAAGCAGGACTTTTAGCATAGTACAGTTTATAGACTAGATTTCTTATAGTTGAATGATGTGTTGATATCCTTTTGATATCATGGAAAGTGGTTTTACAAGTAGGTCCTGTAATGCAGGCCAATGAATGTCCTTGTAGTCCTGTGTACATGCGCACTGGACAGGTATCCATATTTTGCAGTAATTTAATTTTGATTTTGTCTTTGTTTTTGTTCACATTTATTGAGGAATTGCCGTAAAGATTTGAAACATTGTTTGGGAATGTTGCACATTGACGCGCATGGCCATTTGTACACTAGACATTCTGATTCAGTTGAATGGAGGGGTCATTCTAAGTTTTCAGGGCATATTTTTGTAAGCAGTACTTCTTGTTCCATTATGGTATTATTCACTTTTTCATAACCTCGACCACTGCCATGTATGGCAATTGTATTTGTTTGCTTTTGTTTGTACGCTTCTTCATTAAAATATGGTTCTGTGCTCGTAGTGTGATTCCATTCACCTCTGCAGATACTTAAGAAGCTCTTTCTGTTGACATTTCGCTTATTGAGAAGTCTTTTTTGTAATTTAGTTATTAGTTTTGTTAGTGGTTTCATTTTGTTCAACAGTAAAATAAATAACTTTCTTTTGAGAAGAATTGCAATGTCCATCAACGCTTCTAAGATTAATTTCCTACGATAGGTTTTAAGCATTGAACATGATTTCTCTCCTGTTTTTATAAGATTTTGAAGGACTTTGTGACGGTACATTTTGGCTAAAATACTTTTCTTGGTATGCTTACTTTGCACTATATTAAAATTTGAAGAAGTAGTTTTATCTGTAGTGATAGCTTATTTTCTGTTAATTGTTTTTTGGTTTGTTTTACATTTTGATAGAGGAGGCAAAGTTTTTGTACTTGAAACGTCTTGTGTTTCACTAAATGACTGTATTAGCTGTTTTGTTTCAACTTTTTTTACAAATTCTGCTAGAGATGGATGCTTATGCTGGACACTTTTATTTTCATTTGCTCTACTTTTGCGTTGCTTTCTACTGACTTGACTTTTGGTAGGCATTCTTTAGGGTCTGTTGAAAAAAATAAAGACGATATGGTTTGGGGTGTTCTGTAATGTATGTGTGCTGTGTGCATGAGTGTTTGAGTAAGATGATAAAGATATATGTAATGGTGTGTGATTGTGCATTGGGAACTACAACTAGTAGGGATAGGTATTCTTGAATTTATGTGTTACTAAACTGGGGTTCAGATGACAAAAAAAAAGTAAGCTAGTGGTGTGGAAAAGTACAAATAGTAAATCTAATGTATACAATTAAAACAGTTGTTTGTTCTATAATATGAAAATTGTAGCGGTTCATTTGGGTAATTTGTGTGTGCAAAAATAGGAATTTGTGGGCCATTCTGGCTGTAAATCGCTGTTTAAGACATGGAGATTTTTGGACAAAATGGTACACAATCTCTATTTTTAGGCACATAAATAGCTTGTATTAACGTTATAGTATGTTTGATTAATAATACAATTATTATGGTGATATTCTACTTACTTTTTTTCTTAAATTAACAGGTAACTTTTTAGTTCTTCTTTGTTCTTCGAATTCGGCTGCTTCTTTTCAGGAGACTGGTCTTCACTGCAATTGTAAAAGCTTCAAATTAGTAACTTTGTTTGTATATAGCGCTGTTTTTAATTTAGATATTGATTTTTTTAATTGAAATCCTCAGTGCCCTCTTTAAAACCATTAAACTAATGTATTTACATAAGATACATTGCATCAGTTCAGTACATATGATATGTTCTTAATGAACACATTGTATTGAATGACTAACTGTAGCAAAAAAAATATCTTTACTATGTCTTGTGAAATTTATAATATACCAGTGAATACCACTATTTCTGTAAGTAAGCTGTTCTAGGTAATAGCGCCTCAATGTCATGTCTAAATTAAAGTAATTAAGTAAATACATTTTATTTTTATTGTATCAATTAGTTACCAAAGGAAACTTTAAATGCATTGTGAAGGTAAGAAAAGAGAATTTAAAAAAAACACAATTACATCAGTTATATATAGGGGAGAAAACAGTATAGCTAAGGTAGAATAACTAAATGTCCAGAATTGAAGAAATTTCTCTCACGAAATTCAACAAACCAAGGTCATAGATACTTTTTCTCCCCTTCTCAGGATTAACCACCTGTCCTGCAAGGTTAAAGTACTTAAATTTGAAAGGTGCGACCCCAACCATTTCTCTCTGTGCTTAGATAAGGTAACGCAATTCATCACTAGATGCTGTAAGGTTTCAGCCTCTTGCCCACAACCTCGACACAGCAAACTGGGTTTTTCCTCTTTTTTGTTTCTTCTCCCTAGGACTTCTCTTGTGTGGAAAAGGTTTAGTCTGAATTTTAAAAACCACTGCCTTTCCGTATTTGAGGGAAATTTATCCAAATACGGGTGAACGGTACCTCTGCAATAGTGCTCGTCCATACCTTGGGTTATTGATGGCAAAACACTAAGCCTGTCCAGGGTGGCTGCCCAATCCCTATCCAAGAGTTTCCTCTTTACCATAAGCGGATTTAACATAAGATTGTCTAGTTTTAATGCTATGGTATTCAGAATTTCTAAGCAGATTAATTGCCACTTGGTTAGAACCGGAATCAGTTTTCTTTTGATTGCTTCATTAATTGCCACAAATCTGCTTCTTTCCTGTGGATGCAGACATTTGCCAAGGAGTGTCAAGGATTTCCAGACCGTGGATATGTAAAGGGAGGATAGGCCCAGTTCCTTACGCACACTTTCCATTGGAATTGATGTCGGTAAGCCCAATACTCTTTTCCAGAATAGACCCTCCAACAGTTTCCAAACATCTAAATTGATGAAGAAATTTGCCTACGCTGCGTAAGTGAGAATTGGCACAACTTTCAGTTTGTAGAAATCTATCAGAGGACGAAGGGAAAAGGAACAGTATTGTCGCTTAATTAACAATGCTTGTGAAGCTAAATTCGTAACTTTACTTCTAAGCCTGACGATACCTGGACCATCTTGGATGCTGTTGTTTGAGGTTACTCCAAGGTATACCATGGTCGAGACCACTGGTACCTCTTCCCCGGATAGGAACCACCTTAGATTTTTCATGCCGATGATAGGTCCTAGCCTCAAGATCTTTGATTTTTTCGGATTTATACGGAGGCCGTTTCCTTGTATGTATAAGTCGAGTGCCTTTAGTTGCTGCTGTAGTCCGACGGCCGTCTGGTCTAGCAACAGGAGATCATCCGCAAACAACAGCCTTCCCACGGTGGTCTCCGCGATTTTTGGGGGGAAACACCTCACTGCTTCGAAAGCTTCCTGCATATCGGATATAAAAAGACAAAAAACAGCAGGAGCCAACCGACAGCCCTGTTTCAGACCATTCAGGGCCTCCACATTGTTTGAAAGGTTGCCATGTCTGTTCAACCTCACTTTGAGGGTTGTCCCCATGTGCAGTGCTTCCAGAGGTTCTCTCAGGTTGGTCGGACAACCCCATTTCCTCAGTTTTTGCCATAGCATTCCGCGGTCAACAGAATCGAACGCCTGTTCCAAGTCTATTGACGCGATATAGATGTTCTTGTATTTCTTGTCCTTAACCATACATTTGATTATATTTATGATTAGCACATTTAAGGATGTTCCAATGCCCTTTCGAAAGCCTGATTGCCAAGGGTCCAAATGTTCTGCCAACCGACTCCAATCATTCAGATGTTTCAAAATTAATGCTGCAAATATTTTGCCGACGACATCCAAAAGGGCGATTGGTCTGTAGTTCGTGGGCACGGATCTGTCTCCCTTCTTAAAAATCGGCACAATTATGGACGTCGTCCAAGATTTAGGTAACTTTTTTAGTCTTGTTATATCGTGACAAAACCAACATAAACGAAGCCCATTTTTCCGGGTCCCTTTTAAGGATGTCGTTAGTAAGTCTGTCTTGTCCTGCGGCCCTTGAAAAATTGGAGTGTTTAATGAGGTCTGGGATATCTTGTTTTCCAAATTTGAAGTCCCAAGACTCATTCGATGGTAAGAATGAGGCAGGACCACAGATTTTCCCCATAGAATAAAGGTTCCGAAAATGAGTTTTCCAAACTTCTGAGGCTATTGGGTTCACCATTTTTGAGTCAGAAGGGATGTTTATTTCATTATGTCACGACCGCTGGGCGCTGGCGGCTGTGGAAGAAGTGGAAGCTGGGCCGCCATTGAATTGTGCCGTCACGTTTTTTCCCTGACAGCACTAACGTTCTAGTCTTTTTCAACATGGCCGCCGCCTACGCGTATTTACTTCCACACGCTAGGCAGCTCGGTGCGTTGCAACTTCGGATTTCCCTCTGTTGCTCTCGCTCCTCTATAGTTTTCTCCTTGGCGGTGCTCCGCCCGTTCTGTTCTGTTTTTTCCTAGCCCTTGCTCTCTTTCCCCCTGCTCACTCCCTCCTCCCAGTCTTCCGGTTTTTCCTTCCCCCGGTTGTTGTCACCGGTCCGTTCCTTTTCCGTGCTGTCACTCGCTCTGCTCCATTCTCTACGGAGCTTGCCTCTGGTTACACTCTCATACTCTCCTTGCCTAGTATCCAGATAGTGCCTCACCGAGTATTTTCCTGTTTCTGGTTTCCTGCTGGCTCAAGTACTCCAGAGGGGTTTTTACGCCGTTTGGCTTTTCCCCTCCCCCGCTGTAGTCCGTCGCGGAGGGGGGTCACCATGCCTCCTGTTTGGGGCCGCGGTGGCTTCCTTTCGAGGCCGACCTTACCTGCTACAGAAGAAAAGGCTTCCCGCTCCTCACGCCAGAAGAAAGAAGTTAAATTACTCTTCAAGCTCAGGTGAGGGGGAAAAGGAACGGGGGAACGAGTTGAGTTCTACTGATGAGGAAGACATTACCGATCAACCGGATAAAGTACTGAGTCCGCCAGCCCAGTGCGATACATTAATCAATTTCCAAATACCAGTGATGTTTTTAGTAGATAGTAGGTGAAGCATCTTCTCACTGTCTTGTTGCATTATTTGATGTTTGTGTTGCTTAAGCCAGTTCCTGTAGTTGTTTCTAGCTTTATTATACAGGACTAGGTCAGCTGGTGCACTGGTTTTAACGTATAACCTCCTGGCTTTTTGTACCAATGTTTTTTTGTCACTACTTGATGGTCATAATAGTGCCGCTTGCATTGGTGGATTTCCTTGGCAACTACTTTTGGGCGAAAGATCTTCAGTGCTTCAGCATATTCTATCAAATTGGGACCTTGGTCCTTGATTAGGGAATCCAGCACCAGGGCAGCCTCTTTTCTTCCCATACGTAGTCTATTGCCCCCAGAAGTTAACTCAAGAAACTGGTTTGGTAGATGTTTACCTGGTGCAGTCGAGAACTTATCCCAGGCCTCAGATTTGAGTTCCAGAATATTATGATCACTCTGGATCGTGGGGATCACTTCCAACGATGTTAATTTGCCAAAGAGGTTTTCTGATGCAAAATTGTAGTCCAATGTGCTTGTTTGGACAGCCCGTTTCCATGTAGGGGTGGCCGGTTTGTCGCCCGCCAAGTTCCCGTTTACCATATGTATGTTCCTGGCTATTAGTTCCTTCTCCATGGCCACTCCTTTCGTTATATTTTTTGAGGCGTTTTGAGGCGTTTAGAGGCAGGCGCTCTATTTTCCTCTGCTTCTTATCGTAACATTCCATGTTAAAGTCACCACATAGCAGAATTTCGAGTGACGAGCATTCAATCCTCGCATCGTCTATGGCTTCCAGTAGAACTTCCATGAATTTGACCTCTTCTCGGGCTGTCGGGCCCCAATATACGTTGCATATGAGCAACTGCCAATCAGGAATAAGTAAAGGGGGTTTAGACATGGATGAAATCCTAGTGAGTTGGATCCAAGGGTTTCTGTTTAGAGAAGAGAGCACTTTTATGCCACTAGTGCGCTTTACCCCCAACAGTAAACCCGAACTCGGTCTACCTTTCGTGCCCTTTATTGCGGGGTTTAAGTATAGCTCGAACCTGTCCAAAAGAGGTAGGTCACACAACCAGGTTTCTTGCAAGCAAAAAAGATCATAGGAGGACAGGTGTGTTGCTGAATTTCCAAGTAAATGCAAATAACTCCTTGTGTTCCAACTCATGATCTTTATCCCTTTTGGCGGGGAGTTGGATTGGGCACTCGTAGATAGGTGTTGGCGTTATGACTTAGCAGATAGAGCCCCTGCCAGCCAACTCCAGTCATCTTGACTGTTCCCCAAGTTTAGTCCTGCTTTTTCTGATTGAATATGCACTTGGTCTCTTCTACTGTCAACCTCTCGGGTCCCTCTACCACTATTTCCTACTTTCATCAGATGTTCCTTATTGGGTTTGGTAGTGGAAATTGCACGAATCCACATAAGTTAAGTTTTGGACCCAGCTCTAAGAGTGAGTTTTTAGTGTTTTGATCACCTGTGTGGAGAATCACACTGTCGTGTCGCTGTTCATTGTGGAATTCGATCCAGTCTAAATCCCTTGATTTTAATTTCTCAGGATGATCCAGGGAATGTAAGAGCCTCATAACGTTTGCCCGATTCACAATTAAGTTGTCTTCGTAACCTAGAGTTCTTTCCAGTAGAACTCTGTAGTGTTCCTTAGCGTTTTTTGCCCCAGGTCCTTTGTGAGCGTTCTGGTTGTTGGGCCCACGTACCGGCTTACTCTCAGTCGTTTCTGCCCATGACACTGTTCTTTTAATTTCCTTTGTCGCGTCAGGGCTGACTCCTTTTCTACTAGTAGTTTCCAGGGATCTCTGGACAAGAAAGTTCCTTCTGTCTTCCAGTGTTGTGTAAACCAAGGCATTGAATGGACGTATGTCTGTCCTTTCTTTTTCTGTGGGGCTAGCCGATTCTTCTCTACTGGAGTGCACTCTGGTTTTCCACTTAAGTTTTTTGTCGAAGTCCGGGTTCGGGATCGACAATGTGGGCATTGAGGGCTTTTTGAAGGACACTAGCCGCACCACCCTGTCTTTAGCCGTCTGACCCTTCGTCTCCCCTTTAGAGTCGACACCTTTTATCTTGCTATATATTTCTGGGTCTTCGTCCTTGGTACCACTTTCTGTTCCAGAAGTGTTAGATCCCGACTTCCCCTCCCATGAGGTGTTTATGTCTGAATAAACAAATAAGTCCATGAGAGAAATATCCATGTTTTCATTTGTCAACTTGATGTCCAGTGGGCGAGGGGACTCGTCAAGACTCACTTTTGGGCGGGCAGCAGAAGCAATTTCTGTTTTTTTTAATGGTCTCTCATGAATTGGCGGTTTGCAGGGAAGTGCCAAGTTCCTTGGAAGGGATAGACCAGTGGCGATTTTGGATCTCATTATGGGTTTCCTAATAGGCAAAGGTCTCTGTCCTATAGGTTTTTCCGTTAATATAACCATTTTCCCAAAGTTTTTGTCCCCTTTCTTGTTTACTTTGAGTAAACCTTCCTTCAAAGGGGATAAACCTGATTTTGGTTTCCTAAATAAGTTCAACAATTTGATGTTGTTAATTGGCACTGGGGCCTCGAGCTGATCCAGTGTAACCTGGGGCAAAGTATTAGTTGCAATGGAAGACGCTGAACATCCTTCTTTCGGTGCTCGCCTACCTTCCTTCATTGCTGGGCTAATTGCCCACACAGAAGGGTCCGTGTTGGTAGAAGTGTCCATGTTTTTAGTAGTGGAAATTTCCTCAAGAGTACTCTTTGTAGGCAAAACCACCTGCAGGTTTTAAGACAGCTCCAGAGTTGACGGACCACTCTCTGGGCCACCTGCACTCCCTAACCGAAGACTTGACCTTTCCGATCTTCTTATTTCTTTTTCTTTCATGATCGGCTCGATGATACTTTTCAAAATTTCAGTCGTTTGTTCGTCATTTTTTTCGAGTTTCGACTGAATTGCAGAGACGAAGCCTTCTATAAAAATCATTTTAGAAAACAGCATTGCAATTGTTGTCGTATGGTCCCGAAGCTGATCATTTTGCGACTCTATAAGTTTCATAAAGGGGGCCATTACGAGAGCAAATGCTGTAATCATTCCAGGATCGATTTCAGGATCCTTTTTTAGAAGGGGCATCTCCTTGGGTAGATTCCAAGACGGGCAAGAGATCCTCGTCTGTAGGAGAGGGTTGTCTTCTTTGCCGTTTACTTGGAAACGGCGCTTGCTGAGGGAATACTCCTTTGTGGAATCTTTGTAAGGGTCCCTGAGGTAGAGTTTTATTAACTGAGGCAAGAGCCCCCCCCCATTTATTTGATGATGACCCCTTACACTCAGGGATGAATGTATAAGACCCTGAAGTGTTCATTTGTTGGGGTCTAGGCCGTGGCGTAAATGGATCCGGAAGACATTCTCGAGTAGTCACTCTGTTTTGCTGGTTCATACCTGAGTAGTTTGTGTGGAAATCAGTGTTCAGTAAGGAAATCCCGAAGGGTTTCCAGCCGTTATCGTTTTTTTTTGTAGGGGGCTGATCTCTTTTGTTCCCATTTAAAGAACCGAAGACAAAGGGGTTCACATCAGGAGAGGGGGTTAGCTTTAGGGAACCCGTCTCATCATCATAAGTTGCACCCAAGTCCTTCAGAGAGGAGGGAGTAGAATTTAAGGGAGTCAAGTTGGGGGAAACCTCCCGCACTGTATCCTTAGGTGACGGTCCCGTTTGTGGTTCTGTGCTCTGACCCATGTCTTCGATGGCCACCGTGCTATTTGAAAGTCCACAAATTTCAGTTTCTTTGGGTGGCACCGATATTTCCGGGATCTGTAAAGGCTGTTGGAGCTGTGAGTGAAGCTGTGTATGGGAGCCTTCCCCTTCTCCTGAACTTGTTCCTTTCACCACCTCCTCAGCCGTTTCCACATTTATTTGTAAAATATTTTCATACGAAGCAGTACTGCATGTAATGGCTACCTCGGGGTAGCAACCCGCCTCTGTCCTGTGTGGCGAAGGCTTTGTAACCAGGGAGTCGACCATTGTAAGCAGTTAGTCAATAAAACCTGGCCAAATTTACTGGAATTTCAGAGGTACCAGGTTGATATGCAAGTCTTTCAGAAAAAAGAGTCTCAAAATGACCTTGCTGCCTACGTGCCTTCCTGCTGCAGACTGCCAGAGACTGCACTTAGCCGCACTTCGTAAATAAATAAATGAAAACAAAAAAATATGAAATTGTATAAGTATTTTTTTAAAGATTTAAACATAGATTGTGCTTGCATGCAATTTTGTTTGAATATATGTAGTCTATATATTTCATTTAAAAAATGTTAGTTTAACATGATTTGAGTGTGTGTGTATAAAGAAAGGAAATAGTATAAAGGTTTATAAGTGATAGTTGATTTTAGGAAATTGAAAAAATACAGTAAATTCATTTTACAGATTAGAAAAGCTAAAAGTCTGTTTGAAAATGTGTTCATCTACTGTAAAGAAAATAGGCATACCTGAAGTTTGTGTTCATGCATATGGAAATGCATGGAGCTGCAAGTAGAAATCTTGGAATCTTGTACAGTATTTCTGGTAGATGGTGCTTGCCAATGATATGACACTTGTACTCAGAGAGATTCACAGTACATTTGCAGTGCTGATATATGATGATGCAGTTAGATGTAGAGGTCTTGAATGTGATTGGTGCTACATCCAATGAAGGAATGGCAGAGAGAGTAAAGTGGAAATTGTAGAAGGGCTGTTCATGTTACGATATGTCTGCGGACATGGCGGTAGTTCGCGGACATCGGGAGTTACATCCGGGGATTTTTGGGTTCAGAAGTCATGCAAATGAGAATGAGTACTAAAAGGGATTGGTCATGAAAGTTTAGTGGGTGTGTTATGCCAGAAGAGAGTTTCTCATATACTGATTTTGATGAGAGAACAACAGATAGCTATGTCTGTGTATTTTAGCAAAAAGATTGTATGGATTTTGGGAGATTCATGGATATATTGGTTGAAGGTGAATGCAGAAAGCTGTGGAGTAGCTGTAGATCTTGGATTCCCACATGTGGAAGTACACTGGCATGGAGTACGTGGAATGAAGTGGTTGGATTTGCTACCTCTCTGTGCTACTTTGGAGACAGAGCAACATCCAGACATAATTGTAATTCATTGTGGAGGGAACAGTTTAGGACATGCGACTGGAATTTTTTTATTTTTTTGCAATTTGCTATGAAAGAAGGACTTGGGAAGGTTATGGACATGTTTCCTGATTCTCAAGTGATATTTTCACAGATTGCGCAGAGACAAATGTGGCTTCGTTCTTCTTCATTTGGTCCACAAATGGAAAAAGCAAGGCGCAATGTTAATAAAGCTGTTTGTGCCTTTCTAAAAGATTTTGGCATGTCTTCTTTTCACAATGAAAATATTCTGTTTCGTAGTACAAACATTTTTCGCAAATTTGGAGTCCATTTTACTTATGGTGGCAATCAGATTTTTCTGAGAAATGTACAAAATGCATTGCAACCTTTTTTGGAATTACAACATCCATTTTGAAGTAGGTGTTAAGCATTTATAATTTTTGATTTACAAACACCTCCCAAATGCTCTTTTCAGAGCCACCACTTCCTCCCAGAGAAAATTGCAATGTTTGTGATGGGGTAGCAACCCAATTTTTTTAAATGCTCGCGAACTGTCCGCGGACTTCTAAAAAATACAAAGGGCCCTGCTTCATTTATTTTCACTTCTATTTTTTAACTGTGAAAGGCGGCTCTGAAAAGAGCCTTATTTTTTTGTGATTTTTGATATTTTGTATTTTTTTTGGTTTTTTATACACGACACACTAGGAAAGGAGGGGAAAGGAAGGTAAAGGGGGGACACCAACCACAGGGAAAGGGTGAGCTGAAAGAGGAAGATGTAGAGTGGGTTTTATTTGGGTAGTGAGCAGATCTTCTCATGCTCTGAGACGATAGTCTCAAAAGCAGTGCAAAGTCGCTGCCCCTGCAGAGTACTGTGTCACAGTACATACATACAACTGTGACCCTCGAAAGGTAAGGGTCATCAGCATTCTGTATGGCCTGTGAGGCAGCTTGAGGAAGACGCTGTCCCACAGAGGTGGTCCTTGTGGTAAAAGGATCAGAAACAGAAACAGAGGATGAAGTAGAGGAAATGAACCTGCTACGTTCTTCGCAAGGTACAACCCTGCGAATAGCCCCAGAGTGAAATGACCTCAGGTGTCGCTTCATAGTAGTGGTCCCAAAGCTGTACTTACCGTGCTTCCCGCGACTGAGTATCATTTTGCACTAATTGCAGGTAACACGGGTTGCATGAGCCTTAGGAACATTCCCATGAATAAATAACCGCCACACCCAAGACTCACGCCTAGTGCGGGTAGTAGGGTTTTCCTCTACCTCATTCTCATCATCCTCTTCTTCCTCCTCCGCATCCTCACTCCTGTTCCCCTCTTCAGGCCCGTGGGGAGGTGGTGGTGGTGGAGGGGGTGGGGGTGGTGCTGAAGCAGGTGCAGCACCAGGTGGCAGTTCAGCAGCCATGGATGCCATCAAAGATGCGATGGAAATCTGCAGTTGGCAGCAAAAATCGCTGTGTTTCAAAGAATAGCGAGAAACACAATGAGAATAAGCTCTAGGGCGTGGTCTTTTATAGGGGTGCTTGTGCCCAGTCCGCGGACATGCGCACTGTCCGCGGACAGATCGAACACAAAAAAAAGTTTGAAAAGTTTCAAAAGGTATGTAGAAACTCAGGATTACTATGTTGGACTCGTGACATTGTGAGATTTTATTGAAAAATATTATGGATTAATTGAAAATGTACTTTTAATTTGTTCGGGGACCCGAACAGTGTCCGCATTCAGAACACGCGATCAGCGTGGGCGCGGTCATATGATCCGTTCGCGAACAAGTCCGCGAAGGAAGCGCATGTCCGCAGGACACCAAATGCATGGAGATTGGCTAGCGCATGCGCGTTGATGTCCTACGGACAGTGTTCGGGTCCTGAACTAATTAAAATTGCGTCACCCGTGAAACGAACATTTCAGGACACTGCGTGTGTTCTTAGAAGAGTTTAAATTTTCTAGCGAACAGGAAGGACAGATATAGTGTTCTTTAGGACACGTTCAATTTCGTTTATGTCCGAACATTTCAGGACACCAATTGTGTTCTTAGAACATTTTTTCACTTGCTAGCGAACAGTACGGACAGGTATAGTGTTCTTTAAGACACCTCCATTTTCGTTTAATTACGAACAATTCAGGACACCGCGTGTGTTCTTAGAACAGTTTGAACTTGCTAGCGAACACTGCGGACAGATATAGTGTTCTTTAGGACACCTCCATTTTCGTTTATTTACGAACATTTCAGAACACCTGCACTGTCCGCGGACACCTACATTGTTTTTAAAAAAATAAAATGAAACTATTTACAACACAATATAAAAATTAAACTTTATTTAACATATATTACTAATTTATGACAGAGAAGCTGAGGCAGAAACAGAAACAAAAACAGGAGAATTAGGGGTTTCATCATGATTGTTATTAGGTGAAGAAGGGATGGAAGTCTCATCAAAACGTTTTGGGTTATGGAGAGGGTTTGGGGATAATTGACTGGGATATGGTGAGGAGGGACAAGTACATGTGGGGCAATGGTACGAGGTTTTTGTTTTAAAATGATCTTCCACAAAAGTTTTCAAATTATTAAAATTAGTCAACAATAAACCCATTTTTTCTTCTATACTGTGAAAAGTGTTATCCATAACCGGTTTTTCTGAAGTATTTTCTATTTTGGTATGCTCTGTACAAAAAAGAAAATATATATGTTAAATGTATACAAAATAATAATAATTAAATGGTTTATATTATAAAGTGTTTACCATTAGTTTCACTATCTTGTGACATTTCTTCATGTGGGAAATGTTCCTCTAGCCATTCCAGAGTACTAGACATTTCTGTGAGAGAAATAAACAAGATAATATATTGTTTTATCTAATACAGAAAGTTTATAAATATATGAATACAATTAAGTACACTTACTATTTCAGGTAAGACATGTCCTTTGTACTCAGTGGGTCTGCTCTTGTTCTCAGTTCTGTCGTGTTTGTGAGGTAATTATGTTGGAAGCCAATTTATTTTCTTGTGGTATATTCCATTTTAGAACATAGTGCATTTAAATGAATAGTTAGTGTGTTGTATATATGGGTTACATTTCTTATGCATTCGTACATATAATGTGTTTGTGTGATTCTTTTTGAATTTGTTAAATGTTCCCATGTTATGATATAACAATCAAACATACCCCCCAGAGTTTCTAGGTAGTGGTACTGTTCTTAAAATGAGTTCGCGGACATCAAGTACAGTAGAAGCGATTCAGTCAGTTCCATATGATATGTATATAAAGTGAAAGTCATTATTGTTAAGTTGCACTACTAAAAATCTATGAAATTCAGTGAAAAAAAATGTGTTAAAGGGACTTTATGGTTAAGTTGCGCTACTAAAAACCTATGAAATTCAGTGAAAAAACTTTGTTAGAGGGACGTTATGGTTCCAAGTAAAACCGAAAAACCCTTGAAATTCGTCAGTTATGGTAAGCTAAGCAACCATAACTCGCGCCACCACCGTGCACTGCTAAGACTAACACCCACGACATCAAAGATGACATCACAAATGTCATTGATGACATCACTGATGACATCACATGTGTATGTACTTTTCATGAAATATGTGTACAAGGGATTCTTATTATAATATTGCGAAAAAAGTGTAAAGGATCATTGCAATAAATATCATACCCTAATTAGTGCATTGAACGATGCATTGATATAAATAACATTCTATTATGGGGTTCTATCTAGTATACTAAGCTACTCATGCAGAAACATAGCATTGTGTGCAGCGTACAAGATGAAGGTATACTATTCGTAATGTTAATATGTTGAATAATGAAATGATAATTGTTTTCCTAATAGATTTTTGTGTACTGTGAAATATGTAATACGTAGCTAATAAAACCCATGTATTACATAATTGCATTACTATAGACAAAACACAAAGGCCCTCATTACGACCCTGGCGGAAAGTGACTGACCGGACCGCCACAGCGTAAATAGCGTTTCCGCCATTGCACGATGGAGCAAAGTGCGGCCCATTCCGACCCATCGGGCACGAGCACCACGGCATGGCGGAAGTGCAAAGTCCGCGATGGCGGAAATGACCCCAAAACGGCCCACACCGCCGCCGTAAGGCGCCCTAGGTGCAATACCGCCACCCATCTTAGCGGACACCGCAGTGAGCGCCAACCGGAAAGTACGGTGACCGTAAATATACGGAAACGTAAGTAAAAACATGGGCCCGGAACGGGAAACATCCCGCCGTACACCTATAAAACCACAAAATCCACACAACCACTAAAAACACTACCCTGAGACACACCCCAACCCGTCATCCACCCTAGCGAAACCAAGAAAAATGGGAAAAGTAGCGAAGAAAGCGTGCGACCGCAAGCGGCAGGTCCACTTCTCCCGTGAGGAACTCACCGTGCTAACAGAGACCCTCCAGGAGAATGCAGCCGCCGTCTTCTCCACGCAAATGACCAGGACGGCACTTGCGAACAAGAAGGCCATATGGGCTCTGGTGGCACAGCGGGTAAGTGCGGTGGGGACCGCACCCCGCAACCCACAGCAATGCAGAAAGCGATGGGACGACCTGCGGATACGCGTCCGTAGCATACTTTCTGCCAACTGCAACATTGCCACAGCCACCGGGGGAGGATCGGAATCACCCATCAAGTTGACCCCCTGGGAAGAAATCTGTGCCTCCACCATTGGAATGGAGAGCATAGAGGGAGTCGGAGGGATGGAGAAAGGAGTGCAGACATCCGAAGAATCAGGTAGGTGGCCCAAATGAAACAAAGCTAAATCCACAATGTCCAATCATGTGAAGTACCATGTGTCCACATAGTGCAACAGAAACACATGTCCAGGAGAACGTCCACACACATTGGCCTGATAGCGCACTTTAAAACTCACAATAAATACATAAATAATTAAAAACACCAAAAACACCCACTACACGTGCAGCAGGCACACCCTAACTGCAGGCTGCCAAACAACTGCACCCTCACTCCACACACAAATGAAAGCACCTCCAAGGCCCCGACCCAAATCACCCTCAGGTACCACCCCAATGCATGTGATACAATGCCATTCCAATTCCCACAGACCCATTAATAACCCTCGCCCTCCTTTACTCCACCACAGGGTCCGATCCAAACGACGAGCTTCAGGACACCCCTACCAGCACACCTGCAAAGAGGGCCAAGAACAACGGCCAAAGACCCTCCACCTCAGCTGCATGCATCAAGACACGGCAGCAGCACAAATCAGGTGGCAGCACAGAGGAGGGAACATCAACAGGCACCCCAGCAGCCAGCATGCCCACAACAGCAGCACCACAGGTCCCCCCAATGGATGCCACAGAAGGCACTGCCTCTGGTGGGAGCAGCACCATAGGTGACACCCCATTGATGGCAGCATGCTCCGACACAGAAGACGGGGATGTCGAAGTCAGATCCATCCATGACCTGTCCCAATCCCCCTGTCTGTCCCATCCCGTACAACATGAGGATACCACGCAGGGGCACCCACAAGACGACGACTGGCCATCCCCCACAAGCCCTGTGGCAAGGCAACATGAGGTCACCAGCCCCTCTGTGACACCACCGCAAATGGCCATGGCCCAGCAGAGGCAACAGTCCCTCGACCAGTTAATCGTGCAACAGCAGCAACTGGCCACGCTCCTCAAGGACCATGCCGATGAATGTGGGGGCACTAAGGCAGACATAGAAACATCAACTGAGACACTTAGGGCAGAAATGGAGAGAAGTACAGAGACACTAAGGGCACAAATGGAGAGTAGCACCGAGTGCCTGAGAGTCCAAATGGAGAGAAGCACCGAGAGCCTGAGGGGGGAACTGCATGCGACGTCCAAAGACATATGTGCCGAACTTGCCGCAGTGCGCCGTGTGCTCACTGAGCTCTCACAAACCCTTAGGGACATGCATGGACGTGAGCAGGCAGAGACATCATCCGTTGCAAGCTCCGTCCAGGGCAGCCCCCAACGTAGATCTGGGAGGAACCTGCGCTCCACAGGCAGGGGTGCCCCTGATACCCGCAGAGGGGGCTTGCAATAGCGACTGCCCACTGACAATGAGCATCTTTGGACACTGGTGTTCGGGGGGGAGGTAGGAGGGTGTAGGGGGTGTGTTGGGCTCACTTGGGTGGCGGGTCGATAGGGTGTTCAACATGATATCACATATGCCATAAACAATGCACAATCAACCAATGAGATGTGTGGACAATGATCTTTGTGTACTAGGCCATCATAGGCGTACAGTCCATATTGTGCATGTACCAGACACACACAGTGCCACGAGTACTGTCTTGATATGGGCAAAATCTTCCTCGGGGCCAGCCCTTTGAGAGCAAAAATACCCAATTCAGCCCAAAATACAGGTTCTATTGTGCTGAGCAGTGATCTCATGCTAGTGACAAATGACACCCTCAAAGTTTTAGCATATTTATTCTAAGCAGTGAATTTCATATACATTTGGGATTCAAGTTAAAGAATATTACAAAGCATAAACTTAGAACAATGCAAAATATAGTGAAACATGGAACTTAGATAAACATAGAGAAACATAGAGAAACATAGAGAAACATAGAGAAACACAGTCTTACGTCCCTTTAATCAGCACTGGGAGACCATGGCTTTTCATAAGCTAGCTGTAAAAACAAGCCCCGCTCAGAAAAACAATGCTGGAGGACACCGTGAGAGCCAATTCCGGGCACTTGACTGTACACGAATCAAGTCCACAGGACGATCTCCCCACGAGTCATGTGTGCATGGATATTTTATAATCTCTTGCTGTCAGTCACCATGACGCACAGTTCCAGAACTTTCCCTGTGCAACTGGCTCATGGAAAAAACCCAACTCTCTCTGAGAGGCACCCTGCTCGCTCCTACCCCTCCCTGGTTCCCATCTGCGCTGGCTGAGGAATGTCTTATCAGTACCTTCCCAGAGAAAAGGAAGATTAGCTTGGAGCCAGGGCTACCGTTAGTGAGGCTGGATATTCTAAGGGAAGCAGGGATGTATTAACCCCATCTGCAAGCTCTAAAAGGCATGCACTCATAGCTTAGTGTTTATAGCGCTTAAGACTGGCTATCTAAGCGCTATATAGGTGCCATGATGTTCCAAACACTCCAAAAATACCTATTAGCTACATAGCTGGGGCCCTCTCCCTGCCTGTCTATCAACAATGCATAATGTGACCTATTTCATACTAGGCCTGCATATTCCTTGTAGCTCACTACTGCATAATGGAAGTGCTACAACAGACTACTGTCAGCATTTTTAGCACATACTTTGAATACACTATTGGCTTTCAGCGGCTAATGCTGTCATCTAAAGCCCTGATTGGCAAGGTTGCAATTTCGTGTATCACTACATTCCACCCCTATTCAACGTTTGTGCGACAAATGCTGACTAATACCTATCAATATAGTATTTAGTGCAGTGATAAAGACCTTGGGGCTTTGCAAGAGGTTTAAGCAAACTATCTTCTAGCGGTTAGTTAGCATGGCATGCAAGGTAAAACACTACCTAAACAAAAATGTACACAAAGTGAACAGTGACATATACCCTTGCCAAAACCTGGCCTACACAAAGTGAACATGGACATTTACTCTAGCCAAAACCTGGCCTACACAAAAATACCTACACCAAGTGAACATGGACATTTACTCTAGCCAAAACATGGCCTACACAAAAATACCTAAATCAATTTTGTATAACTGATTGTCAGTTAAAAAGCAGCATGCAGTTAAAATGTCAAGGCAATCCAGTGTAGTCTAATCTACAATGCACTATTGCATTTATGTATGGTTACCAATTCTAAAACCTGGCAGCCTTTCACTCTAAGGGCCTACCTCCCCCTGATCCCAGGGCATTCAAGCGTGACTATGGGCTGTGTGACTAGACACTTCCCCCAGGTAGGTGGAACCCAACCAGAAACCATCTAATTTCGTGAACAAGGTGAACCCATGGGCACCAGGTTGTCTAAATAAAAACAATTCTACTAATTTACATCAAAGCATGGCATGTGTTATTCATGCAATCAAAAAGCAAGCAATTCAATCCATATGTATGCTGGTAACTGTAGCTCTGCGTGCCAGTGTGTGGAGGATGGTCGCCCCCACCCAGTAAAAAGCCAACACCTGCTGATCAAACAATGTTTGCCATACAATGCATCGTGTGTATATAGCAGTCTTGTTGACCTGCCCTATGGCAGACAAAAATGTCTTCATACCTAAAATTCTGCCATCTTCAGTGGTTGTCAATACTTGTAGCAGTGTTGGGCGTATCAATGGGCCCCACTAGGCCAGAGGTTCTATAGCAGAGCTGGCATCAGAACCCATAGTGGCTAGCTTATTGTGCACAGTTTCTATGTCACAAGCATATAAAGCTCCTGTTACTCCCCGCTGCTCCTGCAATTAATGAATCTAGCTCCCTAGCTACGCGCACTCTAGTGATGGGCCATAGAAATGGACTCCATTTGTAGCAGCTTGGTAGTACTAAGGAAACATTGCCTCATGGTAAATCTATGTCTAAGTGTATCACTGTAATAATGAAGGTGTGCATTACCAGCCTACAATTTACATGTTGTCTTACTACTGGAAAATCTAACAGGTTCACAGTGTCTACCTTCTGTGACTTGGAGAATACCCTTCTTCAAGTGGGATATCTACCATATACAATAATAACTTTAGCCACAAACACCATACTACTATCCGGCAGTGGCTGTTTCATCACACCATGGTAAAATGCCTTAGTCAAGTTATAGTCCATAAAATCTTGGCGAGAACACTCGCTGCAGTTCTTGGTCAGAAAAACATCACATTAGACAGATTAACAAATTGTTGTATCCATTCAGTGACAAAAGATGCCCGACAATGTGCCTGGCCAGTACACTAGCAATTCCATGTGGATACTCATTTGTAGCGCTTTTCCAAAGAATTATTCCAAATGTCTACAATCAAAAGGTGACTCTTTGCATTAGTGTGCTGGAGACAGCTGTCCCCACAAAAACATGAAACTGGTTGGTTTAACAAAAACCGTGTCACACTCTGTGTCATAAAATCAAACATCAAGTCAGTCATGGTTTCATTTACCTGCCTTAAGCTGGCTGTAAATGTATCCAGTGTTTCAAAGATTACCATTTCAAATTATAGCTCACACACTTGGCAGCATTACTTCAATTAAGAATCTTAACCTACGCACAGGTGACTTTGATGTGCGCACTCATCTTATCTCAAAACAAATTACGCTCCTGCTTGCATAATTCTGCTGCCCCAACAGTTCATAAATCATTCTCCTGCCTACGTGCAATGTAGAATATTTTTTTTTTCAAAAAACAAAACATCTCTGGTTAAAGCAATTCAGTTGGAAGAGTAAAACCATTTCGTTTTTTCAGATTCATCTCAACAGTGCATTTAAAAACCATTTTTCAATGTGTTAGCATTCAATTGCTCTGTCACACAGCTGTTTGTGGTGCCTGATGTTACAGTCCACCACTCATTGTTCATAGTCCTTTAAACAAGAAAGGGCAAACCATGTCAATTAAGTTATTTCCAGCAACTGAGTCATTTAAATGTGTAGCATCAAATACTTGGTAATTAGCCAAGTCTGCATCGTGCCAGTTCAGCAAGAGTTATTACTCTGTTGGACACTTCTCACAGGTTGCAGCATTGAGTGCGGTGCAGGGCACGTTTAAAGTTGAAATAGCATGTCGCAGTGGCTCGCTTTCTCTGAGAATGCGTCTGACCCTTCTTTGATCAGTGTCACCCACAAACTGCATATGAACTTTCTGATATTGTGAAATGCCTGGTCTTTTTTGCCTAGGCAAAAATACAAACAAAAATGTTAGGATTTCATCAAAAGTTCAATATCATTATTCTTCATGTTAGGATGTCATCAAAACTTCAATATCAGCGTTATCCACCCCTTCCCATAATACCACCCCCATCTTCAAAAAGTCTCATCAGGTAACTACACACTTTATCATTGCTACTGCAATTATTTATCACCCTTCTGCATGTTTCTGGGGGCTTATTTACACTCAACCATACGGGGTGTAACTGCCTAATCACAAACTCATTTGTGCAATGCAATCATAGTTGGTCAATGGTACCTCAGACTGATCTGTGCTTTTACAAAGCCATATAGTAAGTACCCAGGTCGCACAATGCTTTTCTTTTTCACCAAAGTGATCACCAATGCCAGGCGCCAACTTGCTTCCAGTGTCTCATGATCTTGATTTAGTTTGCCCTGCTGGCATCACTCCATTTTTCAAAGGTAAAGTCTTTCAGTCCAATACCGCTTACAGTTGCACAAGCAGCTGTTTATTTTTCTTTCCTTACAGGCAGTGTCTTTTCAAGCCTCTGGTTTTTTCACTTGTCATTTTTTCAAAGGGCGTTTGCTGTTTCCTGAACCACCCCTTTGAGTGCGATAGTCTAAGTCAGTTTCTTTGTTGCTTCAACAAATCATTCATTCTTGCACTAAGCCGTGTGGCTTCTGGATCATGGCTAATGTGCAGTGTTCATGTTATACTTCAAAGCCCCGCTCTGCATGTTGTCTCTTGCAAAACGGCTAAGCACTTTTGTCAGTTTTGCTTCCATCTGGAATGCCATAATGTCTTTGTCAGTTACTCCATTCCCTGGCAATGTAGCTTGCAGTTTGCCAGATGTGTATTTTCTCTTCTCAAAGCGCCTAGAGGTTTCTTCTCCAGTGCACAGCGCTTTACTTCAGTTCACATCACATGGAGCATTGGAATGCAGCTTGCACAGCAATAGCGTTTCACTTCACATCACATCACATCACATTGGAATGCGGTTTGCACAGTAATGTCTGTTGGAATGGGCAGCTGTCTTTTCTTGGCCCATTCACAGATGCATAGGTAAATGTTCAGATGTGATGTGCCCGTCTGCCATCCTGCATGAAGCCTTTGCTCCGTACCACAGTTTACTGGGCAAATTCTTTACTTCTGAACAGCTCTCTGTCTTTGCTCTCCCTCCCTCAGGAATGCAGGCATGTTTATCTTTCGTGTGCACCTGGGAGCGCCATGAGCACGCAGCTTATCTCTTTTTGCCTATAACTCTTATACTGTGGCGGCTTCAATGGGAAGCACTCGTTCAAGACAGTTCATCCAGATTAACTCTTCTTGTACTGTTTCTGCTTTTGTTTGCCTTCACGCACCTCGCCCAAGACAGCTTCAAGGCACAAGCTCTGCACACACAGCAAGACTCTTGTTTTCAAAAGCGGCACTTTTCTTGTCATCAGATTCTACTCCATGTAATTTTGCAAAATGTCAAAGCGTCTTTTTTTTTGCCTGTTTTAACCTGATTAATGTCCCATTTAAAAGCATACGTTTTCTTTTCTTGTAATGTGCGATCTTTCAAGAGAACTCACAACCCATTAAATCTTTGTGCTATCTTATCACACACAGATGTTTCATTCTGTTGTACCATTGCCAAACTATAACCACTAAGTTCAGTGCATTTAAAAAATAAAAATGCCAATGTTTAGTGCAGCTCCCTGCACGTTTTCCTGCAAGAGCAACCCACACTCTATATATTGCTTGTGGGCTGTTTAATGTGTCAACAACATTTTTTCATCATGTATCACAGTCAACAGGACACTATTTCCAAATCATACATCACTTATAAGGCAACAGCACAAATCCATGGCATAGCATGGGGACAGTCAAAAATACTCAAGGGGCAATTTAGAAAAATATAAATTGTTTTTCCCCCCAAACCATTGCAAACTGATTCTGCAAATTCAAATCAATACACAAAAATCGAAAATCCAAATAACATTCACTCACTTTCTTTTTAAGTGAGTCTCTCACCCATTAAAAGCATGGCACAGCTTAAAATGCAATATAACCATTTTTGTGTGTTTCCTTTAAAACAGAATTCGCCACCACCAGCACATGGAATTTTACAGTTGCCAAAAGGAAAACACAAACCCTTTAGGCTCTCAGCACAGATGTTACTCATTCCCCTAAGCATGGCTTATTCCCCTCATTATTCAGGAATGCCAACATTCAAAAGCATACATCAAAAAAGCGAACCTTCGCCTCCGAACATTACAGCCCCCACTCGCTAGCACACTGGGGCTGAGTCAATGGTTAAATCACTATTCATAATTTGCATGTCAAATCCCTGCAATTATTTTTTCCCTGCCCTCATGACAGAATAGAGATGAGAACTCTGTCTCACTATGCATTCCAAATTACAACTTTAAACTGGGGAAACCGCATGATAAAATTCTTTTCTAATTGAGCATACATCTTTCTTAACCATTCATCGGAGTGCTTTAAACAAAGCCATTTCCCGCTCGTTTATCGCCTTGTACTCCCTGGCACCAATCCCATGCAATAAGTCAGTCACGACTGATTTACTGAAGGGAGTCTTAACCACACAAGCTATCGGCCACGGCAAGCCGACACAACATTGCTGCCTTTTGAAGTCTCAGAGCTGCAGTGACACCACCAAGGAAATGTGACAGCCTGCTCCCCACTCTACACTGTGTTCTCTCACACACTTTGTCATGTCATAGCATGGCACTGCTCTTCACAAATCCCACAAAGCTGCCACCAAATGTCTTGATATGGGCAAAATCTTCCTCGGCGCCAGCCCTTTGAGAGCAAAAATACCCAATTCAGCCCAAAATACAGGTTCTATTGTGCTGAGCAGTGATCTCATGCTAGTGACAAATGACACCCTCAAAGTTTTAGCATATTTATTCTAAGCAGTGAATTTCATATACATTTGGGATTCAAGTTAAAGAATATTACAAAGCATAAACTTAGAACAATGCAAAATATAGTGAAACATGGAACTTAGATAAACATAGAGAAACATAGAGAAACATAGAGAAACATAGAGAAACACAGTCTTACGTCCCTTTAATCAGCACTGGGAGACCATGGCTTTTCATAAGCTAGCTGTAAAAACAAGCCCCGCTCAGAAAAACAATGCTGGAGGACACCGTGAGAGCCAATTCCGGGCACTTGACTGTACACGAATCAAGTCCACAGGACGATCTCCCCACGAGTCATGTGTGCATGGATATTTTATAATCTCTTGCTGTCAGTCACCATGACGCACAGTTCCAGAACTTTCCCTGTGCAACTGGCTCATGGAAAAAACCCAACTCTCTCTGAGAGGCACCCTGCTCGCTCCTACCCCTCCCTGGTTCCCATCTGCGCTGGCTGAGGAATGTCTTATCAGTACCTTCCCAGAGAAAAGGAAGATTTGCTTGGAGCCAGGGCTACCGTTAGTGAGGCTGAATATTCTAAGGGAAGCAGGGATGTATTAACCCCATCTGCAAGCTCTAAAAGGCATGCACTCATAGCTTAGTGTTTATAGCGCTTAAGACTGGCTATCTAAGCGCTATATAGGTGCCATGATGTTCCAAACACTCCAAAAATACCTATTAGCTACATAGCTGGGGCCCTCTCCCTGCCTGTCTATCAACAATGCATAATGTGACCTATTTCATACTAGGCCTGCATATTCCTTGTAGCTCACTACTGCATAATGGAAGTGCTACAACAGACTACTGTCAGCATTTTTAGCACATACTTTGAATACACTATTGGCTTTCAGCGGCTAATGCTGTCATCTAAAGCCCTGATTGGCAAGGTTGCAATTTCGTGTATCACTACAAGTACCGTGTCCATGTATCAGCCACCAGGCGTGAGTGCTAGAAGCATGCATCAATGAGATGCTGACGAATGTCATGGCCCTCCTGTGCCTCGCAGACTCCTTGAGGTGCTGCCACATCCCCACCCTCATCATGACCATCTTCAGGTGCTTGCAGTTCTGCGTCAGGGGGCATGGGCACATTTCTACGTACGCACATGTTGTGGAGCATGACACATGCCATGACCATCTTTGCAACCTTCTCATGGCGGTACAGGAGTGCCCCGCCAGACCTGCTGAGGCAGCGGAAACGAGTCTTCAGTAGGCCGAATGCCTGTTCAATGACTACACGGGTACGTGAGTGGGCATGGTTGTAGTCCTCCTCATGCTGGTCCCGTGGGTTCCGGACTGGTGTGAGGAGCCATCTCTTCAGTGGATATCCAGCATCACCTGTATGTGGACGATAAACGTATGATGTGGAATGCCATTGCTACGTACGCACACACCCCCCCCCCTTCCTGCCAGGTCATTGCCGAATCACATACCCCACATCATCATGCATGAAATGAGACTCACCGAGTAGCCAGGATCTGTTCCCTGCGTGTCGCTCCATGTAGCGTGGTATTGTAGAGTTCCTCAAGACCATAGAATCATGGGTTGATCCAGGGAATCGGGCACAACAATGTGTAATGATCCTGTTGGAGTCACACACCATTTGTACATTCAGGGAATGAAATTGTTTTCGGTTGCGGTACTGGGCCTCCATGGCATGTGGGACGACCAATTCCACATGGGTGCAGTCGATGGCACCAAGGCAACCCGGTATGCCGGCAAGTGCATGGAATCCCACTTTTATGTTGGTAATTTCCTGCTCCGAGCGTGGTAGAGAGATGTAGTCGTCTGCGTGCTGCAGGAGGGCATCGAGCACTTGCAATAGTGTCCGTGAGAACAGTGGCTGAGAAATGCCATGCAACTGTCCGACTGTGTGCTGGTAGGTGCCTGTGGCCAGGAAGTGGAGTACAGACACCACCTTCAGTAGGGGTGGGATGGCGGTTGGGCTATCTATCATGCTGACAAGGTCAGCCTGTGTCATATCCACAATGGCGGCTATGGTGTCCCGGTCCAAACGGTAGAGGGTGTGGATCTGCTCATCAGTGAGGTTGAACGGATGTGCTCGGAGGCGTGGGATTGCGGGCTGCCTGCGTGGTGGTAGTGGCTGTGCTGGCGGCCCTTGCTGGCCCTGCCTTGGCCTCCTCCTCCTCCTGCGTCTCCTCCGTGCGGCCGGTTGTAGTTGGTGTTAATCTTCTTATTGGAGTTGGAGTACTTGCAGTGCTATCAGGTCCCCCAGGGCCAACATCGCGAGTCCTGCCGGTAGCATTTCGGAGTGGGTGTGGTTGTGGGAGGAGACTGGGTGTGCAATTTATGTGTTTTCAGGCTGTATGGCCTCCACCTGTGGTGATTCATTCCACCTGTGCAAGCTGCTCTCCCCTTTGGCCGAGCACGTCCCGCACACAACGCTGCAATTTGAGGAATGGCATCTTGCTATTGCAATCATGTATTTGTACCCGATGGCCGTGTAACATTGGTTGATATGTTCATTCGGCTATGGTCCCATTGTTTCACATACAATCTTTGCTGTCGCGAACAGACTTGTGAAGGGTCAGTGGAACGTAGTACTCGAGTAACGGTGGTGGGCCCTCATGCATCACTGTACCGAGTTGCACCGACGGGCGGGGCGTCCCATTTGTGAGTGAAGGCAGTTGCCATTTTCACACACAGCCGCACTAGATGGATTAATTTGTGATTTCAAGCGGCCACAGATGCCTTTTCGACGTGATGTTGCAAATGAGGAATTCGAAGGGCGGCGCTTTCGGTTATCAGCTAGCGGCGAGGAGATGCCCACAGGTCTGACTGCAAATATAACGTTCTATTGTTCAATGTCCTTGAGACAGGGGCCATGGCGAGGATGCAATGATTGATATGAATAGTTTGGGATGCGCAATAGCGACGTGGGCGATGAGGCCGGACGTTCCCAAATACATGTTACTTCACAACACTGGAATTACGGGCTGGGGCACTGTGGATTTTGCAGGCTGCATAACGCACAGACTCAATGGATATTTCTAATGTTATGTGAGTAAATATTCAGGCGTTTTTATACCGGGATGAGGGAATGATGAATGGATGCATGGGCAGATGATTTGATACAGAGTTTGCCATGTACAGGGCTTCTTGGAATCTGTCCGCCTCCCCTGCGCTATGTGATGCAGGGCTGCCATAGTGGGACCATCGTCTATCTGGCCTTGTTGAGCCCTCCCTGTCTCGACGCGCCTTCAGACACTTGTGCCCATGCACGTTAACAATCCCATCAGATGGATTCTGTTTTCACAGACGCATGCACAGGTACACTCGTTTGTGATGGTGTTTACACCTCGATATAGATAGTTATGAGTCGCAAGTGGTTTTGGGGTGGTGATGATCCTTTGGAGTGGGCTAGCATGCATATGGCTGTGGATTTAGTGTGATCATTGAAGTGAGTTGTTCGAATGTAGTTCTGATGGCCATTCTGTTCTTTTTCTTTTCTTTTGGTTGACAGGTATCTCCTCCCCTTTTGCCACTGCCATCTGTATGCCACTCCTGCAGATGGCTTTTACTCCCGACACCTGCTGCTTCGTGTTAATCAGTGGAGCAGCATTACGATCTTATGGGACGATCGCCAATGGGCCACATGCCCTTACGCAGTACTAGTGGCTCGGAGCAACATTTCGGCCTTTCAGCTGGACTAGTGCCTCCCCATTGGGACGGCCCTGCGGTTCTGTGCGCTTCCATGTTGCCTTTTCGTACGTGAATGTGGCTCTGTGTACCATGATGGAACAGGGCGTCACACAAGTAGTAGCTGGTCATTTCTTGCGGATGCAGCCCACAATGGTGAAATGTGTTTTGGAGTTCATGGCCTAATGGCTGTATGGGCTTGGTGATTTTGTTGTGCATTAAATTTCTATTCTGATATGGGCCGTGTAGCGTTCTTCTTTGCAAGTGATGTGGCATATTCCTATTTGGGGAGCGATGTATTGTGAGGAGATCTGCATTGGGTTCCAGCTTCGGAGTATAGTTGCGTGGTACTGTGCTGGGCGCGTTTGCCTACGAAGCCCAGTGAGGTCAGGGATGAGGGCTGCCAATATGACTGTTTGAATGATGTCATGCTCAGGGGCGGGGGATTAGGTTTTGTGTAACAGATGCCGGTCAGCCAGTTGGATAGGTGGAATGATGTGATTTTCGGAATATTGCTGGTCACAGGTGCCTGTGTTTGCGTGCGTTTCTTGGTGGGGGACTGTGGTCATGTCCATTGGAATGGCTTCTGTATTCGTGCCATCTGTGCCCTGCAGCTCCCATTGGCCCCTCTTGTAATTCTTTTGTTCGTTGGCATGCATGGGTGACTTGTACATTTCACTGGTTGCATTGTGACTTCATTGCACCTACGGGGAGTTGTACTTTGTGGGCAGGGAGCGGTGTACAGGCACTCAGTGGGGCCGTTTACGGTTGATTCGCGATGCCGTACTTCTCACCATGGCGGAATGGTACTTTCCGCCGTGCTTAATGGCGTTAGGTACATGTCCGCTAGGGTCGGAATTCGCGTACCCTTGCGCCATGGTGGTATTTACGGTTTGGCATGGCGCGCGCGCGCGTACTTGGTGCAGTTAGCGTTGGCGTTCACTACGGTGTCGCTAATGGCATTGTACTTTGCGGTGACGGGTCATAGTCGCACCGAGCGCTATTCGATGGCGGTATTGCATTTCCGCCATCGTTTTTCGATTTCCGCCAGGGTCGTAATGAGGGCCAAAGAGACAAGAACACATACCAATATGGGTATATACAGGGAAAGTGAAGTTAGCAAAAAAGCACAAGTAGTAGCAGAAACAATTCATAACCTAACTGATTATGTTCATGCAAATAAATGATTGCTGTTTCAAAGCTGCTATTTACCCTATGTATATGTATCACTTGATGTGATCGGACCCTAAGGAAAGTAGTGTGAGTACAATGTATACAAATATGACCATATACACGGAAAGTACAGCCATAAAAAAACAACAGAACTATCAGAAAGTGCTGATAAGTCTATTGAGTATCTTTATGCACAAAAAGGATTGCTGTCTTTCAAGCTTGTGTTTTCCCATATGTATATGTTTCATATGATGTGACTGGACTCTAAGAGAATTACTGTAAGAACCTACTTGAAGGATATGTCTACAAATAAAATACATTTTTTAGTTTCTGACTGTTACTGAAGAAAACCATGTGGCCTAGATATGTCAGCAAAAGAAAAAAGAGTGAGCCAAACATGTGATGTCATCAGTGATGTCATAAATGACATTTGTGATGTCATCTTTGATGTCGTGGGTGTTAGTCTTAGCAGTGCACGGAGGTGGCGCGAGTTATGGTTGCTTAGCTTACCATAACTGGCGAATTTCAAGGGTTTTTCGGTTTTACTTGGAACCATAACGTCCCTTTAACAAAGTTTTTTCACTGAATTCCATAGGTTTTTAGTAGCGCAACTTAACCATAACGTCCCTTTAACAACGTTTTTTCACTGAATATATATATATATATATATATATATATATATATATATATATATATATATATATATATATTACATGGCCACGGTAGTGGCCATGTAGTTATGGTTAAGTTGCTGTTTCCATAGGAAGAGCACTTTTTGGGCGGCTTATAACTTCGCTCTCCCTGAACGGATCCTCCCTGAACGGATCCTAAAAAAGTAGTTGGGTCACTCTGAATGTTTTTGCAAAGTTTGGTGAGGATTCGTCCAGGGGGGGAAAAGTTATAGGGGGGTCCCAAAACTTTTTTTTTTCCCATAGACTGAATGGGAAAAACTTTGCGCACGGCTACAGCCCGAACCGCTGGACGGATTTACACCAAATTTATGGCAGGAGCGGCGGCCTGGTCCCAAAAGCGTGCTTTTTTAAATTTGGTGTAAATCCGTCCAGTAGTTTTTTTAAAAATGACCAAAATGTAAGTGTTAGTGATATCTGCGTTCGCTTCGCGGACGGACTTCCCTGTTCGCTCCGGCGGACAGCACCCCGATTGGCCCATGGGCTTGCGTCATGTCCGCGGACATGCGACGTGTTCGCTGATTGGACGGCGTCGAGCGTGAAGCACGTCAGATTTTTTGGTAGCGCCCGCCATATTGGATTCGCGGACGTCCCCGGACAGCACGGTGAAACTTTGTTCAAAATGTGTATTTTGTAGAGTGTGTTGGTGTGTAGGAGTGTTTGGGGAGGGTGGGAGTGTATGAGATAGGATGAAAGTTGTGTTTTTTATGTGTTAGACGTTCTTTTTGTGTTCGATTTGTTTGCGGCCATCACGGGTGTTCTGAAATGTTCTAAATAAACTGACTAGGGGGTGTTCTAAGGAGTCAATATGTGTTCGTTTTGTTCGCAAGCAAAGTGAAACTGTTCTAAGAACACTTGCGGTGTCCGGGGATTGTTCGTAGGTGGTGTCCTGAGGACGCTGTCCGTATTGTTCTCTGTCAAGTTGAATGTATTCTAAGAACACGCGCGGTGTCCTGAAATGTTCGCAAATAAACAAAATGGGGGTGTTCTGAAGACGTTTTTGAGAACACTCCCGGTGTCCTGAAATGTTTGTAGGGGTTGTTCTGAGGACGCCGTCCGTATTGTTCTCTGTCAAGTTGAATGTGTTCTAAGAACACTCGCGGTGTCCTGAAATGTTCGCAAATAAACAAAATGGGGGTGTTCTGAAGACGCTTCTAAGAACACTCGCGGTGTCCGGGGAGTCTTCGTAGGGGGTGTCCTGAGGACGCTGTCCGTATTGTTCTCTGTCAAGTTGAATGTGTCCTAAGAACACTCGCGGTGTCCTGAAATGTTCGCAAATAAACAAAATGGGGGTGTTCTGAAGACGCTTCTAAGAACACTCGCGGTGTCCGGGGAGTGTTCGTAGGGGGTGTCCTGAGGAGGCTGTCCGTATTGTTCTCTGTCAAGTTGAATGTGTCCTAAGAACACTCGCGGTGTACTGAAATGTTCGCAAATAAACAAGATGGTGGTGTTCTGAAGACGCTTCTAAGAACACTCGTGGTATCCGGGGAGTGTTCGTAGGGGGTGGTCCTGAGGACGCTGTCCGTATTGTTCTCTGTCATGTTGAATGTGTCCTAAGAACACTCGCGGTGTCCTGAAATGTTCGCAAATAAACAAAATGGGGGTGTTCTGAAGACGCTTCTAAGAACACTCACGGTATCCGGGGAGTGTTCGTAGGGGGTGTCCTGAGGACGCTGTTCATATTGTTCTTTGTCAAGTTGAATGTGTCCTAAGAACACTCGCGGTGTCCTGAAATGTTCACAAATAAACAAGATGGTGGTGTTCTGAAGACGCTTCTAAGAACACTCCCGGTGTCCGGGGAGTGTTCGTAGGGGGTGTCCTGAGGATGCTGTCCGTATTGTTCTTTGTCAAGTTGAATGTGTCGTAAGAACACTCGCGGTGTCCTGAAATGTTCGCAAATAAACAAGATGGTGGTGTTCTGAAGACGCTTCTAAGAACACTCCCGGTGTCCTGGAATGTTCGTAGGGGGTGTCCTTAGGACGCTGTTCGTATTGTTCGTTGTTAAGTTGAAAGTGTTGTAAGAACTATCGCGTTGTTCTGAAATGTTCGTAGGGGGTGTCCTGAAAATGGTGTCCGTATTGTTCGCTGGCAAGTTCAAAGTGTTCTAAGAACACTTCCATTGTTCGCGGACATTAAAAGTTTCCCATAGATCATAGTTGAAATGTTTGACTCTATGGATGTGATAAGCTGCAGTGGTTGTTGCCAGGGCATAGAGTCTTGGGTGCATGGCCATTTGGCCATGCACCCAAGACTCTATGCCCTGGCAACAACCACCGCAGCATATCACATTCATATTTGCTTATAACTTTGGGTGAAAAAAAAAAATGTATAAGGAAGAAAGGTATTAGATACTATGGATGTGATATGCTGCTATGGTTGTCCTTATTATTGTATACTTACTGTTTGGTCTAGCAATGGGAGTCCATGTTTTTCTTCTTCATTTCTGTGATAAAATAAAATAGCATGTTAGTATTAGTATTTTGTAATGACTTATTACATTGTATAAGCAATATACTTTTTATTTTTTTCGACCCTCATATTTAGTAGAGTACAAATCAGAGTACTGTGCAATTTGCTCAGTTTCTGTATTTGTTGCTAAAATCATTGGGTCTGTGGGAGAAAAACAAAATCTATGTTGGATTAAAAAAAAAACCTTTTTCTGTTATGCTACAGTTTATTTGTTTGTTTGTTTTCAGTGTTCACTTGTTGTTTCTGGCTAATGCTTTATACTTTGCTGTGTTGTATTTTTTTTGGAGCAGTAACAGACTCTTCATTTGTTTTGATATTATAACATTTTGGAGCAGTTAGATACCAATTGGCGTATTCTGACTGTCTATTTTTTTAATATATTTTAGTGGTTTTGATTTACCTATTTGGATATTGTTAAATTTTGGGACAGTTAGATACCAATTGGCGTATTCTAACTGTGTATTTTTGGTCTAATTTAGTGGTATTCATTTATCTGATTAGTTGTTGTAGAATCTTTGAGCAGTTAGATAGCTTTTGGAGTATTCTAACAGTTTATATTTTTGTAACACAAATTTACTTAAAGGTTTAAATACAGTTTATTTATCAAATTTTGGTTTTAAGAACATCAAATAAGCGTTTGTAAGATTTGCTGGTAATCTCTGCTTTAGAGTAATGGTACTATCATTACATTCAAACCATCCACATTTCTTTTTTATGTATGCAGTGTAGTGCCCTGAATTGGTTGTGGCTCCTGCGTGGTAGATTATACCTATTGTTGTGAAGGTTTTCTTACCAAGTGATATTTGACCATGTGTGAATCCAGTCAGCTTGCAGTTGTTTTTGGTACCATCTGCATTGTAACGTAGAAGCATTAGTATTACGTATTTACTATGTGTTTGTATTACTAACGTGGAGCGATTATCTGAATTGCAGGTAGAGCATAATCTACCATGGTTTGCATTTTGTACAAGTCGCTGAAATGGTATGGATTCACAATTTGGTATTGATATATATATGAAGCGTTCATTGGGGATTTCTTCTTGTGTCACATTGTTGCAGAGAGTGCATGTATGTTTCCACATGTATGAAATCTGAAAGATTTCATTTATAGGTATGTTTTTGTTTTCCATACTTGTAGTAAGTACATTAGAAATTCTTGTGGATCTTCCTGTGAGTTTATAGTGAATTTCACCATTCCAGCACAGTAGTCCAATTGTCGTCTTATTCCAAAAACACTATATGTGTTGTCAGGATTGCTTGCTGCATTCTGTACTGTGTGAGTAAATGTTGTCAACAATTGGTGGTAATTGAAATAGAATATTCATTGCTACATTTGCATAGCAACTTACACCAACTATATTTGAGAATTTAAATGGTCCAGGTAGTTCTGTATCTAACTGCTTTTTTTGGAGTCTGTCTTCCTTCTTTAAAGAAGTACCTGGTTTACTTTCTCTAATTGATTCTTTTTTGTTTGTGGTACTTGATGAAGTATTAGTTTCGTTTACTCTCTTTGGAGGATTTGCAGTGACGTCCTGTTGCATTTCTGTTTGATTTAGTTTTCTTTTACAATGTTTTAGTTTTTGTGGAACAGAATATGTTTTTAGATGGGGAGTGTATAGTGAGCGAAGTCTATTATATTCTAAAATGCAAGGAATATCAGCGTTTACTTTACTTGCATCAAAGTTGATTAGAAATAGACCGTCAAGTGCACGTAAGCGTGATAGTGCTACGTAGCTCATGCCTTCTTTAAAGACTGTGTTACCAATATCTATCATTGCTTTGTCTAGGGTAAAACCTTGTGATTTATGAATCGTGACTGCGTATGCAAGAGTTAGAGAAAATTGTTCTCTGCGTACATACATATCTTTGAAGAGAAGGAATCTAGCTGTTGAGCGTCCTATCCGTTTTACTTCTGAAAGTTTGTCAAAGAGTATATTGACAAACTGAATTTTGTTGTCACGTGGGTATGTTTGAAAGCCAACAACTGTACCCAGTGCTCCATTAACTAGTCCTTGGTCCACGTCAAGGTTACGTTTAAGCATTACTCTGCAATTTAAGGATAATTTTAACATCTTTTCTAAGCCTGCTGTGTTTGAGATTGATTTTTCTACATTATTTAGTCTTGTTGTGGCTTGGTCACACATGGGTAGTGTCATACCATGTACATCTAGTTTGTCTGTGGCGCTAATTTCCATTATTGGTTGCATTTCTTTACTTAGCATGATTTCATTGAATTTGAAACAGCTTGCAAGAGTTGGCATTAAGGCCATACAATTGACATTTTTGTGGGCTAATTGTTCCATAACATCTGTAGCACATGCATTATCGCCATAAAGTGCATTAATGTGCCGGGTTTTCAATGTTGCTTCTGCTTCTTTAGAAAGTATACCAACTCTCAAACTTTTTAAAATGTTGGCATAAGTTAGATCTGCAGATTGGCGCATGTTTTCTGTTAATTCTCTGTATTGGAAATGTTGCCAAAGGTTGACATTTCCAATGCTGTCAACAGTTTTACGGCAGAGTTTGTGCCCTAATGTTTTAAAAATAGGTTCACCTTTTACTGGTGTTAATTGAAGCACATCTCCAAAAACAATAATGTGTTTTCCTGCAAAGAGCTCTTCATAGTCTGTTTTGATTACTTCTTGTAATCTGAGGTGAATCAAAGCTAACATCAGGTTGGAGACCATGCTTACTTCATCTATTAGTAGCATTTTCATTTGTTTCAATACTCTGCGTAATTCCATTGCAGCTTCTGCAGAAAGTTTGTAATAGTCTAATTTGTTCTGGTGTTCTACTGGTAATAGTAGTAATCGGTGTAATGTAACACCACCTATGTTGTAGGCAGCTAAACCTGTGGGGGCAGTGACAACAGCTGACAGTTTGTTGTTTGTCAATTGTTGAAGGAACTTACTAATGATTTTGATTAGGAATGTTTTGCCAGAACCAGCTTCACCACTGACGTACAGTCGTATAGGTTTATAATTATGGCAGGAACATTCTTTATTTTCATGTTTTATACCATGTGCAATTTGTTTTGTTACTTCTTGAAAAATGCTACTTTGCTCATTGTTTAGTTTTGATTGTAGTATAGTTAAGTCTTCCTTATCTTCATACTGACACATGGTGTTTTCTACTTCTATCATAGCTAATTCTGCCTCATTTGTTATTAGTGGTTCTCCCAGTGGTTCTTGGCTTCCTGTTACAGAAGGTTGACTACTGTCAGGAGTATCCTTATCTAGTTGGGCTTGGAGTACTTCTTCATGTTGCTGTTCATTGTGCAACATTGTTTTGTACTGTGTAAATTTTACATCAGTTATAGTGCTTTCATTTGCTTTGAAAGCATCCTCATATGAGTCATAGTTATCTAGTAATTGTTCTTCTTTTCTCCATGGTTTGAAGAGTTGTAGCAGGGACATGTAATATACTTCTTTATGTTGAGGAGTCTTCAATGACAATTTGATATGATTAATTACATTTGGTTTAGTGAGTTTAACTAAGCTGCCTTCACAGTCTGTCACTCTATATTTACCTTTTTTTTCATCGGGTTTCATATTATTTTTGTATGTGTAGTTTTGGGCTATTTGGTATAGACACATGTTTTCCAAAGTATTACTTCTGTTTGGGTAGTATGTGTCCAATAAATTGTTTTTTAAAATGTCTTGGCTGTTGGGATCATGTTTGGCTATTGTTTCTATATCTTCATATGATTTTAGAACTCTTTTTCTAGATTTAGCTGGACCAAGACTTAGCCATACTATATTTTCAGATTTACCATACAATGAAGTACGAGTTAAACGATCAGCTGCTTCATAAGATCCACATTCTCTATGGGTGAGCATTTTTATGCCCAAGCTGTATAATTTCTGAGATACTGTTTTATCTGATGACAGGTCATTCCAGAGGTCTTGGAGCTCTGTTTTTTCTGCTTTAGTTAAGTATGCTGTGACATATCGTGCTCAACAACGAAAAAGGCCACACTGTTGTGGCTGTGGTTGTGCCCGTGGGCTACCGTACCAGTAGGAGGGCAAGAGAAACTAATATTAACACAAGGTACTAGTACTTATGTAGGTTGGCCGATAGGAAGGTGTGAATGAATTAAGGTCCTACCCCTGGTCCAAACCTAAGTACCCCTTTGGGGTAATAGCATCTACATATAATTAGTATCGATCATAGTACAACACATCAAGGATAGTCATGCAAATTATTGTAAGTTAAAGACAAAACTTTATGTGCAAACATCCGTACAAATACAATCAATAAAACATTTACAAGTTTACATACATATAAAAAACAATCCTTCTTAGTATGAATCAGAATGCAAAATTGCTAAACAGAAATCATGAATGTTAGATAAAAAAGAAAGAAGGAAAAATGGAAAAATCAATGAGACATAAACCAAAATAAGGAAATATTTCTCCCAATGTAGAAACATCAACACTGGAAAAAGGTAACAAATACTTTTTTCAACATTATATGATCATAGTAAGTATCAGTAACACCCCAGTGGGAATATTTGTTCATACACCAATGGGGTGGGGTCTGCCAACACATGAGGGGGAAGAAAGGGAAGTAAGAAAAATGCTGATATTCCCAAACAACGAATAAGGCTGATTCAATAGACAGTGATCTACGAAAACCAACTGGGATACTGAACAAGTGTTACTGTAGATCCTGGCTAACTGAAAAAACAACAAAACATAAATTGTTGTAAACAAGAGGTCCAATATAGATCAGATGTTATTCTGAGGGAGCTTCAATCCCGTCTAGGCAATATTGCGTTTCGGCGGTACCAGCTCCGCCTTCATCAGGGCAGAAATAGCAAGACCCTGTGGGAAACAAGAGAGAGAAATAGAGAGAAAGGAATGTTTTAGTAAGAAAAGAACTGAATGAAAGAGAGAAAACATGTCCAAAAGATGATGCAGAGAATGATTTATGTGGAACAAAATTGTGTAGATGAATCGCTAAAGTCAAAAACTTGCAAAGTGCATGATCTTGGTCATGTTTGCAACTCACTTCATGCCAAAGTCTAAATTTCCTAAACTGTTGGGATCACCTGGTAACATGCCAGTGTGACCCCCCCATAGGAAAATAAAAGGACCTGGCCGGAAAACCCCTTTCTGTGAACAACAACGCTGGGGACTTAGAACACACCACTCGTGACCCGCCTACCCCGGGGGGGGGGGAAATTGAGGCAAAAAGAGAGTGCAATAAAATTGAAATTGAAACCCCAATGGGGCATAAGTAAATAATCTAAGCATGAGAATATTGTTACCTTGAACGTGAACCTATGCTACGCTCAACGAAAGAGGTGAGCCCATTGTTGCTTGTTGGACACTGGCTGAATCCTGTATGGTGACAATCGAGTCGGCAGTTGTCTCCCAAGGGAGATTATATCACCAGATATATATGAGGTCTGTTGAAAAAAGCCAACCTACACAGACAGAAAAGGAAACAAAACCCAAATTGAAGGGCAGTTTGCTTTCAAGTTATGAAGCCAAAACGAAATTATTTGTGTGTAAAAAAGAGGAAATTATTTTTTATATTGTTGTTTTTTAGTACAGGTAATTCAGTACCTGTGATAAGGTGTAGCTGAGTTCCGTAGCAAAAAAGCTTAGGCAGGAAGGGAGTGGAGGGGAAAGGACCGCCTCCAGCTGGCGTCTGTATCGCGCTGCAAAATCTGCTGCGACTGGCTCCTAGAATGTGGAAAGGCAGCCTTTCTATTTAGGTGGACGCCGTGACGTGTGGAGGCGGGCGTGTGGGGCCGGTGTCTGTTAGCGGGCGGGGTATCCAATCAGGACCCTGTATGCCCGCCAAGTGACATATCGTGCAACTGCAGTAGAATTGTCTGCAATGTACTGCACATCTATGTTTGCATTCCATAAGTGGGCAATGATTGCATTATAATCATTGATATATTTTTCTTCTTCTTTTCTTTTTATGTAATATGTATTTTTAGGTGACTTTCCTTTAACAGTATGTCTAACTGAAGACATGAGGTTGTTTACTTGACCTGTATTTGTAACTGGTCTAGGGAAACCAAATCGGCATTTGGTGTAGTATTTGCCTTTGTTTTTGTATTTGAGACGACAATATTTTCCACATTTGTGTCTTTGAAATTGTAAAATCTGTGCACGAAGATCACTATTTGTGGCTTCTGATGGAATTTCACAAGTGACATATTTTTCAATAAACTGTAAAACAGTGGCATCACTGTCTTGACCAAATTTAAGAGCATCTTTAATCAATAAAAGCATGTGGATATGTGGTGCTCCTCTGGCTTGGTATTCTTTTCTCCAAAAGAAGTGTTGCACTTCTCCAAGGGGAGGAACAGTTTTATTATAAATAAAATGTAGCATAGCAATGAAGCGATGGTGAAAATATCTTGAAACATTAACAGGATCCAAAGAACAAAGTTCTCCAGGTGTTAGAATATCTATGTTTGTTTTGTTTTTATTTGATATGCATAGGAAATCATGTAAATCTTCCCATGCATATTCTGCACAACTTAATGTAACAAACCAAGTGGGTGGGCCAAGGTTTCTGATCATACAACGTACATCTCCATGACGTCGAAACCAGTACTCTTTAGTACCACGCATATTTGCTAATAGATTTGTAATATTTGATTGTAAAACCTCATCCTTTTGTTGCACTTTCTCTAATAATTGTGTAGCTGTCATATTTTGAAATTGTGATCCTGATTTTAATATGTGTGCAACTCCGTAACATAAAGTTGCTAGTTCACTTTCAAAGAGTAGGTGGAATATGTATTCCACATTTTGTCTAAATCTGGGATCTTCAGAATAATCCGTAATGAGCGGTATTCTGAAGCTAATATTTGAATAGGTCTATCATCATACCTTCCTCCTTTGCCAGTAGGAAAGAGTAGAGGAAAAGCATGTGCTTCTATACTTTTTTCCCATATACTGATTGGCGATCCTTTTGTTTGACGCATTTGGTAAGTTTCTAGTACATCTTGTACGGTGTCATTACAGTGCAAAGGATGAATTGTATAATGGTCTAAAGTATTTGATATTGTAGCAGGATCTAGTAGCTCAAATTGACCAGCTTCTTGTGTTTCTTGAACTATTTCAGTTGTATGTTTCAAGTTTTCTTCAATATTAATTTCTTTGTAATATTCATTATTCTCTTTAAGATATTGGAAGGCTTGTCTAACTTTATATAAATCTACCAGCTGTTGCCATATTTTTTTGTCTTTTGTAGGTACTCCATTTACTAATATAATTAAAGATTGCTGCATTGGACGTTGCACTCCTAGAGTATGCACATTTTCTTTTAGATTTAATGGTAAATAAACTACTTTTCCACGAATGCCTTTTACCAATTCAGAGGGAGGTAATTTTTCTGTTTTTGGTTGAAGGCGTATTATTGCTTGAAATGGGTGTACTGTTTGAATTATGATGCTCTCATATAAATTAAGTTGTTGTAGAGGTTTTGGTACTGGATATAATTCCAAATTATTTGTGATAGAACGTGAAGGAGTTTGGTTGTTGTCAAGTTTTGTAGTGCAATAACTGCAAAGTATTAAGGGCTCAGTTATTTCATATTTGTTTTCTGATAGAAGGTAGAGAGCTAATTCAAACCATTTAGAATCTTCATTGTCTTCTATTTTGTATGATAGGTCCACAGTTTTTGTGTTACTTTTATAAAAAAATTCTACGGCAACATACACATACATGGTTTGGTACTTCAGCTGATGTACTTTTAAATTTCAGTATTTCTTTTTTGTATGTGTTTAGGAAAAGGTTGCCATGTGTAGAATTGTTGCTTAATTGGTTTACAGCTATTTCATTCTGTAAATGGCTTTCACTTCCAAAATATTTTTTCTGGATATAGTGAATTTCTTCAAGTAGGTCTTTTGCTGTACCATGTAGAAGGATGTTATTTAACTTTGCTAGTGCTAAAGCAGGACTTTTAGCATAGTACAGTTTATAGACTAGATTGCTTATAGTTGAATGATGTGTTGATATCCTTTTGATATCATGGAAAGTGGTTTTACAAGTAGGTCCTGTAATGCAGGCCAATGAATGTCCTTGTAGTCCTGTGTACTTGCGCACTGGACAGGTATCTATATTTTGCAGTAATTTAATTTTGATTTTGTCTTTGCTTTTTACATATTTATTGAGGAATTGGTGTAAAGATTTGAAACATTGTTTGGGAATGTTACACATTGACGTGCATGGCCATTTGTGCACTAGACGTTCTGATTCAGTTGAATGGAGGGGTAATTGTAAGTTTTCAGGGCATATTTTTGTAAGTAGTACTTCTTGTTCCATTATGGTATTATTCACTTTTTCATAACCTCGACCACTGCTATTTATGGCAATTGTATTTGTTTGCTTTTGTTTGTACGCTTCTTCAATAAAATATGGTTCTGTGCTCGTAGTGAGATTCCATTCACCTCCGCAGATACTTAAGAAGTTCTTTCTGTTGACATTTTGCTTATTGAGAAGTCTTTTTTGTAATTTAGTTATTAGTTTTGTTAGTGGTTTCATTTTGTTTAACAGTAAAATAAATAAATTTCTTTTGAGAAGAATTGCACTGTCCATCAATACTTCTAAGATTAATTTCCTACGGTAGGTTTTAAGCTTTGAACCTGATTTCTCTCCTGTTTTTATAAGATTTTGAAGGACTTTGTGACGGTATATTTTGGCTAAAATACTTTTCTTGGTATGCTTACTTTACAAATAGTAAATCTAATGTATACAATTAAAACAGTTGTTTGTTCTATAATATGAAAATTGTAGTGGTTCAGTTGGCTAATTTGTGTGTCCAAAAATAGAAATTTGTGGGCCATTCTGGTTGTAAATCGCTGTTTACGACATGGACATTTTTGGACAAAATGGTACAAAATCTCTATTTTAAGAAACCAAAATAGCTGGTATTAATGTTATAGTATATTTGATTAATAATATAAATATTATGGTGATATTTTACTTACTTTTTTTTTTTAAATTAACAGGTAACTTCTTAGTTTTTCTTTCTTCTTCGAATTCGGCAGCTTCTTTTCAGGAAACTGGTCTTCACTGCAACTGTAAAAGCTTCAAATTAGTAACTTTGTATATAGCATTGTTTTTAATTTAGATATTGATTTTTTTAATTGAAATCCTCAGTGCCTTCTGTAAAACCATTAAACTAATTTATTTACATAAGATACATTGCATCAGTTCAGTACATATGATATGTTCTTAATGAACAAATTGTATTGAATGACTAACTGTAGCAAAAATAAAATATCTTTACTATGTCTTGTGAAATTTATAATATATTAGTGAATACTACTATTTCTGTAAGTAAACTGTTCTAGGTAATAGCGCCTCAATATCATGTCTAATATAAAGTAATTAAGTAAATAAATAAATAAAAACAAAAAATATGAAATTGTATAAGTATTTTTATAAAGGTTTAAACATAGATTGTGTTTGCATGCAATTTTGTTTGAATATATGTAGTCTATATATTTCATTTAAAATATGTTAGTTTAACATGATTTGAGTGTGTGTGTATAAAGAAAGTAAAAAGTATAAAGGTGTATAAGTGATAGTTGATTTTAGGAAATTGAAAAAAGTACAGTAAATTCATTTTACAGATTTTACAAGGTAAAAGTCTGTTTGAAAATGTGTTCATCTAACATAGCTCTCAACTCACACGCTTTTGGCGGGTGTCACACGCCTTGTAAAGGGCAGACTCACCCGCCAAGCCTCCTGCACGCCCATTCATTCCAATGGGCGGCTCACCCGCCAAAAACAAAATCGGGTGATTTCACCCGCCTGTAAAACAAAAATCAGTGATGTCATCAATGACATTTGTGATGTCATCTTTGATGTCCTGGGTGTTAGTCTTAGCAGTGCACGGTGGCGGCGCGAGTTATGGTTGCTTATCTTACCATAACTGCCGAATTTCAAGGGTTTTTCGGTTTTACTTGGAACCATAACGTCCCTTTAACAAAGTTTTTTCACAGAATTTCATAGGTTTTTAGTAGCGCAACTTAACCATAACGTCCCTTTAACAAAGTTTTTTTCACTGAATATATATATATATATATATATATATATATATATATATATATATATATATATATATATATATATTTATAACAGGGAGTCATTTACTTAGTGCCCACTGTGAAAAAGAAGAAATAAATATATTTTGTGAAATGGTGAAAATGTTTGTTTATAACTGTACACCTTCCAGGAACATATGTGTGTAAAAAGTACTGAACCTCTTTTTCTTTTAATTATTAGAGAACTAATCTCCTTATATTCCAGCCAGGAGGCGAGAGGGGTGTCCAGTGAGAACCCCAGGGAGTCCAGAAAAGAAGGAAGAAAGGAGGTACCATGCCACACCCTGCAACCCAAAGAGGGAAGGGGAGGCTGGAGTGCCCACAACCTAATGAAGAAAGAAAGGGGGTGCCATGCCACACCCTCCAACACAAAGATTGAAGGGGAGGCTAGAGTGCCCACTCCCTAATGAAGGAAATTGTGCCTAATGAAACCCCACTGTGCCCTGCTCTTCCCCACCAAAGAGCCATGAAAGAACACGGGAGACACATGTGGGCTGCATTCCTTTCACATGATAAGAAAAACAGGATTTTAAACACGGACACAAAATCAGCTTTGCATCTGTGGCAGCAAGTGAATACTGAAGGTCACTTTCACATGAGGAGCAGGATTTTAAAACACTGACCCCAAAAACAGCTTTGCAGTTTAAATGTGAAATTGTACCACTGATAACAGACAATGGGGGTCATTACGAGGTAGGAGGTAACCATGCCGCTATTAGCGGCATGGCTAACCCCTTACCGGGTACCGGGCCCAGGTTCCTTGAATGAGGAATTACCGGGCCATTCCAACCTTGGAGGGCCCGGTAATTCCTCATTCAAGGAACCTGGACCCGGTACCTTACTTGTACCTTACATCCATAGCTATCCATAGAACCCAAAACAGTGCAATTCTCCCGTTATAGCAAAAATCGCGCAAGGAAAAGTTTGCCCCGATTTTAAAATTTGAAAGGTTTTACACATGTGAAATAGCTTTAAATTGTTTCTGACTTTGGGGGTCATTACGAGTTTGGAGGTAGCCATGGTGCTAATAGCACCATGGCGGCCTCCAAACCCGTGTCCGGGTCAGTGGTGTCAGAATGGGGACTTACCGGGACATTCCGACCTTACCGGTGCCGTTAGCCCCCTACTGCCGTACTCAGAATGAGGCCCTTTGACTTTGAGATTTCAAATGCTTTCTTTGGACTAAATCATTGTTTGTGACCGTGTGCAACTTTTCAAAGCGGCTCCCATAGGGATTTACAACCATTTAAGTATTTTTGATCTGTATTTTTGATCACATTTGCAGGGTAATTCATAGAATCCAGCGCACAAGTAGCGCACGCGGCTGGCGCACAGCGTGCGCCTGCGATAGTCTGCGCCAGGCACGTGCGCTAAAACAGATTTCCGCGCACAGCGTATTCATGGATTTCAAGCTCCCAAAACAGCCGTGGCGCAGAGAATCGCAGCGAGCCTGCAGCAGCGCCAGTAACGCCCCCAAGAACGCCCTCGCGCACGGAAAAGCCATCAAAAGCGCTAAATCATCGCTAAGGGCTGCGCTAACCCCGGACCACTTCACAGGGCAGGCAAACAAGGAAAGCAAAGCGGGCAATCTCCAAATCAGGAGTACGCGGGAAGTACTACACGCGACTAGGCAGGGAACGTGAATCACAGGGGTACGCGGGAATCATCACACGCGAACAGCCAGGGTGCGTGTATTACAGGGGTAGCGGGAAGTTCAACACGCGATGGGCCAGGGAACGTGTATTACAGGGGTACGCGGGAATTATCACACGCGAACAGCCAGGGTGCGTGTATTACAGGGGTAGCGGGAAGTTCAACACGCGATGGGCCAGGGAACGTGTATTACAGGGGGACGCGTGAAGTAGAACACGCGATAGGCCAGGGAACGTGCATCACAGGGGTACGCGGGAATTATCACACGCGAACAGCCAGGGTGCGTGTATTACAGGGGTAGCGGGAAGTTCAACACGCGATGGGCCAGGGAACGTGTATTACAGGGGGACGCGTGAAGTAGAACACGCGAACAGCCAGGGTGCGTGTATTACAGGGGTAGCGGGAAGTTCAACACGCGATGGGCCAGGGAACGTGTATTACAGGGGTACGCGGGAATCATCACACGCGAACAGGCAGGGTGCGTGTATTACAGGGGTAGCGGGAAGTTCAACACGCGATTGGCCAGGGTACGTGTATCACAGGGGTGCGTGGGAATTATCACATGCGAATAGGCTGGGTGGGCCCCCACAGGTGTACCCTGTACACCCTCCCCGGCCCCTGCAGGCAGCCCACAAAACAGTGGACTACCCTGCACACCTGATCATGTCCCCCTGCACCCCCATCCACCAGGGGCACCCTCCACCAGGCCCCCACCCATGTCTCCCACCACCCCCACCCCCCAGCAGTGCAGGGGCACCTGCCATCAGGCCCCCATCCATGTCTCCCACCACCCCCAACCCCCATCCACCAGGGGCACCCTCCACCAGGCCCCCACCCATGTCTCCCACCACCCCCACCCACCAGCACTGTGGGGCACGTGGCCAGCAGGCAGTCAGGCAGCAGCCGATGGCAGGTGGGAGCGTGCTCAGGGTTCTTGGGGACTTAAATTTGGCCTCCTGGCCAGGAGCGTGGTCTTTCGTGTTAGAACGCGTGGACAGCCTGATAGGGAGTGATTTTGCACCTGAAAACCCCACACTCATCGCGCGAAAACCCGTCACCAGCATATGTGCGTCAATAGTTACCTGCACGTGCAGTGTCAAAGCGTGTGATTGGTGAAAAGTGAGCGACACGCAGGAGTGTCGAAGCGCGTGATTGGTGAAAAAGGATCCACATGCAGGAGTGACAAAGCGTGTGATTGGTGAAAAGTGAGCGACACGCAGGAGTGTCGAAGCGCGTGATTGGTGAAAAAGGATCCACATGCAGGAGTGACAAAGCGTGTGATTGGTGAAAAGTGAGCTACACGCAGGAGTGTCGAAGCGCGTGATTGGTGAAAAAGGATCCACATGCAGGAGTGACAAAGCGTGTGATTGGTGAAAAGAGAGCTACACGCAGGAGTGCCAAAGCGTGTGATTGGTGAAAATGGGCCAAGCACGTACACGCCGTAAGTGACGATGTACGTGTGGGCCTGTATAAAAGGTAGTGTTGAACACAATTTCCTTGTACGTGCTTTTCGTGGAGAGCGAGTGGGTGAATTCGGTACTTCTTGTCGTTTCACACGCGATTTACTTCACGGCGTTTCCAGTTCGTACTCCCTGTTACCTCTGACAGCTCTTTTCTCTTTTTCCTCTTGTACTGGTTTTCCTGGGCCTGTTCCCTCAAACAGTGTCCCCTTCTACATTTGTCCTGTCTCCTCAGACAGCGTACACCTCTTCTTTTGGCGGGGGTGTTGCAAACCAAAAGTGCTATTTTTTCACGCTCTTTTACCTGGCAGACGGTGAGTCACGCACGTATCTAACATCTGTGCTTGCCCCGTGTGTAGCCTACCCCTTCAGAGGTCAATCTAGGCCGCGTGTGACACGCATACGTTCATTGTGTTACTGGATGCCACAGCGTAGTGCAGGGTTTTCCATCAGCACACGTGGTCTAGGAGGGGTATTGTGCACGTTCCTTAACTTTTTTGGGGTGCCTGTGCGTTGCGTGACCCGTCATCTTTCCCCAGGGGTGTCATATAGCCTTGCCACTGCACTAGGGTACGAATACCATCTGGTACCCAACCCCTTTGACACCCAATTGCCCAGGACAATTGTGCACACCCACTCCCATACGCACAATACCATCAGTGCCATGGTTGGGAGGCGTGCAAGCCGTAAGGGTGGCAAAGGTGGCCGAGCCACACGTGGTGGCCGTGGAGGATCCAACAGGGGACGTGGTTGTGACTTGCAGGGCGCCCCTGTTCCCCCCAGTCTGGAGGAACAGTCAGGGACACCCATGCCCCCCCCCCCCAGTTGAGAGTCATGTGGCTGATACCAACCCTGATCAGCCCATGTCGGACCAGGCCATTGTGGCACCAGACCTGTCCGAGGGTGATTCCATCGCTGACATCCAGGTCAGCAGGTCCACTGCACGTGCACCGGTGCACATTGGTGTCATCAGGGCACGCGCATCTATGCCAGATAGGTCATCTGCTGGCCCCCGTAGCCAGGGTGTGGCTCAATCCACCCCACCTCTCATACACCCTGCCAAGACTGTGTCGGTCCTAGTTCATGCACCTCAGATCAGGCCTGACCCCATCCCACTACCCCCAATGCCTGCACCTACTCCCATGCTGAGTGGGCAATCACACACACCCAGTACAGAGTCCACCACGGCTCCTGCCCCTAGTGTCCACAGCGGCGTAGGACACTCTGGATCCCCACCCCCTTCCAAGCGCAAGAGGAAGAGTGCACGTCCGGCACAGGCTGATGCCCCAGACACGGCTGCACAGTCCGGCCCATCAAGGAAGCCAAGCTTCACAGACGCCGAACTTAATGCACTTGTTCAGTATGTGTCAGATCATGATAGGGAAATGGTCATCGTTGCAGGGTCCAAGACCACACATGCCAGACGCCAGGCACACTGGCAGACCATTGCTGACAGAATAAGTGCCCTTGGAGTAGTGAGGCGCACAGCTAGTGATTGCCAGAAGCGCTGGAATGACCTTAAGCGCAGGGCAAAGGATAAGCTGGCCTCAAGTCATGCCGCAACCTTGGTGACTGGAGGTGGGTCCCCAGCACAGGAAATAGAACTCACACCACACGAGTCCGTAGCTGGATCCTACGTCACCGAGGGACAACTCCAAGGTGTGGGAGACCTCCCTGATTACGAGGCATCATCCGGTGAGTGCACATGCATGTGTGTATTATCCATGTGCATGGTGTGTGTGTGAAGCATTCATGTTGGGTGCCTGTCAAGGGGGTGTGTGGCAGAGTTGATAGTGGCACCCATGTGCCTCATCCAGTATGTTCAGTGCAACACCATCTGGCCACAGCACTATCCCTACTGGCAACAGTGCACATATGGGCCAACACCATGGAAGTTGCCCTTGATTAGTAATTTTGTCACTACATTGTTGCTCATACTCCCCTGTCTATTCATCTGATGTCTTACATACCATTCCTCTCCTTTCCCCCAGCCATTCAAGTTTCATCTTCACATGCCTGACATGCAATGATACCACATGCTAATGCGTCCTCTGTATATAAATGCCTACCAACATGCAGTCATACTGTGGATGTAGCCTTGACATCCACCTCCTTCCTGGGTCCTTTGGTACCGTCTGGTTTCGAGCCCCATTCCCTCACACTCCATGCTGCTCTTCATGGTCTATCTTCCATGACTTCTACAGTTCAGACCATCGTGCCCTACGCACGACACCTGCTTGCCAAAAGTCAAATGAGGGCAGCCTGCCCTCCAATGCGACCCACCCTATTGCTGACCAGTGCATCTGAGCCTACTCTAAGCTAACTCTCACTGACATCTGCTCATACATGCCTTTGCCTGTCCCATAGACCCTTCACATGGTCCCTGTCCTCTCTCCTTGCTCCTCTTCCACCATCATAGGTGGGACCCGTTGGGGTGTACTCCTGGCCTCCTTCCAATCCTCAGATACCACTATTGATGTGCATGGTAATGGGAGCGTCTCAGTCCAAGGCCCTTAGGCCAACCTCAATCTCCTTGAGAAATGCTACCCACATCTCATCAACTTCCTTACCTCTCCTGCTGTCCCCCCTCCTCTCTCCTCATCAATCCTGCACTGCCTCCCTGCACCCTCCCATGAACCTTCTCCGCCTCCCACTCCAACTCCTACACATGCGGCACCTCTGATCTCTAGCACTCCCCGTAAGTCCTACAAGGCTGTCAACCTCCTCCACAATTACACTCCTTTCACTGCGGCTGCATCAGGCATTCCTCCGATAACTGTCACTTACATGAGATTATGCACCTTGACATCCTTGGTCTCATGGAAACATGTCTGAC